>NC_056742.1:37235849-37398349 GCF_019279795.1 Protopterus annectens | reverse complement strand
AAATAAAAACTCTGATCGTGCTGTTTTACGGATTTCTTTTTTCAATTTGTTCTAATGTTACCTCCGTTGGCAAACAATATTAAATAGCAATTTTGACAAGATCTTATCATTTTATTATCACAGGAAATTTTAATTTGGCTGTCATCTAAGGACGAGAAGTATGTTTTATTCTGAATATATAAGGGTCACACAGCCTTTTAGAATGTCTATTATAATATCCATAAAGGATTAAACTGCTTTATCCAGGAAAGAAGATGTTCAGGGAGTATACAGCTAATTCCACAGACAAACTGGTTCATGGTATCCTGCTTTTTAAGTGCATAATTTATAGGTTATTTTAGTTTTAAGTCATTTTACTTGCTTTTTTATGTCAAATACTTAGGTGGCAGTCAAAATGCCAGTCAAAGATATATTAAAAAGACTGAAAGATTTTTGCACATTTAGTAACACTTTCTACTTCTAGTTTTTAATTTTTAAACTTCATCTTGCAAGCCAGATAAGTGGATTGTTCTTGTGACCATTTCCAGCTTTGACCTGAACCAGAGAAATGTAGCAACAAAAATAATTAAGTATGGATAAGAATTTGAATAGGCAACAAGAAAATTAAGCTATGATTACATTTTAAAATTTAAAAAATATACATAATGATAATTATCCATTACTTTATACACATTAAGAAACAGTGAATTTATTATAATATACCATGGACTTGCAGCCGTATGTCATTTTTGTTTATCGGAAATAAGTATTGATGAATTTTAATAGATATGAAAGATAAAGATTTACTGATGAGACCATTAAAAAGAGACAGTGAGCATATCCTTATCCACTGACTGCTGCAGGAATTCTACGACAAAAAAGCAAGCTGCAATAACCTATCAAAATCATTACAAAACTAGATCTTGAAAGTTCTAGTCCCCTAAGAGACATTGATGATCTTGTTTATGTGTCCAAGGTAGACTGGTTACCTACCTTAAATTGTGCCATCCTATCTTTTCTACAGAAACCCAGCCCTTATTCTAGAGTTGCAGAGGAAGTAATATTTTTGTTATACTCACTGGATATATATATATATATATATATATATATATATATATATATATATATATATACACATATATATATATATATATATATATATATATATATATATATATATATATATATATATATATATATATATATATATATATATATATATATATTTATATATATATATATATACATATACAGACCTATTTGCCCAGACTCACCTGGGCTGATGGGGGAGGGTATGGGAGTCTTGTATATTTTGATGTGTTATGAGGTTTCTGTTTAGTCAGGACAGGGTTAAAAGTTAAGACAGAATGGAGGTAAGGTTAGTGTAGAAAGTGAGGTAAAGGTTGGAAGAGGTTTTAGAATTTATAAGATCAGGTTGTGATTTCCCAAGCCTTTTTTGGCTGGTTTGCTGCATGTAGCAATAGAGACCCACATCTAACCAAGCAGTAGTCATCTTTGAGAAGCCTGGTAATAGCCTGTGTTAAGGGAAGTAATTATTATTTGGGATTTATAAGTATTGGTGGTTACTTTTTTTCTGTGAGAAATGAGGATGGAGCACTTAGATGGCCATTTTTGGGTAGATGGATACTTGTTTCATTGCAAGACAGATATGTTTCATGGTCCATGAGAAAGTGTCATTTTAGAGAGGGAGTTTACGTTTTGGTAGGTGTTGAAAGGGCAAGTTTATACTGCAAGCCGTTCAAATGATAATTTGTAGCTGCCAATTGTTTATATTATTTGAAGGAAGTTGCATGTCAGGATTACTGCACCTCTGGAATTAGGTTCGATGTAAGGCCATTATGGTGAATGGCAATGGGGAACCTAGCAGTTCATTAAATGTTTTGGACCATGTGTGAGTTTGCTTCTTTTTTTTTTTTTGACAGTGAGGGGGCTCTAGTAAAGGTGATTTCCTAGTGATCATCAGTTCCATGCAGCAAGTAGGAAATTGTGTACTTGCACAAGGTCGAGCAGCGTGTGGTGAAGTGTGAGGTCAGGAGGTTGCCATTGCATTAAGTTAGGGATTTTCTTTAATTTAATAAAAAAAGAAGATAATTTTATATATATATATATATATATATATATATATATATATATATATATATATTTTTTTTTTAAGTATAATAAAGGTATACTAAGCAGTCAGTGTTATCATTACTATTAGACTTGCCATATTAGCATGCAACATGGTGGCAGTCAGTTGTTGGTGTGGTGAGAGGGTTGAGGTGGCATGGGCCACAGGTTTTTTTGAATTGTCAAGTGGCATGCTGCAGGCAGTTGTGGGATGGACAGACTTACCACAGAACAGTAGATGCTTCATATTTAATTTTTTTTTCTTGTTTAATGGGTGGTGGTTAGTTGGAGGGTTACTAATCACTGAGCAGTTAGCAGGCATAGGGGTTTTCAATGTTATGTTTCAATAAAAAAGAAAAAAAGTATAAATGTTAATGCAAGTTAGTGGAGTTAGCAACCCTTCACCTTATGAGGGAGATGTTTATAGTATCTGTCCTCAGGTCTTAGGTTGGGGCCACAGTATTTTTTTTCTTTTAGTTACATCTGCAGAGGGATAATGAGGTAGGTGAGCATTGTTTAGCCAAGGTGAGGTTATAGTCATTCTGTAAGGGGGGGGGGGGGGATACAATACTTTGCAACTGTCCAAATCTCACAGAAGGTCACACTTAAAAAAAACTGTTTAAAATTGGGTTCATTTCTTCATGAGCTCATAGTTTTCTTAGAATGTAATGACTTGAGAAGTTAAGTCAATAAACTGTGTTGAATATTACAGATTTCAAACATCATATCCTTCACTACATGCATGCTACTGCAAGGATGGTTAGGCAGTAGCTTTTCCATTTGCTAAGAGTAATTATTCAAATCTGTCCTTGTTTTCAGACTTTGTTAATGCCATTATCATGGCCTGCCCAAAAGCTTTGCTATATAGCTAGTATGGAGGAAAGGTGAAGAGGTATTTGCCTGCTTGACGTCCTGACAATGCATACTAAAGATGGGATGGGACCCTTTTGGTAGGTAGCAAGGGGGTAGCACATGTGGTTGGTAGTGCTTGGAGTGAGGATAGAATAAAATGCTAATTTTTGAAACAGGAGAAGTTGCAGTGAGTTTGTGAGGCTAGAGGAAGCTGGTTAATTTTGTTGCTTTATTTGCTTGTCTTTCAGATGGCTGAAGTGCATTCCCTGAAGAAGCATTGGGAATAGATATTTTCCCAGGGGGAGGAGTTGTTTAGAGATTCTGATACACTGCTGTAGACATGAGATCCTGAAACACCAGTGCAGTCACAGGTGGAGTTGTCCTTGAAGAGGCAGATGAGGAATAGGAGAAGATGCAAGGCTTTAGAAGAGTAACACTACCACTGAGAAGAGATAAAAAAAGATGGCAGTAGCAGCTAGGGGAGGGACAAGCGGAGTTATTATGGTGGGGCCCCAACCTTTCACAGTTAGTGGTGAGAATAGTCAAGTGGCTGGTGATTTGGTGTCAGGTGAGTCAGAAGTTGATAGAATAGTGGATTTGCTCCAAGTGTTGGGGAGCCTGAGTAGGTTAGGGTGTAAGAGCTGTTGAGTTTTGAGGATCACATGCAAGAGGTGAGGACTCAGTTGCATGCAGTAGATATGAGTACAGGAACAAGTATAGGTAATTTGAGTTAGTGGATGGGTGGATCAGGAGTTGAGGCAGTGTGCTGACTTGGATGTTTTTACATGGGATACAACCAGGAGATTGGCTGTTGACCCTGATTTTTTTGTAACTGGAAGGTCTAAGGTGTTCATTATACCTCACATTATCTCAACTAAGAAAATATGGAAGTAATAGTATGTTGATGTATTTCAGCTGATTGACGTGGATGGAATACAGATGTTGGTTGAGTCAGAAGGTCTATGAATTAAGAGCTCGTTGGCTTCTTTGTCTGCTTTGTGTAGGACGAGGCCAGGTAAGTTCAGAGCAAGAGCCTGGAAAAATTAGGTCCTGGGTTTTGTTTGTTAAATAGTGGTTGCTTTGAAAAAGGATATATTGCAGGCTTTTTCACTTCTGGTATATTTTCTTATAATACAGTAGGAGTAGAAGCTGAGAGCTGGTAGGGCTGGTTGTGGTATGACCAGCATTTTCATAAAAAAAAAAGCAGTGGATAAGATTTTGAAATCAGAAGGAAGGCATGGTAACATCTGGTTAGCAACTATATGTTGGATAATGCAAATGAGGAAACTGCTGACAGGGTAGGGACTTGCTGGGCATTTAATTTTGGGAGATGCCCCTGACCTGTTTGTAGGTTTAATAATGTATGTTCAGCTTGTTGAGGTAATCATGCAACAGCACAGTACTGGAGTAAGGAAGGGGCAATTAGGCAGGTGTCATAGATATTATAGGATAAGATTAAGCAATTTAATGTGAAGCAGCCCTTCCTTTGAGGCAAAGGTATTTTTCATGGGCAAAGAGGAACAATGTCATTGCTAGGGCAACCTGGGCAGCAGGTTATCCCACTCACCCATTAATATACAGTTGTTTGATGATCAGTTGGTTGATTTTTTTGATGCTGAAGTAGCCAGGCAATTAACATAAGTTTTAACAAGGTGTTTTTCCATTATGTCAAGAGTAGGGGGGTGTCCTGCTGCAATCTAAAATCATTGAGAAGGAAGGAAGAGACAATAATTCAGAGTTTGTTAGCAAAGGAGGTGGATTCAGGTAGATTTAGGCCCCTTTAAGTTATCACCTTTTGATAATTGTTTCCCAGCGCCTAAAACAAAACAGGCAAGTTGTAATTGGAAATGGGGAGGGGGTTGCAGCCTGCCAAGGCAGGCTGGTATGAGGAATAAGAATCAGTTTGAACCCGTCTTCTGTTCCCCATTTGTCTGGTTTGGCCATTCCGAATTGATTATCAGTGTGCTGCTTCGGAAGATGGTGATATGATTCAAGTGGTGAGATTTAACACTTCTTTCATAGGAATGGAAAATGAGCTTTTACACGCTGCCAACATAAATGTTTTCCTGTTGAGTTGTTGCAATCCTGATGTACTTTTATGTTCATGTTAATTATTGTAATGTAGTAACTGATGTGTTTCAAAAAAATTGGTCAAAATGGCAAATTTTAGTATGGTTGTTTTGCTAGGGGACTTTGGACAAACTTATGTGTGTGTTGTTCTGCTAAATTTCCTTTCAAGATGGTGTTTTTATAAGACTGAAAACTTGTTTTTGAAGACACCATATTAGTTTAAGAAAATAATGAATAGATTTGTTTTTCTTTGTTGCATGCTGAAGTTTTATGATTGTGGCTGGGTTGTTGTTTTATTAAGTGTGGAGCTTAATGTAGATTGTTTTGATGAGCTTGCTTGTTTTTTTCTTTCATAACTGTGTCAACATAGAAACAGAGGATTATAGTTTGTGGAGACTATTTACTATACACTATAAAACAAAGTTTCTACTTATCTCCACTGTTGTATGACCAAGCAGTTAGTACATATAAATATGGTGTTGTCATGCTGCAGGAGTGGTTGCCAGCCTGCAAAATGATTATTTTATGTTGTCCCATGCATTTTGAAGAATGCTTTGTTTGTTGTACAGAAACTGATAAGACATTCCCTGAAATATTGCAAGTAAAGGAGCTGTATGCAAAGCAAATTTAAAAGGACTTCACTTAACTGGGACAAATGAACGTTGTAGTATAGTTTGGGATTAGAATAAGGGTAAAGACAGAAACCTGACAAGCTAATATCATAGGAACACATCTGCATGTCTTTATTTATCAGAAAACAATCTCATCATATTATGGACGGTGATGGGAGTAATGCATTACAAAAGTAACACGTTACTGTAATATATTACATTTTTAAGTAACTAGTAATATTCTGCATTACTTCTCAATATAGTAATGTAATAATTGTAATATATTACTTTTTTAATAACTAGTAATGCAAGTGTCAATTAGTTTTGCATTCATTTTTGCTTGAATTCAGCCATGTAGCAAGAGGGGCAGTCCGCATTCCAAAACCAAAAAAATAAAAACCTTCTTCTCCTTTAAGGAGGACCATGCATGTGTTATACGCATGGACACATGTCACCCACTATTAAAAAAAGAAAAGAATGAGATTTCCACGTTGGCGCCTTGTGTTTGATTAACGTAGTTGTTTGCGCCTGAGCAGTTTCTTGATTTCCCTTTCCTGCATTGCCGTTCATGGTTATTTGAAGAGAAAAATAAGTAAACACTGAAAATGCACCAGGACAAATAAATAAGCTGCTGTATTGCTACCTGTTACAAATCGTAAGTACATACATAAGACATTTTGGTAAAAGACAGGGCATGTAAAGAAAACTGAGAGCTTCAGTTCTCTGTTGCCATTCTGTGTAGGCTTTACAGGTAACTATTGTTTTAACCCTAACAGGCAATCGATCAGATGCTTATACCTTCCTGTTGCTCCATTTTTAGGAAATGTTCATTGATCTCTTCCCCATCAACCTTTCAACTGCCCTGATTTGTCTCATATTTTCATCCTGTCCTTTGTAGAATTTTTGATTTACTGGTAAATCACTTGAGGATTACAGTCTGTCACTAATGCAAGACATTAGAGTGTTATGCCTCTTACTGTTCTGAAAGTGCATGTTGATGCAAACTGCTGCACTAAGGCTATAAGTGAACTAACAACATTTAGAAATTATCCCTGATCTGTGGGATTTCTTCTACCCACTGCTCTTTGACTTTCTCCAGGGTTTTTGAGCAAAGAAGTTGAGGGTATATTTCCTCATAAAATATATGGCTTTCTGGTAAGTCATTGAGGATTGCAGTAACTAAATAACAACTTTTTTGTACAGCTAATTGTCTGCTGTTGTTTACTCATTGTTCTGGCTTTGCACAAATAATGGGATTTACATGAAACAACTTGGAATACTTTTAATGTGCGGTACCTGTCTGGGACAAAGCTGAAATAAGAAATGATGACCTTACTGTACCATAACTAGACTTTGAAAGGTACACATAAGTGGCTATGACTGCTGGCTTGGGGACGGGGCTATGCATGGATGAAAGTGACTAACCTCTTTTCTGTATAATTTAAACTGTCACTGATCTAGCTTTGCAAGTCTAGTGTCCAATTGTGTGAGGTGATATTAAATACTTTATTAATGTTGCTTTTAATTAATTTATGTATTAATTACCATAATGAACCATCTAAGATGCACACAATAAAGTGGATATTATTGTTGGGTACAGATGCCTTCTGTGTATACAAGTTACTTACCGGTGCTGTTGTTTGATCACTGTTAACAGCAGTCTCTAATCTGGTTAGCAGGAATAGTACAAATAATGTATTGACTGGATTTGCTGACATCAGTGTAAAATCTGTAATGCTATGGCTTATGTTATGCATGTGTGCTTGTGTGTGTGTGTGTGTGTGTGTGTGTGTGTGTGTGTGTGTGTGTGTGTGTGTGTGTATGCGTGTGTGGGTGTGGGTGTGTGTTTGAGTGGCCTTTTCTGTTTGAAATTTTCTGAAATGGGTAGTTTTGTCATTATTGGTTCATACATTGCTTACTGAAAGAATGTTCAAAACTACAAATTTGAAACACATTCTAACAAGTGGTGCTGTATTATACAAGGAATATCATTTAAAACAATTAGGAAGGTAAATCAAACAATGCATACATGTATGCACGTTCCTAGAAATGTGTGCAAGGAGCCTATGGTTTGAAAACAGCTCAAAGGTAAATGTAATCCACCACTGGCTAGATGAATTTTGTCTGAATGTGAGTTTTAATGCCATTTCAATGAATGTGACTTTCAAGGGCAGAGAAGTTGACTAGTCATGCTAAGTCTAGTTTCATTGTGAGACTGTATTGTTTGTTTAGCAAATGGCTATCAATGTTTGTGCTATTTTAGTTCAACATCTGTAATCATTGTAGTAAGAAAGCAGTATGCACACTGACAGGTTTGAACAATGTTGATGGTAACTGGGAAGAAATAGCCAAGTAATGGAACACTGGAATAGCTGGGTAGGAAGCTGCTTTTGGGGGGTAGAGGGTTGCTGCAGGAAGTGCTGCTCTAGGGGGACTCTGATTCTGATTGGCAGTAATTGTGGTATATGAACCAATCAAAAGCTGTGTAGCGGAGCCAAAGCTGTTCATTGCAGAACAGCGGGTTCATTTATGGTCGAATGCAGAGCATTCCACATAATCTGGAGCACTTGTCTGCTCTTTTATGTTTTAAATGTTTGTCGACTGACAGCCAGGTACTATGATTGGAAAAGTCCCCACAAAAGGTATATTTTATTTTGTGAAGGGGAGGGACGGCAAACTCAAAGACTGCAGCGGACAGCACAAACTCTGTTGTGAGTGGAATACTTAGTTATTTAAAACAACAAAGTCCAGCAGAAAAGCCATTTAAAGAATGATTGCCTTGTCGTTTTACTTCCCGATGGTGACAGGCAGTTGAATTCCTCCACTGCATGTCTTGACAGAATGAAATGCCCACTGGTGATTTGAAGTGGTACAATAAATATGTTTTTTAATGTGTATGGCCATATTTGATCTGTTTTGCTGGTAATATAGTTGTTGTAATGTATATTGTGTTAATTAAACATCATACATTCCTTTGGGCAAAAGAATTTGGATATTTGGTTACATGTAGATTTATTTTTGAAACTGAGGCCACAGGCAGAGTAACTAAGTAATCGGTTTGCCACCTTTTCAAATGCCCAAAGAGGGACATTTTTGTAGAAAAAAAAAATTTGCAGGAGAAACCATACCCATAGCCAGTGCAAAGGACAGGGCTTCACTTTTTTTGCTAACATAACAGCTTCCTCTTGCAGCATTTCAGTTGTTTATGCTGCTCTATATACTATTTAGGTGTTTCAGATACAAAACCAGTGTTTTATTCAGCTATTAAAGAAAACTTGGAAAATTCATTCATTCATGTTTTAAAAAAAGTTCTATACAATTAACTTTTTCTTTTTTTTTTTTTTTTTTTTTTTTTTATTTCTGGCAATCCCTTTATTTTAAGCATCAGCCAGTCAGAGCCACATTTTGACAGAGGTTATGAAATAAAACATTTGCAATATATAGATTTTCCACACACATCCATTTATTTTTCTGCTTAGTGCATTCACTCAGAGAAGGAAAGTCGAAATTCATTTGAACGATCCAATTACACAGAATTCTTTGACCTAATTACAAATGATGGAAAAAACATTGATGTTAAATGTAAGCTATGTCCACCGACAAAGAAGACCTACAGAACTTCAGCATACAGTATGTCGAATTTAAAAAAGCATCTCCAGACATCACATCCTATAATACTTGGAAAGCTAAATAGTTTGAAAAGGAAAGCAGATGATTCCGGGCCTGAAAAGTCAGACAAGAAATCATTGACACAGCTGTCTATTGCAGCATTCATTGGTTCTGGTCATGTCACACAGCCCAAGGTGGATTGTTTGATCATTGATTTTGTGGTGAATGACATGCAGTGTTTCAGCGTTGTCAAGTAGCCATCCTTCATCAACCTTGTAACTGGCCTACAGCCAGGAAAGGTGGTCATGAGCAGGAAAGCTCTTGTCGAACAGGTGGAGAAGCAGTTCAGTGATATGAAGGAAAATCTGATGGAAACTTTAACAAGTGTTTCAACTGTTTACACTAGAGCTGACATTTGGACTCATCGGAAGCATAGTTTCTTTGGCGTCACCGCCCACTGGATCAACTGTGACACACTTCAACGAAAGTCAGCTGTTTTATCATGCTGCAGAATACAGGGGAGGCATACATACAATCTCATAGAGTCAACTCTTGAGAGCATTCACATCAAGTACAAGATAGATCAAAAGGTGTGTGCAACAATTACTGACAATGGCAGCAATTTTGTAAAGGCTTTCAATTTCTTCGCAGAATGTGAAAGATCTCAGACTACAGGTATTCTGTCCCAGGATGAGGATGATGATGGCGATGGTGAAGTGATTTACAATAGTGTGACAGCTGTGCTGAGTCAGTCAAGGCAAAGTGAGATCACCTATTCACTGCCTCCCCATCTGAGATGTGCAGCACATACATTGAATCTCGTTCCCGTGCATGATGATGAATCTGCTTGTTATGATGCACAGTATATAAAGATCATGCAAAGCACCATGGCCAAATGCTATGCTGCTTGGAACAAGGCTAATCAGAGCACCCAAGCTGCTGAGGTGGTTCACAATAAGTGCGATCTGGCATTGATTGTTCCCAATGCGATGTGATGGAATTCCACTTTCTATGCAATGGAAAGAATTCACTGCATTGCAACTCAGGGTGAAGGCTTGCTGAATGAGACGTGTGAAGAGATTGGAATTGCCATCTTCAGGCCTGCTGAAATTACCTTTGTTACTGAGTTTGTGCAAGCAATGCAGCCCCTGGCAATGGGTCTGGACATCCTGCAGTTGGAGCTGAAATGCTTCAAGTGAATCCTGATCCCCACCATTATGTGCTTAAAAAACAAGTTGTCCGGAGTCAGGCAGTCTGTGAAGCTCATCATGCCACTAGTCGATGCTCTTCTTAAAGGCACTGAGGCTCGGTTTGATCACCTTCTGGAGTGAGAAGAGTTCATTCTGGATCCACAATTCCATTTGAGATGGATGGACAGCGAAAAGCAGAAACTCAGAGGCAAGGCTCTGCTCCTTGATGCCATGCAGAAACTGGATGGAGAATGGGTCATCTGAAGCTTCTGCACTAACTGCTGAAGACAGCTTCTTCAACTTCAAAGAATCGACAGCAGCCAGTGTCAGCATATCTTCTCAGATGGAAATATATCTGGCTGACCCTTCCAGAGAAATATCTTCTCTCAAGAGTTACCCTATAGTCAAGAAGATATTTATGAACACTAATACACCTCTGCCATCTAGTGCATCTGTTGAACGCCTGTTCAGTCTTGGTGGACAAGTGCTGACTGCAAGAAGAAATAGACTCACCAACGAACACTTTGAAAAGTTGCTCCTTCTTCGAGCTAACAAAAATGTGTAGTGATTGTTTAGTCACTGTGATATGAATAGTTATATATAGTGATATTCTGGTTGACTTTGTTATGATAGTAGTCTTGCTAGACCTTTATGACATATTCTGTACGTATTTTTGTGTCCTCGGTATCATTTTTATCAGATTAGCAGATTAGCCTAATGTATGTTGTTGAAAATTTGATGGGTTGTAACTTGTTTCGGGTCTTGTGTTGCTGGTTGTGTGTACTTTGGTTTAAGTATTAAATTGTGGCTCTGACTATAAAGACTGGTCTGTGGGACTTTAAACTGTAAAATGCTATTTATATTTATTGTAATACGGTGTGTATACAGCTTTAATAATACACTCATATTCATGTGCAGTAAGCATGTATTCCTTAAACACAAGTAATGTGTGAATAAATCAGAATATGACAATTGATACTCTATACTTATGTAAAGTAACTAGTTACTTTAATTAGTAACTAGTAATAGTAATATATTACTTTTTTAGAAAAGTAATAACTAATAGTAATATGTTACTTTCACTTAAAAGTAACTAGTAATAGTAACTTATTACTTTTATAAGTAACTAGCACAACACTGATTATGGATACTGATAACTGTTATTATTTTCTCATTGATACGTGTTACATATAATCCGCATGTCTCTTCCTTCTTTCCCAATTAATCATGTCTCCATTAATTCCACATTGGGTAGATATTGCAGCCATTTGCTTCTCTAGTTTTCAAATAAAAACTGACATGTGAAAAGAAACTGAAAGTCAGCGCATCGGCTCATTGACAAACACAAGTCCTGGCTTTAAAAAAATTCAAGACAAACAAAAAGTAACATCAGTTTACTTCTCAAACTTGGTATCAGATGAGAGGAACGAGCATTCTGCTGGTGTTGTCAAAACATAACTACAAAGGTTCAGCAGAAAGAGTGACTTATAAAAACAAATGCGCTGTCTTGGCCTTCGGTTTCTTGATTTTTTTACTTTGCAGCAGTACTTTTTCTGATACATTCTTCTTGCACCATTATCAAGGGTACATGTCTGAGATAAAGTGCATGCTCTTATCTTTTAATAATAAAACCAGTACATACTTTATAAAAAATTTAATTATTCATTTTTATGACTACAACTATTTATATATATATATATATATATATATATATATATATATATATATATATATATATATATATATATATATCACTAATGAAATCTACCAGGTATTTTTTCTTGAACTTGCCTGCTGTCTTTATCAGCTTTGATTTGTTATACAACAAACTTACAGGTAGTACTTGAAATTCACCTAAAGCAACACCTGCCACAACAGTTATACACAAGACCTCTTATCAACCTGTGTATTTATTGTGTTCCAGTCAGTGCTGTACATCATCTTCGAAAAGACAAAGTACCTTCACTTTCTTTTTCTTATTACTGTACAAAACTCCTACACCTTAGACTATAAATAAAATATTTTTGGAGATGTTGAATCAGTCAAATAGAATTCTGCACAAAACATTATACACTGATACTGTATTTCTCAGAAAACTTTAGATAATAGCCATGTTGGAAGAAATCAGATACTGTGCAACAGTCTTCTTACAGCTGCATGACAAATTCTAGCAAGTGAGCTGCTAAGTAATGAATTATACCACAAAATGTAATATTAAATCTGATGACTGATGTTTTTTTTTTTGCCAAACTTTTCTGCTGAGCATGTATTTCAGATATATGTAAAGAAGACATCTAAAATGTTTATTCAGACTGCTAAAAGAATGCAAATCCTTTAAAATCTTATACATTCAGAATCTACAATACTGATACTAAAATGTAGACAGTCTCAATGGTGTATCTGTTTGTCATAGTAAATCTAGACCATCTTATAAAAAAAGAAAGGCCTACACACAATGTACTTTAATCCTCATGTTTATAAGAAAAATCAAATACATTTTGTCATGAAAGCTTTCCTGAGGCAGTAACTGCATCATCTTAATTGAATGATTGATTATTGAATTGATTGCCAGGACTTATAGAATTTATTATCTACATCAATAATAAAGTACATTTGATCAGATCATTCTAAATCATGACATAAACACATAATCAAAACAGTAAAAACAGGAAAATCTAGCTGCATTCCAAGACTGCTAAGTCACTTTTGAGTCGCACTGTTAACCATTCTCACCAATAACCAGTATGATTGATAAAGCACCATACCACACTGCTCATTCTTACCAAAAATATAACACCCAAAACCGAGGGAAAAGGAGGAAGCCTACCCTGCCTGCAAACCCAATTCCTCATTCCAACATAAGGGAGAGGCCAAGTGGGTCAGCAAAATTCCCACTCTGCAGAGACGGAAGCACTTTCCATTAGCCCATACCTCAAATAACCTCAGCCACCTCCATAAACTAAATCCTACTTGACATCCTCTAATGTCATATTCTGTAAAGTAGCTTAGAACTTATATCCCCTCCCCCTTGTCCTCCTACCTGCTAACCAATTACATGTAAACATTGGATCAGAATATCATAAATCCTGACATAAACGACCAATAAAATAAGTATTATCTGGTAAACATGGCTGCTTTCCTAAACTGTTTAGTCACTTTGGATTTGTGCTGTTGGCTGCTCCCTCTAATAACTAGTATGACCTATGGGGAAGCGTACTAAACTGCTCACCCCTACCAAAATTATTACCACCAAAAGTAAGGGAAAAAGGAGGAAGACTACCTTGCTCACTTGTCAGGAAGTTAGCTTCTCCACCTTTTTCACACTAAACTTCGTGAAGTAAAACCAAAATTCAGAAAGTGCCCTCATATGTGAGACAATCCAATCTTAGGCACAATCACAAACCACCGTATGTAGAAACAATCTCAAATTAAAATTGAATAAATCCAAGCCAACATTGCACAAATGTATTCCATCCTATATTAAGCATAAGCCGTCCCTCTCTCTGAATTCTCAATGTTCTATAACCAACAAAACGAATGATTTCAAATGCCCTAGACATGCTTTCCTCAGCTCTTCAACGGCTGACAACTTTATGACTCTCCTCCAAACAAAGTATGGAATAAATGCAGATCATAATACCCAACTACCCAGAAAGAAAAGCTGTGGATGAAATAAATCTTTAATAAAATGAAACAGCAACCTCCTCTTTGGAATTTTACCCACATAATTTTCACCCAAAAGAACAATAATAGCCTTCACCATACTGACTGTTAAATGCCACTCTTTTCCTTTGTTAATAAATGATGCCATAACATGCCTCATCTTCTATATGCCTCACAATGTTTTCTAAGTTACATCCCGTATAGCTGGATCAAGGACCAGTAATTGTCCCTTTGGCTTGATAATCACTCTCTTCCCTGCTTAAAATGCATTGGAATGCACAATAATTAAAACAGTCTTCTGAATCGCAAAACAGCAACAGCACATCAGCAACCTAAAACACAAATAATCACATACACATCTAAGTAGCAGATTAGTATAACTTGCAATATAATTATCTAACAGAATTAAGAAAAACTGTTAAAGCTCACTTAACTAACCTATTAATCACCTCAGTTGAATCACCTGTGCTGCCAAGTCATACACTTTCCCTTTCCTAAAGGAATGAGAGGAATCTTGATCTCCATCCATCCACTGAAAAGTTTTGTTTTTCAAAACCACATTCAAATGCCTATTGTGCACCAGCATACTATTTGGCAAAAAAAAAAAAAAAAACTCCTAGGACACCATTCCTGATAATTATCTCCATAACAAAGTCCACATCCTAGGATGCACTAAGTTATCATATCATCTTTTTAAAACTACCTCATGCTTTTTCCCAGGCTGATCCATTTTAGACATAGCCAACCAAATTAAAACTTCATCAACAGTAATGAATACATCATCCAAAATAAACCAGCCCAGTAATTCATTGATGGGGAAAAACTCTCTCATACAGAAAAGCTATCGAAGCTGTATATAAAACATAATCAGAAAAATTTGGTACCACTTTAAACTTTTTAAAACCAGAAATCTTCACCCAAAAGGCATCCTGCCATGCAGTGCCAGACCATGAAACTTCACCTATCCTTTAAATAATCTCTCTGCAATCCAGTCTTCAGTAAAATCCTTCCGTTCTACTAACTTTGCCACTAAACTCAAATAAACCAAATGAACTCAAACAGAACACACATAATTCCTCATTCTCCATCTGTTCATTAAATACTGCAGAACAAGAGTCTTTGACTAAACCCTATCACAAACAAAAAGCCACCTACAAAAGCTAAAAACAAACTGCAAGGCCAAATTATAAGCCTTCATGTTTAAACAGTCAAGGACTAATCTCTAAATAAACTAAACAGGAAACATAAGACGATTAATTAAGCCCAACAATTCCAGTTATAAGGTCAAGACAGCCTCACAGTCTAGTGACAACCACAAGGCCTTCTATAGCTGTGTCTGAAACCTCAAGGAGAGCAAACCTCAGTGTGTTGAACTTATGGTCAATGGCTCTAATTTCACTGAGCAGACTGGCATAGTAAATTTGCTGGCTGACAAAATCATCTTAAACTTCACCCCCTCCTCAGTCTCCCCTGCCTCTCTCCATGAACTACCTACTGGCATACACTTCCCCAACTACTAACCTAGAGTAAGTCCTGGCAGTCCTCAATAAGGCCAAAAACATAGCCTCAATGGGCCATGACAATATTCCATGATGCCTCCTTAATGGCAGGAAACATAACTTATCAGGGCAACTTGAGTCACTTTTCCACTATAGCCTGAAAACAAGTTTTGCACCATGAGAATGGAGGACTGCAATGGTTATCCTACTTCACAATGGTGGACCATTAATTGACACTAGAAACTACAGATCTATTAGTCTAATTAGTCTAACATGGAAAGCCATGGGACAAATTATCATTGAAATAGTCAACAAAGGCATAGGCAACCTTCAGACATTGAACTTAACCCAACTTGGCTTTGTCAGGGGAAGCCCATGCCTACTAAACCTGTTGGACGTCTTTGAGAAGGGCACCAAGGCAATTGATGAGGAGAAAGCAGTGCATACCGCCTAACTCAACATGGTAAATGCATTCAATACAATACCCCTTTTGGGTATAGATGACATAGTCACCAAACTTGGCATAAACCTCTACATAACTCACTGGCTTGCCATCTGGCTCACAGACAGGACCCATTTAGTCAGGACTGGTGATACCATCTCCACTATGAGACTGGTGTACCTCAAGGTTCCATCCTGGGACAGCTCCTATTTGGTGTGTACTTCTCAGAGGTAAAGGCTAATGTCAGGGGCCTTTGACTGACCAAATTCACAAAAAACTGTAAACTAGGAGCTATCACAGATTCCTTGATGATGCAAACATTTTACAAGGTGATCTAACACAGTCAGAAGTCTGGTCCAAAGTCTGGAACTAAAACTCAATTCCAAGAAGAGTATTATAGTGCATTTTGGGAAAACTGCCACCAAAATTAATTACTCCATTGGTTATATACCATTAAGAGATGACTCAGTAGTTAGAGATCTGGGAAATATATAGAGAGTAATCTGGCGTTTGATTAACATGTGGCCAAGTTAGTAGGAAAATCATACTATGTCACCCAACTGATAAATAAGGACATGGCATCCAGGTCTGAGGAAATTATAGTGCCACTTTAATTGGCCCTTATCAGACAAATAATTGAGTATAATGCCCTGTTCAGAATGTACATGACTAAACATATGCAACAGTTGGAATGCTCACAAAAGTTTCTTACCAGGAGAATCCAGGGTAAGAACACATTGTCTTACACAGATCATTGTAAAGTCCTATCTCTATACCCTGTCTCCTATAGGTTACCTAGAAATGATCTATGCTTGGATACAAGGCATCCTTGGATTTAGCTCTGATGGAACTTTTGCACATGAATAAGATGAACAGCATCAGAACCACTACACCCAGGGATTCAAAATTTCCATGTGACATAAATAAGACATGTTGGTGAGACAGATATTTGTCTCAGAGGATCTCCATGCCCTGGAACAGGCTCCCCATCCATATGAAGCAGACTATAACCCCAACCCTATTTAAGCACCTTGATCAATGGATGGGAAACTGGGAATTCTCCCCAGGTCTCACCTCCATGTCTCTGATAGACAAAGGCAGACAGGAATGCCCAAACTAACATATCCCCCGGGAAATTGGAAATTCACCATGGGTCTGCCCCAGTGTGTCTGACAGACAGAGGCAAACAGTAATATCCAAACTAGCGTACCCCCAACGTAACCTCTATAAACATCATAACTAACACATCCTATCCTAATAAATGCCCATGATGCATAGGAACACAATTGGGTTGGATTGCATGACTTAACTTAAAAAGGCCTGAGTGTTTGTTAGCCTAATGTAGAACTATGAACCTATGAATAATACCCAATCATCTTGCCACACTGCAATCTCATTAAAATGCACCAAAAATGCTTCTTCTTCTTTTTCTTTTTGCCCCTCAGAAAATTTGCTAACAGTCTAGTAAATGGTACCTCAGGCCAACTGACCAAAAAAAGCAAAGTACAGTAACCCCATCTGTTCTATAACTTGCCTGATTGTAACATTATCTTTGCCAATACACTTATCTATTTTAACTTCCAGTTATACTAACTTCTTACCTAGCAAATGGAAAAGACCCCTAGATGCATCCAAAACCAAACCTAAGGCATAAGGGTTTTCACTGGACCCTCTTAGTTCTCCTTTGCCAATGGTAAATCAAGCTCTATACACAATTCAGAAAACCTAGCATTCCCTCCTTTATTCTGACATCTCCTTCTGCAATCAAGAAATACTCATTCAAATAAGGCAGCACCTTACTGCCAGATACCCTTTGCTTATAAGTTCATTGCAAAGCTGAACTAAACCTTTTAAAAGTTGCACAACTATGGCACAATGCATAGGTATCACTTTTTCAAAATAAAACTTACCATTTAAAACCATACCCAATTTATGCCAATGCTCCTTTCTAATATCAACTGAAAAGCTGTCCTAATATCCCAAGGGCCAACAAAACCCTTAATCAACTACACTGCATCATCAAATGATGCATGCATACTAAATAAGACCCTCCTCTTTTTGAATATGATCATTAACTGAACAACAGAAATGACAACTGATATGTAAGCTTATGCTCCTGTAATTTTCCCCCATTAGAACTAAAACTATCAATAAAATCCTGAACTCTGGAAGGGGGGGGGGATTTCATTTGGCCACTATGTTCTTATAAAACAATTCCTGTCAATATCCTCCTTACCTTTCACAGACTGCACATTTTTTATATACAGTCTAACTCCCATTTACCTGCAGCTTAACATAAAATCCCTCACTAAAACCAAAAATCAATTCATGAGCCAATTCCTGTAGTGGATATTCACACAAAAAAACTGAGCCAACTTATCAAGTCTGACAGGGAAGACCTGTGCCTGTCTCCTGGCACCTCCCACAAAGGGTATCAATACACTTATAAGCCTAGTACTCCGACTGCCTCACATATTCAAATTCCCACTTTGTTCTTGTCTCCTACCCCCTGACAGGCTTGTAGCCACATGATTCACCTGCCTTTGCTCCTTTCACCAAATATGAACAACAGTGTATTAGTAAGAGCAAAATGCACATACATGAGCACACCTGTAGTTTATCCAGTTGCATCGACCTGCATTGAAATCTCAACAAGCCCTAAGGAAATTTTTTGAATTTTCATGAACTGCCACTAACTCCATTCTGCCTTATCAATCATTGTCACAAACCATGTATCCACCATACCTCTCAACCTGGAAACATCAAAAATCTGGACAAAGTTCATGAAAAATAGGTACAAATCTGTGCACTGATTAACATAAAAATTGCATGCATAATTATGTAGCCCCACCCACTCCAATGGAATTGTGGGATACCAACATTCAAATGCAAATTGAAGAACAGACAGTCAAAATATGACACCAGAGTTCCACTGCAGCCATTCCAATGTCCCTCCCATTACTTGGCTATTTCGTCCCATTTACCATAAACACTAATGTGCATACTGCTTTACTACTACAATGATTATTTGGATTTTATTTTTACATTTTATAGCACAATGCACGCACACTACTAGACATCTGCTAAACAAAGAAATACTGTCTCACAATAAAAATAGACAGCATTAAAACTACTCTGCCCTTGAAACTCACATTCATTGAAACAGCATTGAAACCCACACCACAGCCAAAGAAAATGTATCTGGCCAGTGGTGGATAAAGATTACCTTTGGGCTGTTTTCAGATCATAGGCCCCTTGCACACAAAACAAAAAACATACATGTGTTCTTTGATACACCTTCCTAACTTTATTAAATTATATTCCTAGTATAATAAAGCACAATTGTTAGACTTAAAGCACATTTTAAATTTATTGTTTGAACATATTTCCTGTAGGCAATGAAACAAAATGCATGAACCAGTAATGACAAAACTGCCCAATTTGGAACATTTCCATCATAAAAGTCTACACACACACACACACACACACACACACACACACACACACACACACACACACACACACACACACACACACACACACACACACACACACACACACACACACAGTCTCATAATAATAAAATACAACGGCTGCAGTTTTTAATAATGAAATACAAATACAACGGCTGCAGTTTGTAATAATCAAATGCAAATACAATGGCTGCAGTTTGTAATAAACAAATTCAACAGCTGCCGTTTGTAATAAACAAATACTAATACAATGGCTGCAGTTTGTAATAATCAAATACAAATACAAAATACCTATGAACCTATGAATCTATAAGGAAAAGCTACCAAAGAAATACAGTTTACATTTTATGATACACATTAAGACAGACTCACTAAAAGTTTGTGTATAAAAAAAAATGTTCATTCTGTGTTAATGACCTGCAATAAACATAGATGGAAGTCTCAGCTTGAGATACGTTTCTTGACTATTAGCACAAGCAATATAACTGCCATGTTTCATTGAGGCATATTTCTGGATCTTCATCACTGACAAAATAATAAATGGAATGATAAAGGCACAAGACAGTACAGCTAATCTGTGAATTACATCTGTAAGTGGTGAGGTTTAGGTACTGAGTAAAGGCATGCCTAATTAAGAGTTCCACTACTCGAGCATGGGTGCAAATCAACACAAAATGGTTATCTGAATATTTAGTGCTTCTCCAGTCATCAGAACAAGTAAATATGAATGAAGATTAGTAAGTTACAGTGAACTGCAGAATAAAAAGGAATAGCCATACATGTTCATTCATGTCAGAGGTTCAAGAACATGCGTAGAAACTGGATGACAAGGTGGCAAAGGAAACAGAGCACCAAACAACTGCTCTTTGCATTCCTGGATCAACTTACCAAGCAACAGACAGAAAGGGTTAGTTTCTGATTGGCATGACTAAACAGGAAGGAGTTGGGTATTTGCAGAACAAACAGGTCGATGACACTGCACAAACCACTGTCAAGATGAATGAAGAAGATGAAGAAATATGATTTCTTGGTGAAAAGGATCACAGCAGCAGATTTTCTTCCTCACATGGAATCTGGCAGGTGTTGCAGCAAGATAAAGCAAGATAAAGGTATACGGATCTGACCTCATCAATATTTGGGAAATTGTGAAGGTAGCATGAGTAGATATGAGAAGGTAGAGGACAAGAGGTAGACAGACAGATACACAGTGTGATCTGGCAGATTAATGAAGAGAACAGCAGTAGAGGAGTATATCATAAGGTTCTGAAATTTTATGCAAATATATTTGTAGTCAAGAAATTGCCTACTTGAAGAAAAGGTGCAGAATTTTCCAGTAGCAACCAATGTTGCAGGACTCTGCAAGAGAAATAGACCAAGCACAGGTTTAGATCTGTGAATATGAATTAATACAGGAACACCATATTAAAGTAAAACAAATTATGTTTATTCTTCCTCAGCCACATTTTACCTAGAGCCACCTTCACAGTGACTGATCACACTAGCTGAGTGTTACCTTCCTAACATGACAAATGCTTCTTTAATGTTTTAATATCACTGCTGATTTACCAAACTATTAATCTGCACTGAATGCTTGAGAGCATGCATGTATGTGGGATTTTGTGTGTGTGTGTGTGTGTGTGTGTGTGTGTGTGTGTGTGTGTGTGTGTGTGTGTGTGTGTGTGTGTGTGTGTGTCCATTTTTTGCCAGTTTTTTTGGGGGGGATTTGTGGTCTGACTGTGTTAGCAGGGGGTAGGAGGAGAAACAAAATAATTTTTTCAGTGAAATAAGAATTTAATTGCATTTCTTTGCTTTGATGAAGGTATAAAATAGCACTCAGTGGTCATCCACAGAGGGCATTTTATGAAGAAGGTGAGCTGGGATGTGTACTTCTGCTTTACATTTTTATTTTCCTGCACTGCAATTTGCATTTTCTGCACATTAGGTATTTCAAATACAGGCAAAGTACACACACTATACAGAGGCAGATAGCTAAATATCTATATATGTCTTTGTGTAATAAACATACATATACATAAATATATACATTATTCTGTTGTGCAGAAACAGCTGCAGTTTGTAATAAACAAATACAAATACAGCGGCTGCAGTTTGTAATAATGAAATACAACGGCTGCAGTCCCCAGAACGTCGCAGTGCATAATAACCTCTCCATAATACCTCTGTTACAATGGCTGCAGTCCCCAGAACATCTCAGTGCATAATAACCTCTCACACACACACACACACACACACACACACACACACACACACACACACACACACACACACACACACACACCTTCACTCAGAATACTCAGAATAAATAAAAATGTTTCCTACTTGAGTCTGTTCATTTGTTTCACCCTGGACTTACTTTCTGCTCATCACTCGCAAGTGCAGATAAAGATAACCTGCTCACAGATAATAAAAAAGGAAAGAGAACTACTATGTTCGCCATTTGACTATAACTGTTTCCCGCTCGCAGATCTGAAATGCGTACATCCAGTCAAAGTGAGCCAGCTGGAAATGTATGCACTGAGCTCAATTATGACAAGCTGGTAGCCCCGATGAAGCTGATGCCATTGCACACATGATGACAGCAGCTCAAAATGGGAAAAAAACAAAAAATTAAAAAAAGCTGGGAAAAAGTCGGAAATGAAGGGGTGCCACTCGGGAAATGTGGCACCCCATTATTTGGACCTCCAAAAGCGGTAAAAACCAAGTAATTCAGTGCAATTGGGAAGTATGTTATCCACACCATATGACAACATGCCCACATTAAAGACTTATCCACTGCTTTCATAGGTTCATAGGTTCATAGGTGTGTACTAGGCTAATGGCTCTGGAGCATTTACAAGCCTATCCCATAGGATTACCCTGGCATCATGCCACCAGATCTTAGTTCCCAGTCCTTGTGGTGAATTTTCTATTTCATATCCACTTATCAAGATTTCTGTTGAAGAGGGCCAGTGAGGTGTTTGGCTTGACATGTATGGGAAGTCTATTCCATAGCATGGGCAGTCTCTGGGTTATGAACCTGTCCCTCCAGCATGTTTTGTTTACTGTGGTAATGAGGTCTCATTTTTCTGAAACACTGGTCATTCCAACATCAAGTATATCCTCCCTGAATTTATGTGCTTCCCCTAATCATCAACCAGAGGCCAATAATGGGAGTCTGTGAGTAGGCTCCTTCTTGATCAGTACTGCCAGAAAATAAATAAAACTTTAAAATCAGAGCTCACAACACCTATCCCTAAACTTCTTCAACTTCTTCTTCCCAAGACTTTCAGAGCATCACAAGGTTCTAAAAACATGGGGAATTTGCCTCTGCAATAGCCTGCATTCCTTCAGGATCAATGACCTCAAATATGTCCAGAAACTCACCTTTCAAAATCTTCTCCTTCACAACCTTGGGAATACAAGCTTTGAAAAAAAACCCTTGAACTCTTTCAGAAAGGGCTTGAACACATCACTGTGCCTGACCAGGTGTTAAATTATTCATCTTTTCCACATACTCCAACTTTAACTGATGGAACAGAAGTAGAGCCAAATTTGGGTCAGCCTGAAGCTCCATTTCCTTCCTCAGCACCTCCTTTAGGTCGCCCATTTGGGGTACCTTTTCCTGCATGTCAGGCTCCCTTTTACCCACCTAGAAAAAGTCCTTAAAACTTAGCTTGCTAGCCCCACTGAAATTCTACAAAACATCATCTAACTTCCTGATAGCACCTTGAACCTCCTCCACAGACATTTGTACAGAATCATTGCCATAATCTGCTGTGGTCACTGGTTGCTGTATAGGCAAACTGTACCCGGCTTGTACCATCAGCAAAATGCCCATGCAAAATAACTGAAGCACCTCCTACCAACTGTTAAATACCCTCAGCCCCCTCCCTGACCTAAATCCTACTTCATATCCTTTGATGTTATACACTATAAACTAGCTTATAACCTATGCCACTTCCTCCTCTTCTTACCTGATAATAGACTCATGGTTTTAGACAAGAGTGTAGATCAATATGCATGTATAGCATTAAGAAGTTTTCTAGGGGCTTGCACAAGTGTATAAATATTGAGCATATGCGAGGCTGACTGCATTTTTGTAGTTAGCTGTTGAGATGTAAACATGTATGTCTGTGTAGTCTGTCAGTTAATCAGTTTATTTATATTTTGCACTGCTGCAATCCATCCTGATGTGTTTTTGTGTAATAAAATAATAAACAAACTACCCTACCTGTTTGCCTAGAAACAAGAAAAGTGACATGGTGTCAGAATGGGATCCAGAAATCCAGATTCTGGACCAAGAAGGCACTCAATTAAAGGTGGAGGAAGACAGAGGAGTGGATAATCCTCACAGCATGTTGAATTCACAAAAAAAGTCAGAAACATATTTCACGTATCAATGCTTGCCTAAATGATTTCTTATCTGTAAAATATAAAATGAAGCACTCAGAATACTCTAAACATCTTTCTAAGTAAACAAAATGTCCGAAAACTGCAACATATTGAGAAAATAGTTGAATAACTATATAAAATGTTAGAAATAAAGTCCAAATCACATAAAATTGTATAAAATAAGGAAAACAATGGCATTTTAAGTAGCTCATAGCATGTACCTGTTTGCATTAACTAAAGTTATTCAAGATACCCAAAGTATACAGAGAGTTTTCATGTTTGTGCAGTATTACAGTACATTGATCTTGCAAACTACAGCCATTTCAAAGCATATTTCACAAAGTACAGTATTTTGAAGAAGTTATCATGCATTTGAATGTTATTACAAGTACTGGCTCGGTGTGCAAGGGACATTTTTTCAGTGTGTATGGGCATACTTCTTTGGCATGGCTGAAAGATTTCATATATAAGCTCTACTCGTCTTTGATAATAATATTGCAGAGAATAGGAGTGTGATTGCGCAAGAGTATGATCTTTTCATACAAGCTATATTTTATGAAAAAGATGACCATACAAAGGCATTTATTCTATTTAATTTAGCTGGTTCAGAAACCATTGAAAAGGAGCGTTTCTTTGTGTATGCACCTGCTGTATTTGCAGGAGAGGGTGAAACTGAGTCAAGGGAAGACCCATGAGTGCTGAAAATGTACATTTTGAGAAATGTGTAACCCCCAAATTAATATTACAATGGAAAGGCACTTATTTTACACAAGAGATCAAAAGCCTGGGGACACTTTTGCAGCATATATAACTGACTTGTGAAACAAAACTAAAACATGCAGATTTAGTGACTTAAGGGATGAGTTTATAAAATACAGACTTGTATGTGGCATTAAAGATGATGCTGTGAGAAAAATTTTGATTTGTGACAGTGATTTAACTTTGAATAAGGCCATTGAGATTTGTCAGATAGATGAGTTCACAGAAAAGCACACAAATATGCTTACAAATGAGAAATGCATGCTTCTAGTATCTTGTGCTCATGTTGATAGGATGCAGCACATAGTTAAAAGAAACAGGCCCACTCAGCTTGTTGATTATGGTGGTTACGAAATTCAGACTAAAGATTTTAAGTAGTACTTTCATGTTACTCTGCTGGGAACAGCTATGTCTGGCAATTTTATGTGGTCAAATGGCATGTACAGTCATTATTAGAAAAAACTAAAATAAAATGCAGTATCTGTAGGATCATCGTCAACACTTTATTTGATAACCAACAACTTCAATTAGCGCTTTCATCTGCTTTAACAGAGACTTCTTCAGACTAAAATCCATCACTAATTACACACATTAAATACCCTAATTGAATTCATCACAAAAAACATCATCCAATCCAAACCTAAAATGCCTTGTCACATGATAAAACATATCTAAAATTGATCTAAAGAATAAAAAAATCAGTGTTTCAACCATTTTCTTTTCAAATACATAACAAAGTCCTCTCTGTTATTAAGACCAGGGAAAAACATGCATTTAGCTTAACTTGCCAGCAGTATTCCAGCCATCCTAACTCTTCTTTTATATTAATAATATTGTTAATATTTTTCAGTGCTTCTAACACTAAACATTTGAAATTAACTTTACATTTATTTTCTTTATAATGTTTACTCATGGCATTTTTTTCATCCCCACTGGCAATAGCATATTTATGCTCATAAATTCTTCTATCGAGCTCCCTGGTAGTTCCCCCTACATACAACGCTTGATATTCCAAGCACATTATTAAATACACTACATTTTTACTTTTACAAAAAAATGTCCCTGGTATTCTAACTATATAATTACCCACTTCAACTTTCCTGGAATTTGTGTATAAGTAATTGCACATATTACAGTTGAAACACTTAATCATACCTTTTCTACCTTCAGCTGGTATATACCTATTAAGCTTATTCTGGAAGAAATCTTTGTAATTCTTAGCTCTTTTTTGAACAAACCTAAGCTCTATACCTATCTTAGTAACCATTTCATTATTTGCTTTAAAGATTCCCCAATTTCTTCTAATAATTCTTTTTATAGCTTTTGAATCCACACTATTTTGTACAGCTAATGCTGTCCTATAAGTGTACTCTCTCCTTTTCATTTTGTCACCATTTATAATCCCTCTATCTTCTATTTCCATCTGTAACATATTATTCATTTCTTTTTTAGGATACCCTCTATTCTCTATTCTCCTACAAAAATTTTTGGCTTCTTCTAGGAATTCACCATCATTCGTAGTTAGACTACATATTCTTTTTAACTTGCATTTAATTATGTTCAATTTTGTTTTCTTGGGGTGGAGACTAGAATAGTGTAAATACATATTGTTCTGAAAGTCCTTTTTGTATATTTTAGTCAATTTGTTGTTTTCCTTATAAATCATGGGGTCCAAATAATTAATTCTGTTCACATCATAATTAAATGTAAATTTTAGATATGAACACACATTATTTATATATTTAAAAAAAATCTTCTAATTTATCAGTAGAACCTCTCCATACTAAAAAGACATCATCAATAAAGCAAACCATCTTTACTATGTATTTATTAAATTCACTATTTACTATATTTGCTGTCTCCCACCCTTGCATATTATTTGCATAACAGGGGGCTAGGGCTGCTCCCATAGCCACCTCATTTGTTTGCACATAGATTTGTTCATACAGCTCAAAATAGTTATAACTCAATACCAAGCCAGTCATTTCCATCAATAATCCTATAATTTCTGAGGAAAACATTTTAGATCTTAGAAGCTCAATTCTCTTAGTTTCCATGCCATCTATATTGGGGATCATAGTATAAAAGGAATTTATATCTAAAGTGACTAACAAATCTGTTTCATTAACTTCAACTTTCTCAATTTTATTTAGGAAATCAAAGCTATCT
The DNA here is from genome assembly GCF_019279795.1 of Protopterus annectens. Lineage (NCBI taxonomy): Eukaryota > Metazoa > Chordata > Ceratodontiformes > Protopteridae > Protopterus > Protopterus annectens. The sequence goes on along the minus strand of NC_056742.1, from coordinate 37,371,511 downwards.
CTTATATATGTTAGATTATTAGGTAACACTTTTTGGAGACACTTATCTACAAATACAGATAGGCCTTTGGTTTTGCTATTTGCACTTGCAACTGTGGGCCTTAATGGAGGATGCTCTAAGTTTTTATGGATATTTGGTATACCAAACATCCTACTTACTTTTGGATTAGTATTAGCAAAATTCCTTCTCGTTTTTTCATCAGTTCTTCCTGTATAGATCCATTCTTCTACACAGGAATCTATGAGAGCATATCCCTTTTTAACATTGTTAAATGTTACTTTTTTATAAAAATTTTCATCTGTTAGCATGTCTACCATTTTTCTCTCATACACTCCCCTATCCAATATAACCAAAGATCCCCCTTTATCAGCCTTGAATATCAATACTTCATCATTCTCATATAGCTTATCAAAACATTCCTTCTCAGTTTTCGTCAAACTAAAATACTTGAATCCAGCCTTATTATCTAATATTTCAACTATTTGTGCTTCACAGACATGTAAAAACATTTCCAATTCTTTACATAATGGTGGGTTAAAACAACTAGGTTTATAAAATTCAACTTTTACTTCCTTGTGTTTATCAAACATAATATCAAAATGTAAACATCTTACATAATCTCTTAATTCATTTATGGCCACTAATTATCAGCTCTCTGAGCTGGGAGGAGTTCCAAACTTTACTTAATACAAGACATTTTTTACTAGATAGTTCATATTTCAAAAAACTGACAATTTTAAAATTTACAGCACCTATGCTTGATTCTTTTCTTCCAATACTTTTTCTGTTGATTCATTTGTACATGACCGTTTTTCTCTGCTTGTTAAAGTTTTTAAACTTTCTGTTCCTGCCACTTGCTGTTACTTGGGCCCAAGTTCTTTCATGATTATTTACCCTTTGGTATACTTCATCTACTTGTTGACATTCTTTATTCTCCGAAATTGCTGTTTCCCTTATTTGGGCAGAATGAAAACAAAATTGCCACTGATTCTAAAGACAAGTACAAAGCATTCTATAGCTATGTTAAGAATCTCAATGGCAACACTCAGATCTGCTCTGAGTTACAGTACAATGGCACTAAATATACAGAACCAACTGATATTGCCAACATCCTGGCAGATAGGATCAGTGCTAACTTTACCCCGCTCACCCCCTAAATGGCCCATCTCTATACCAGAAGAATGCAAAGTTCCTGTAATCACGGCTGCACAGGTAAAAACCACACTCTCCAAAGCCAAGAACACAGCATCCATGGGACCCGACAACATTCCAGACTGCATCCTACATGAACTACAGAATAAACTTGCACCTCACCTAAGCACTATGTTCAATCATAGCCTCACCTCAGGCTTTATGCCCACTGAATGGCACGCAACGATGGCTATCCCACTCCACAAAGGGGGAGCCACCATGGACCCTGGGAACTACTGCCCACTTAGTCTAATAAGCCTGGTCTGCAAGGCCATGGAACGTATCATCATGGAACTTATATACAAAGACATTGGTAATCTCCAAACTCTGGACCCCACCCAGTTTGGGTTTGTAAAAGGCAGATCATGTTCCCTTAACCTGAATGACTTCTTTGAAGCGGTCACCAAAGCCATAGACAAGGGTAAGGTGGTTCACACAGGCTGTCTAGATCTCACCAAGCCTTTTGACACCATCCCCCACTCTGGAATTACAGATAAACTCACTAAACTAGGTATAAATCCCTATGTCACAAGATGGGTTGCCAACTGGCTTACTGACAGAATCCACACTGTGAAAGTAGCAGACTTCAAATCCAACTTCAGACCAGTGGCAAGTGGAGTACCACAGGGTTCAGTCCTGGGTCCTCTCCTATTTGGTATCTACTTTTCTGAAGTACATGCTAACACAGAAGTTCTTTGGCTGATGAAGTTCACAGATGACTGGAAACTTGGAGCCATAATTGAAACTCCTAACAATGTGGACATCCTACAAAAGGGCCTCACTGAGACAGATAGCTGGTGTCAAAGCCATGGCCTCAAGCTCAATGCCAAAAAGTGCATTGTCATCCCCTTTGGTAAAAACTATGTACTCATGAGCTACCACATAGGTGGTAGTCTACTTAACAGCAAAAGTGTGATAAGAGACCTTGGGACACAGGTGGACAGTAGTCTCTCCTTTGATAATCACATCACCACAATAGTCAGGAAATCCTTCTAAGTGGCACACCTCATCACAAAAGGTTTCTCATCCAGGAAAAAAAGAGGTCATTGTTCCCCTCTACTCATCACTCATTAGACCCATTATAGACTACAATGCCCCTTTTGGTATGTACCTCACAAGACATCTACAACAACTGGAAAGTACACAGAAATACCTCACAAAGAGGATTACCAGTCTCAAACAGATGCCCTACGCAGACCATCTCAAAAAAGCTCCAACTTTACTCCTTCACATATCACCTACTCAGAGGCGATCTCTGCCTAACATACAAAGTTATGTCAAACCCAGAGCTGTTGGACATGCTCCACTTAAAGAAATCCCAATCCCTCCGAGCTACACATTCTAGGGATCTAAACCTTGTCACCACAATAAACAGAACATGGAACTCTTCAAAAAAAATCTTGATGATTGAATGAGAAATAGGAAATTCACCCCAGGGATCACCTGTATGTCTCTGATCGACAGGGGCACAGGAAAATTATTTTCTTGGGTGGCGAAAGCCAGGGTACCTTTTTGGCTAGGCTTGTATAGACCCTAGGGCCAATAGCCTAGTACCTACCTATGAACCTATGGAGCTATGAATTGACATTGGCATTTACCCTTCTCACTTTCAGTCTTACTATCTGCTCAGAGCTCTTAATTGCTGCCATACTTTGTTTTTCATTGCTTTTAAATATTTCATTCACTATATTACCAGCCTGGTTGCTGGATTTACAGTTTAGTCTCTCTGACCTTTTAACTGTATTTCCTTCAGCTTCGCTTATTAGATTTGCATCTTCTGTCATCTCATTGTTGCTTCTCTTGCTCTGCAGTTTCAGCCCATATGCTAAGGCCACTCCCCCTGCATAGTCTTTCTGATCCCTTTGACATTTTTTTTATTTTCCTTTGACTCAAAATGTCATTTAATTTTATCAAATTGTCTTGAATCAAACACATTTTACTTCCAAAGTTATCAGTTGAAGTGATTTCTTTTAGCTTGGCATAATTTTTTTTTTAATTTTTACAGTTATTGATTATAATTTGACATTGTTCTACTCACACAATACTTCCATGTACTGCATCCCAGCTCTTTGGTTAAACTTGAGCCACTTGTCTACTAAGTCTTTTGGCAGATCATTTCCAGCAGGCAATTTTATTACTCTCAGGCCTTTCAGAATTTGTTGATTTTTTACTCAATTCCCAAAGAACAAGTTGCCCCACTGTAAATGTTTAAGCAGTGCAAGGTCATTCTCTAAGTTCTTAAACATTTCTTTATAATTAACCACGGTAGTCACAGGCACTGATGCATTATTGTCATTATTATTGTTAAATGGATTGAATGATATAGCAAGACATCCATTTAGAATGTCTTCACTTGTATTTCCATTTAAGCTCACCCACCTTTGGCTTTCAGCTAATACACTACTGGTTCCTTCTTGATTCACAATGAAGGACCCCATCGTAGTGTCATTCAGCATTCACCCAGCTTGTAGTGACATGAAGCTTGCTCCTAGGAGGGCTCGGATCTCCATACATATACAACTGCAACTGAGCAAAAACTTTCCAAAAAGCAGCAAGGCAAAATAAATAACTCTGGGAGACAAAACTAAAATAAAATGCAGTATTTGTGGGATCACTGACAACACTTTATTTGAAAACCAACAACTTCAGTTAGCACTTTCATCTCCTTTAACTCACAGAGACTTCTTCAGACTGAAATTCATCAATAATTACACACATTAAATACCCTAATTGAATACATCACAAAAAACATCATCCAATCCAAACCTAAAATGCCTTGTCACATGATAAAACATATCTAAAATTTATCTAAACAATAAAAAAATCAGTGTTTCAACCCTTTTCTTTTCAAATACATAAATTCCTCTCTGTTGTTTTATTCTGCTTAATTTAGCTGGTTCAGAAGCCATTGAAAGGGAGCGTTAATTTGTGTATGCACCTGCTGTATTTGCAGGAGAGGGAGAAACTGCCATATAGTAGTAGTGGCTGAGTCAAGGGAATACCCCCGAGTGCTGAAAATGTAAATTTTGAGAAATGTGTAACCCCCAAATGAATATTACAATGAAAAGGCACTTATTTTATACAAGAGATCAAAAGCCTGGAGAAACTTTTGCAGCATTTATAACTGACTTGAGAAACAAAGCTAAAACATGCAGATTTGGTTACTTAAGGGACGAGTTGATAAAATAAAAACTTGTGTGCAGCATTAAAGATGCTACTGTAACAAACATTTTGCTTTGTGACAGTGATTTAACTTTGAATAAGGCCATTGAGATTTGTCAGATAGATGAGTTCACAGAAAAGCACACAAATATGCTTACAAATGAGAAATGTATGCTTCTAGTATCTTGTAGTGCTCATGTTGATAGTATGCGGTACATAGTTAAAAGAAACAGGCCCAAGCACATGGCAGCAACTGTAAGCCCAGCAGCAGTCACTGGGAAACCCCATTCCTTTCTAGCAAATTCCAGAGTGCACACAGTCCAGTGAAGCAAAAGAGTGAGTTAGCAAACTCGAAGAATGTGCTTCTACCCAGTTTCATAGTCAACTGTCATAATTGTGGTGAAAATCACGAATTGAAAAGAGAAAAGTGCTTAGCTTTTGGTCAGTGATGCCACAAATGCAATAACTGGAATCATTTCAAAAGATTCTGTAAATCAAACAAGGGGCATTCATTTATTAAAACAAACATTCAAAGAGGCAAGTTGATCAATTAGAAAGCTGTGACCCTACTTTATATGTTGATGGTGTGTCAGTGCTTAATGGACAGTCAGTGCAGTATTGTACTGTTAGGATAAATGGATGACTCATGGAGCTCAACGTTGACATAGGTTCAAAGTGCAATGTTATGCCACCAGAAACATTTGCTAGAGTATGTGCTGTTGAGAAGCTTGATTTGGCAAATGTGAGAAGCTTGTTGATTATGGTGGTCAAGAAATTCAGACTAAAGGTTAAGTAGTGCTTTCATGTTACTCTGCTGGGAACAGCTACAACTTGCAATTTTATGTGGTCAATAGGCATGTACAGTCATTATTAGGCCTCAGAGACAGTTTGAAAATGGGACTACTTTCATTTAATAAGGAAGTTTACTATGTAAGCTTAAAAGACCACTGTTCAGATTTTTCCCAGTCTATTTTTTCAACCAATGCGGATCTTTCCAAAGACAAGCTAGGCAAATTCCCAGGTGTTTACTCCATGAAGTTAGACCCTGAGGTCAGTCCAGTTGTCAAGCCAGCCCAGAAAGTTCCAGTAGCTATGCAGAACAGAGTTAAAGTCAAGCTAGAGAAAATTGTTCAGCAAGATGTAATTTGCCCTGTTGAAGAACCTACTGAATTGATATCTTCCATGGTAGTATTTCATAAGAAAATCTCAGATGATATCAAAATATGTATTGATCCACAAGATTTGAACAAGGCACTGAAAATACATCATCATCCAATGCATACAGTCAAAAAAGTCACTGCTCGTATGCCAAATGCCACTGTTTTTCCTGTTTTAGATGCAAAGAGTTAATTTTGGCAATTTTTGCTTGACGGAAAATCTTCATTGCTAACTATCTTCAGTATTCTGTTTGGCAGGTACAGATTTTTGAGAATGCCATTTGGGATACATTCTGCCAGTGCAGAGTTCCAGTGTGCAATGGAGCAAATTTTTTCTGGGCATCCATGTGCTATTATAGTAGATGATATTCTAGTAGGAGGTAATGGTGAAGCTCAGCATGACAGAAACCTCAAGAAAGGTCTGGAAAGAGCACATGAAGTGAATCTTAAGCTGAATCCTCAGAAGTGCAGATTCAGGCTATGATAAATTACTTATGTTGGCCATTTATTTATCAGTTATGGCTTATGACCAGATCCTTCAACACGAACTGCAATTCTTGAGATGCCAGCTCCAGACAATGTTCAAGCCCTACAACATTTTCTTGGCATGGTTAACTACCTAAGCAAGTTCATTCCAGACTTGAGCAAACTTTCAGTACCGCTCAGAGAGCTGACATGCAAAGATGTATCCTAGTCATGGTTAGAACAACACCAAAGAGCATTTGATATCCTGAAACAGAGAATTGCCAGTCCACTAATTCTCAAATACTATGATGTCCACAAACAGTTACTCTTTCTTGTGATGCTTCAAAATTTGTTCTTGGTGCAGTCATTTTTCAGGAGAGTAGACCAGTAGCCTATACATCCAGAACTCTAACACAAACTGAAATGCACTATGCACAGATAAAGAACTCTCGGCAACTGTGTTTGCGTGTTTGAAGTCCTACTATTATATTTATGTTAGACCTCTTCAGATTGAAACAGATCACTAACCTGTAGTCACTATTTTGAGGAAGCCTATTCATACAGCTCCAGCCAAATTGCAATGCATGATGCTCAAACTGCAAAAGTAAAATTTCAATTTTGTGTACACGAAAGGCAAACTTCTTTGTCTTGCTGATACTTTATCCAGATGACCCAGAAAGACATTGAATAGCATGAAAATGAGAAACTTGATTTTGAAGTCATGGAAGTGAGAAAATTTTCTTCCACACATCTTGATGAGCATAGACATCATGCAGACACAGATCCAGTTCTTCCGAAGCTCAACCACTTTATCAATCAAGAATGACCATCAAAGCAATCTTGTTTATCATTAGGCTTGCAACCTTATTTTCCTTATAGAAACCAGATTTTCTTTGGCAATGGTATCAGCACAAAAGGTCCAAAAGTAATTGTTCCAAAATCCTTGCAACAAGAGTATATTACTATCTTGCATTGTGGTCAGCCAGGAACTGATTCTACCAAAAGATGGGCGAGAGGATTAATATTTTGGCCTTCTTTGTCACAGGATATTGAGATACTACTTTTATCTTGTTCTGTATAACAGTAAGCCACATCAACAGAAAGAACCACTTCAGCTAAACCAGATTCCTGGACTACAGTGGTCGAGTTCATGCAAAGTTATTTCTGACAATGGTACACAGTTTACAAGCCAGCAGTTCAAAAGATTTGCTGAAACGTGGGACTTTACTCATGACACAAGTAGCCATGAGTACCTGCAGTTAAATGGTTTGGCAGAACATGCTGTTCAAAGTGGGAAACAATTACCAGAGAAGTCAAAATGAGATAATAGTGATGTTTTCTTGCATTTCTTGAATCTCAGAAATGTTCCTCATGATAAACATCTTGGTTCACCTGCACAGAGACTTCTGACGAGACAAACCAGAACCACTCTACGAATTAGTAGTTCATTATTGGTTCCATGTGTCAAGAACAACACATCAGTGAAAACCCATCTGCTAAAGAAGCACTTATCTCAGAAGACCTATTATGACAAGCCCAGCAAGCCACTCAATCCATTACAAGAAGGGGAGATAGTGAGGATGCAGACATCCAAAGGTTTGATCAGACTGATGTCATGAAAAGTGTATGTGCAGAGCTGAGATCGCACCTTGTGGAATCACAGGGCACAGAATTTAGGTGGGACAAGAAACATGATCCCGGTGTCCAAACCTGTGTTGCCGTATCATAACTGCGAGAAAGACTGTATATTGCAGAGTGAGTTATTCAGTGTTCCAGTTCCAGGGGATGTTCCAGTAAATATACCTGTTACTGAGAAGAATCTTGAAACTCCTGAAGCAAGTTGTTCACCAATGTCCCAGTTGCTAAACCCAGTTCTGACTGCTATATTACTAGATCAGGTAACATTTCTAGACCATGTTCCAGATACCTTGCCATTTGGATATGAATTATGTGTTTATTTCTTATTGTCTATACAATTGCATGTTTCATTTCAAATGTCATATTGAAGGCAGTTCATTAAAGAAGGAGGATGTAGATCAATATGCATATATACCTTTAAGAAGCTTTCTAGGGGCTTGCACAAGTGTATAAATACTGAGCACGTGCAAGCCTGACTACCATTTTGTAGTTAGCTGTTGAGATGTAAGAATGTATGTCTGTATAGTCTGTCAGTTAATCAGTTTGTTTATATTTTGTACTGCTGCTATCCATCCTGCTGTGTATCTGTGTAATAAAGCATATAAATGAACTACACTGTGTGTTCATCTTTAATGAGAAACAAGATGAGTGATTTTTTTTTTTTTTATTGGATGCGAATGCCATTATCTCCATTGGAATAATGGGAATTCATATTATGTATTTGTATGCTATGAAATGAACACACAGCTAGTCAATTCTTATACAAGCCTTTCCATTATACAACTGGTAAAATTACTGAATATCTGAAATGCCCTTTTACATTACAGTTTACATTGTTAACAAGCTAAATCAACAGTGATAATTCCAGATCTGTTATTTCTTTATTCCTTAATTGAAATTTGATTACTGGGAAAGTCCAACTGGGTATGAGCCAATTTTTAGTGGATGCCTAGGGAGAAAAGTTCCAAATAATTGCAGTAATTTAACATTCTTCAACAAATAAAACAAAAACATCTACAGTTTAAGTAATTATACCAAATTAGACATACTATAAAAACATTTGTTAAGAATAGATACAATTTAAATGACAATGATTTAAAATTTAGAGAAAGAGTATCCAGTTTATAGAGAGATTAAAGGTAAATTAGTTTGTTTGTCTTTTTGGCTTTTCCCGGTTAGGGGGTCGCCAAAGCAGAACTCCGGTCTGCTAATTATTGGCAGTCGATTTTTATGATGCCGAGTTGCCAGCCCAATGCCCAACCTTCAGCGAAGGCACACCCATTCACGCATGTCTTTAGGGAGGCCACTAGACCACGGGGAGGACATGCAGACTCCACACAGAAGGCACTCCAGCCGAGAATCTAACAGGAGAACCTCTTGCTGTGAGGCAACAGCGCTACAGCTGTACCACTGCTAAGTTAGTATAATACAAAAAGGAATTGCAATATGAAGTGAGAGGAAAAAGCAGGCTTATGGTTTATTTAGGGAGAAGGCCAGGGTAGAAAATTTGATAGAAGTTAGGAAGTGAGAGAAGAAGGAAGAGAAGGGAGGTGTAAGGTAAGCCTAGGTACTGGTTCAGATTTAGAGATATAGTTTATCCTGGTACTGAGCAAGGACAGAGCCAGATTTTAGCTACAAAATCTTTCAGAATGGTTTTGAAAGATGGGAAGAAGGGTATTGACCTGATTGATACAGGTAAGGAGTTCTAGGCCTTAGCAACACGGTACAAGTACAGAAAATGCCCAGTAGATTTGATAGGTTTTTGGACAGATAGGAGTTTTTGGTCATCAGGTCATAATGCCAACTGGGAACATAGCTGTGTAGAATGGTATTTAGTGTTGGACAACCCCTTGTAAGCCATGCAGTGATAAAAACATTAAAAAACATTAATGCATCATTAATCAATCCTGATGCATTAATGTTTTTCAATGTTTTTTAATGTTTATCAATATTTCTTAATGTTTTTTAACATTTTATTGTTCTACAGAAGTGTTTTTATCACTGCATGGCTTACAATTTCTTAAGAGCATGGCTCAGTGGTTCTGTTTGCACTAGGTTACCAATTAACAATGTATTTGTCTATTAACATACACAAACATGAATTCTAAATTAACATAAACTAAAAGAATTTTTTAAACTGCTTTTTAGAAAAGTTTTTTAAATACAATTTTAGTACATTTTTAAAGTATTTATGAATAAAGATTATTATAACAAAATGGTGACATATAATTTTAATATTGATGAATTGCGAAATTTCATTTGTGCATTTAACACAGTTGAACAGTCAGCATCAACTCGTTTGAATAGTTATTTGCCTATTAACTTATTTGCCTATCAACTAAGCTGTTAACACATTTGATCATGTGATATTATTACTTGTAGTATATAAATCTGTGTTTTTGTGAGTGCAAACTAATCTTGAAAAAGCCTGGTACTGATCCAGGTGAAAGCGATTGATCTCATATGTTTTTTGTCTTTTATTTTGAATAAATTTGGCAGTGAGCTACAGTTGAACTGGTTCGCTTTTCTCCTTTGCTCTGGATTTTGGTATTCATTGGTTTGGAGTTTTTTTTTGGTTTCTTGGGATTAAATGGTACTAGAAGACAAGGTGAAAAATATTGCACACCCCCTAGCTTTATAATTACATATGATTCTATTGTTTTATTTCTTTTTTGTCATAGCCTTAGGCCATATTCTATCATACTTAGTTGAAGCTATGGTTTATTCTTATTGGCTTTTTTAATATAAATATATTCTACAACCTAAGTATTCAGGACAACCACAGAACTGAGACAGACAATAAGACATGTCATGCATTGTCGTAGACAGGTCTCTATAACAATATATATACATCCATTCATCCATCCACAACCCCTTTTTCCCACTGCTGCACATGGTGTCAGTGACACTTCAACAGTGACAATCGTGTAGAGCTAAAGTTTGCACTGTCAAGTGGCTAGCCCTGCCTCAATAGTTCTTCCACACCACACACTCACACACACATTTACACCTATGGCCAATTTAGAGTGTCCAATCCACCTACTACATGTTTTTGGAATGTGGGATGAAACCAGAGCACCTGGAGGAAACCTATACAAATACAGGGAATACATACAGACTCTGCATACAAGGCACCCCATGCTGAGAATTGAACTGGGGATCCTCTTGCTGTGAGATGACAAAACTATCTGCTGCCCTACTGTGCTGCCCCAGTCTATATACACATATTTAATTATAATTGTTCTATTTCAAGAATTTTCATCTTATCATTACCTGTGCAAGGGTGTGCTAATGCATGTAATTAAAAATATGTTTAGCATGACTTCAAACACAGATGGTTAAATGTTTAAAATATACATAAACTGTCTGCAGTTAAAAGCAACTGATGTACACAAGTATACCACCAAATTAAATCAGAGAAAATACAAATGCCTTATCTAATATTTAAAACCCTGATTCCCAGGAAAAGATATGCTAGAGTAGTCAGGACCTACACCAGAAAACATTTAATTTTAACTAGCTTGTAGCTGTTATCTCTGAACAGAAAACAGAAGACTGGAAAATTTTCATCTAAATTACTGGCAACTTGTGTTGTTAAAGTTTTTAGTATTTTGCTAACAGATATTCTACTACATACAAAGAGAAAATACACGGATATACGTCAACTTGTTATAAAGAATGTTTTCCCTTTATTTAATTACTTTACTTTCTTTTGTAAGCATGCAAGGACTATGACCATTTTTTTCTGGGTTAGTGCACATAATCTGGTAGATAACAAAACAGCTTTAACATACATGGTACACATCTACAGATATATGCTTCCCCCTTACATATGCTGGAGTAGCTGCTGTGTTACTTCTAGCACTTATCACATGACTATAGTTCCATAATTATAGCAGGATAATTGAAGATTATATGCTATTTATCTGCATTTATTTATTGCTGGCCTGATAGATGGACCACGCCCAAAGCTATCCTTCTCTTTCTGTGAAGTGCAGAGAAATGGAAACTGTCCACAACATTATCCATCTTGAGCCACAAGAAGCAGGATAGGAGACAAGCAGTTACTTGTGCAACAAGCACTACACTACAACATCACCTATTATAGCATATGAAATGTACATCTATCATTATTTATTATAGTTATGGCCACAGAAGAAGACTCATCAGTGTTAAGGACTGTGGTAACCTACAGACAGATCCATGATGATTCCATTCCAGCAGCCAGCTCTTGCGCAACAATGCCAGACAGAAAAGATAAAGGCAGTGTTAAGTGAATATTAAGTAGAGAGACAAGGAATTGTTGCCTCAGCCAACTCAGTCAGAGAATCAGAGACAAGGGCACTTAATTGTAGCATTAACAGCTTTCTTAACAATAAAATAAGCTACTCCAGAGCCAGTGAAATGCGCTACTTCACTGTTTTTCACGATTCTTATGATATGTAATATGACTTCTATACCAGTAATGTAAAACAATCACATTGCGTAGTTACAGCATATGTTAATACCCACAGGTGTCTATGCAATGGCATTGAAGCAGGACTGCATAAAAGAGGGAGGAGTTGTACCTGTGACTCTTTTGTTTAGAATGGGATTACTGGATTCAGCACTTCAGATGCATGCACCCTAGCATGGTATACATAATCAGGATGGTGGAAAATAAATATGTTATTTAAGAGCTATAGTTTTCTAGCTATCTATGCCACGACTTCTATGGGTACTGTAGTTAGCACCAGAACAAAGTTATTGAAGAAGCAGAAATACATATTTAATAATAAATATGTATCTGCCAGCAAATGATACCTCTGTACAGTGACAGAGAGAAACAAGGTGAATGAGAAACTAAGGGAAAAGCAGCTATATATATACCTCAGGAATGTGACACAGTAAAAATGGTGAACAAAATACTAAATAAGTGGACTGGGGTGATGTGACTCTGGAGGAGACAATGGGTTATAGATTGGATGTTATTGTCTCAAAGGAAATGTATGTGTGTCTGTAGAATGAGGTGGATTATATTTTATGTATTTTATAGTCCATACATTCAATGTGCAACCTGTGTAACACTGCATCCTTGCAATGAATATGGAGGCACTGAACATTGTCATGTACAGAGGTGTGAGTTAGGCATACATATGAAGAAATGCAAGGATATCCTAAATGGGAAGCATAACCCATATGACCACCTATAACTATGTGGGTTCTAACTTTGGAAAACGTAGACTACAGATTCCCATATTTAGGGGCTTGTATTACTAGAGCAATTACTTCACTTTACCTGCTCCATAAGATGTAAATAATATAACATGTCTATTTTGTAAATCACGCTCCTCTAGCTTATTTTTTATTTTGCTCCACATTATGGTTCAGTGAACTAGTACTTTACATTGAATCAGGTGTGAGGATACCGGCATACCGATAAGACCTGTTTGCTTTCGCATGTATATATATTACATGTAACAGTTCTCTTGGCATCCATAAGTTTTTCCCAATGCTGCAAACATCTGGCAGTACCTTGCACTGATCATATTGTCTTTAGATCATGGTCCGGTATTCTGTAAATGTTTATAATAAGGGGTATGAAATGGCAGCAGAGACAAAGTTAAAATGTGTCCATTTCAGCCTCAGTATCTGAAAATATACAGAATCTTAATTAACTGGCATACAATGAGAATACACAAGCGCAGCAGATACAAAATAATATAGAGCACATTAAAACTTCATTCAAATCATCGGCTGATTAAACCAGTTTAGATAGTAGGACTTTCATTCATGGTGCTTTTATTCTATAGGTTCATGTAAAGAATATGTAGTTATGAACATACAGAACTCATGTCACTACATGTATGAGCATTTGTCTCACCTTTGTGACTCATTTCATATAATGCTGAGTCAGCATTGCTAAAACTATGTGATTATGAACCACATAAAAATGTCATGGGACTTCAAAAAAAAATTTCGGCAGCATGCCCTGGAATGTACTTCTGATAGGACCTCTCTAATTATCCCCAATCAAGTCCCATATGGACAGTACTTCTGGGCCAGCTGTTTTATTCAGTCTGTTCAGGAAAGCCATATTTTGTCTGCAGTCATTCCATTGAAATGCCTGTTCACTTGCTAGCAGATAAAAACCATTACTAAAGGATTCCCATGTCTCTTTACCAGTTATGGTGTAAGGGATGCTGAAAGATACTTGCAAAATAAAGGAAGTGATCCCCTGCTATGATGAGTAAACATATATCAATGAGAAGGTCCTCCTATAGCAAAATGTTGAACAGCAAGTGAATCAGACTCCTTGAATAATTATACTTTGGACCTCCAGAGCTCTGCTGAAAACACTGAAGAGCTAAAAAAAAGTATAACATAAGCCATTTACAAGATAGTGGCTTAAGAACAAGTGGTCCTCCATAAAACAAGGTGACTAAAGTCCCAGAGCATTTCATAAACAAAATACAGTACATTTCTAAATTATTCTCGCTTTATTGTTACAGGCAGCATGCAAAATAACATTATAGACCAAACTGCAAATCCTTTTGTAAGTATTACATTTTGCATTAAATAATAACTACAGATGAATAGCTATATGATATAGATACAAATAGATAGGTATCCCGATATTCCAGCTCCACTGAAGCAGCAAGTTATGAAGGGATAAATCTCCTAAGACAATGGAATCCCTACTGGCACTCAGAAATCACATTAGCAATGATTTTTTGAAGAAAATGGATCTCAGTTACAACGATTTACAACATTTGCTCACTGTAACCCTTAAAAACTAACTAGAACATTACTATCATTTTCAGAGCAAAAATGTCAGGAACAATAACAGACATTCTGCAAAAATCAGCTAACTAAACAAAGTCTCAGAATTCAACCTTAAAATACAACCATTGCAATTTATCTGTACAAAATGAATCCTAAACCAAATGTGATTTCTGCTAATGTTTTCGATCAATTGTGATTCTGCTAACTGACTCTTCTACCAAAGATACTGCAACCACACACACACACACACACACACACACACACACACACACACACACACATATATATATATATATATATATATATATATATATATATATATATGTGTGTGTGTGTGTGTGTGTGTGTGTTTGTGTGTGTGTGTGTGTGTGTGTGTGTGTGTGTGTGTGTGTGTGTGTATGTGTGTGTGTGTGTGTGTGTGTGTGTGTGTATATATATATATATATATATCTATATATATATATAGATAGATAGATATATATATAGATATATATATATAGATATATATATAGATATATGAATAACTTGATATGGGTATCTTGAGAAAGTATAAAAATTGCCTTGTGCTGTCTGATGACCATCTATTACTCAAAAGGTATATCAGAGTGCATGAGAGATGCACATATATAATGTCCTTGGAAGCAAAAATCTCAGACGCTAGAATATTAAGCAGTACACCATATATCACACCTCATCAAGACCATCACAATACACATAATCTGTCATATGCTAAGGTTCTTAAGGTTAACTTGCCTAAACCTCAAAGAACTCCAAGAGACAACACAGGCACAAAGCACACTCGGCATGTTAAGCCTACCTTCTCACATAGCACAAGGATTCCCAAGGTCACAGATCCTGACCCTGTAAGGCAAGCATTGCCTGGTGCCAGGGATCCATAAGATCTCACATGCACTCAAGTCCTTGAACAAGTACCAATATGACTCCGTCATAGTTTATGCCAGTGTCATTGACTTAAGGTTTACCTTACTCAACTATATGAAGAGACACATGATGGAGCTCTTGAATTGTGTGTCTCAGGCAGGTATGAGCCTAGCATTGAGTAGCATTCTACCTTCTCCAAAGATATTGCCATAATATGAACAGAAGATGACTGACAATAATTGGCTTCATTTTTGGTGACATTCAAAGGGACTTATCTGCCTGGATGGATATGATAGACAGACCATGCTGCCTCGCCAGGGATGTCCTGCATTAGTCCTCTCTAGGGTTTTGATTATTGGCAAAAATATCTTCCACCTCAAAGTGCTTTCTTTAGGCAATGCCCGCCTACCAACATAATGAAACAACCAAAGGAAATTATGAAGCTGTTACTGATCAATGCTAAGAGCCTAAACAAGAAACAACACCTGTCTACAGGAACTAGAATCAATCAGTATTAATCCCAATACCATTTTCCTAGGTGGTCTAAATTATCCAGCTACAGACTGGGAAATCTATGCCACCACTATGCTCAAGAATAGAGATTCCTGGGCATTTTGAATACAAATGCCCTTGCGCAATTAGTCAGAGTACCCACTAGGAAGAGCAACATCTTGGATCTTGTCCTTACTAATATCGTGGCATTTTACACCACCCCTTGCATATCTTTGTCACATGTTAGGTCTGACCATAAAGTCACCTCCTTTAATGTAAAATTGACATCTGAGATCCCTTTCACCCAAGGTAGCTTTAGAAATTTCAATGAAACAAACTCCTAAGTGATACATAGACAAGCTTTAAACTCCCAGCATATCCAGTTAACTCTACTGAATACACATAAATGTACACCAACACACTATACCAGCATGAAAACAGCTAAACAGATATAGTATCCTTAAGTAACAAGCACAGGGTAAACCCCAGAAGCAAGCTTACACTGTAGAGCCATAACTTCAACAAGCTTTACAATAAGAGGAAGAGAATTTTGACCAAAACCAAGTATAGTAACTCCCAGAATGATTAATCCCTCAACACTAAAATAAACAAACAATTCAGAAGCACCGTAAAATCCATTAAAGTCATGTTTGAGGCTAAATTATCTACCCAAGTCATAGAAAATCACAAGATCTTTTTTTGTTATGTTCATAGTCTCAAAAGCACAATGCAGCAATGAAATAAGATGATTGTTAACAATTTTTCCTACAGTGAGGCTGATGATTTAGAGGTTAATTCAGCTTTAACTTTATGTCTCTCACCTCAGTATGCCCCTGAAGACATACCTGAAACTGGCCTGTGTCCTGTTATCACTCAAGACTGACTCCTAAAAGCATTAGAAAAATATAAAAATAATGCATTAATGGGGCCTACCAAAATTCCTGAATGTGACATAAATAGCATTAAGCATGATTTAGCCACCCATCCAACAACACTCTTCAAACTCAGCCTCCCTATAGATTTTGTACCAAGCAAATGGAGAACAGCTACAATCATTCTTCTGCATAAGGGAAGACCTTCCACAAATCCATAAGTCTGACCAGTCTCATAAGCAAAGCTATGGAAAGACTTAAGGAAATAATCAATAGGGCCATAGGGAACATCCGAACACTGTACCTGTCTCAGTCTGTATTTATCAA
Organism: Protopterus annectens; assembly: GCF_019279795.1. Classification (NCBI taxonomy): domain Eukaryota; kingdom Metazoa; phylum Chordata; order Ceratodontiformes; family Protopteridae; genus Protopterus; species Protopterus annectens. The sequence continues at coordinate 37,354,560 of NC_056742.1, read as the reverse complement.
GTGCAGGTATTGTTTACTCAACCTATTGGAGTTAAGGATGACCAAAGCAATAGATGAAGGTAAATGGTAGACATGGCATACTTCAATTTGGCTAAAGATTTTGCCACAATATCCCACTCAGGCATTGTAGAAAAGCTAAATAAACTGGGAATTAACCACTGTGTCAAATACAGGATTGTCAACTGGCTCACAGATAGGATATGAGAAACCTCAATAAAGGAAGTTACCTCCACAAAGAGACCAGTCCCCCATGGAGTCCCCCAGGGTTCTGTGCTGGGACCTCTTCTGACTGTTATCTATTTAGCCAAAGTAAAATCAAATACCAAAGGGCTCTGGCTAACTAAGTTTGCAGATGACTGCAAGATAACATCACTCATTGAATCCCCTCAAAAAATAGTCATCTCGCAAGGTGGTTTGTCCCAAATAAATAATGTGCCGAAATAATGGACTAACATTAAATGCCAGAAAAAAAATGCACTTGTAAAGTCATCTACCTCAGGGAACTACTGCATTGACAATATGCCCCTATGTGTTGACCCAGTTTATCAGAATTTGGGAACTTATGTGGACAGTGACCTAACTTTGGACCAGCATGTGATCATTGTAATGCAAAAGTCCTTCTATAATGCACAACTTATAAACAAATGCACTGTGTCTAGATCTAGGATTTAATCATCCCCCTTTACTCATCCCTCATTGGGCTAGTCATTTAGTGTAATGTCCCCTTAGGAAAGTATCTGTCCAGATATGTGCAATAACTGGAATGTTCATAGAGATACCTTACTGAAAGGTTAACAGGTCTTAACCCTATACCAAACATGGACTGACTCAAAGTTCTGTCACTATACTTGGTATCCTACAGACTGTTAAGAGATGACCTGTGTCTGGCACACAAGGTATCTGATGACTCAATCATCGTCATCATCTTCTTTTGGCTGTTCCCATTAGGGGTCACCACAGCAGATCACCTGTTTCCATTTCCTCCTGTCCTCTGCATCTTGCTCTGTCACACCAACCACCTGCATGTCCTCTCTCACCACATCCATAAACCTTATCTTAGGTCTTCCTCTTTTCCTGTTACCTGGTAGCTTCATCCTTAGCATCTTTTTCCCAATATACTCAGCATCCCTCCTCAGCACATGTTCAAACCAATGTAATCTTGCCTCTCTGGCTTTGTCTCCAAACCTTCCAACCAGGGATGACCCTCTAATATACTTATTTCTAATCCTGTCCACCCTCGTCACACCCAGTGCAAATCTTAACATCTTTAATTCTGCCACATCCAGCTCAAACTCCTGCCTTTTTGTCAATACCACTGTCTCCAACCCATATAACATAGCTGGTCTCTCTTCCCTCTTGTAGACCTTCCCTTTCACTCTTACAGGTACTCGTCTGTCACAAATCACTCTTGTCACTCTTCTCCACCCACTCCATCCTGCCTGTTCTCTCTTCTTCACCTCTCTTCTACACTCACCGTTACTCTGAACTATTGACCCGAAGTATTTAAACTCATCCACCTTGGCCACCTCTACTCCTTGCATCCTCACCATTCCTCTATCCTCCCTCTCATTCACACGCATATATTCTGCCTTAGTCCTGCTGACCTTCATTCCTCTTCTCTCTAGAGCATATCTCCATCTCTCCAGGGTCTCCTCCACCTGTTCCCTACTCCCACTACAGATCACAATGTCATCTGCAAACATCATAGTCCACGGGGACTCCTGTCTGATCTCGTCTGTCAACCTGTCCATCACCATTGCAAATAAGAAAGGGCTCAGAGCTGATCCTTGATGTAACCCCACCTCCACCTTAAACTCATCCATCACTCCCGCCGCAGACCTCATCACTGTCACACTACCCTTGTACATATCCTGTACCACTCTTACATACTTCTCTGACACTCCCAACTTCCTCATACAATACCACAACTCCTCTCTAGGCACCCTGTCATATGCATTCTCTAAGTCTACAAAAACACAATGCAACTCCTTCTGACATTCTCTGTACTTCTCCATCAACACTTTCAGAGCAAACATTGCATCTGCAGTGCTCTTTCCTGGCTTGATATTGATAACTCAATATTGATATATTTAATGTACATCAGCAAGTCAAATGGCACCAGAAATACCCAGTCTAGGGATATAAACCTCTTCTGCTGAATCAACAGAATGGTTTGGAAGGACAAGTATATCCTGCTGCTCTAGAAAAGACTCCTCATTCATGTAAAACAAAGTTTATCCTTGTCCATATTCAAAGACAATTTGATTCTAAGGATGGTAAACAGATAATTTATCCCAAGACTGCCTCATGTACTACTAATGAACAGAGGCAGCTCCTAAATCCTTTATCCCTTCATTTGTCCCCTCAAATTATCTATGGTATGATCCCAGTTATTCTCACTAGAGGAAATATATAAATTATGAACCATAGGATGTGTAAGACCAATGTAACACAAAATGGGATAGGTTAACTCAAGCACCAAAATGGAAACTGACTAGGATTAAAGATGGTTGCAAGGGTAGCTAGCATAGTGCTTATCTATGAACATATTTATATGAATCTACTGCAGTTAGTCTAATTTTCAGTATATAGACATGAAAAAAATTGACTACAAAGGCTGGGGAATAAAATTCTAAACCCTAACATGCATGATCTGAGGCATAACCTCAGAACATGCAAATCAAAACTTCTGCCCCTCTACACCCTATATACTAAATTTGTGATTGCAGAATACCTGGGGAAGGGGCATGCTGTTCAAAACAGGGAACTGTCAGTCTTGCACACCTTTCAACCATCTGTGTGCCAATAACGTGTTGTGACAAAACAGATGACAACCTACACCACACCTGACTAAAGGATGTACACCCTACCACTCCGTACTAAGGAGCAAGTGCTGCTGTGGGTCGTCAATGGGGGCTAAGTCAGACAGTTGATTTTGTCGGTATTTGTCATTCCAGATGTGTGTACCTCCAGTTCATCCTTGCTCTGACATTCTAATTATAAACCTATCTATCTATCTATCTATCTATCTATCTATCTATCTATCTATCTATCAATCTATCTATCTATCTGTCTGTCTTTCTATCTCTCTATGTATAGGTTTACAATTAGAATGTCACATATCAGGTATGGATGAATTGGAGATACAGACATTTGGAATGCCAAAGACTGACACTATCAACTGTCTGACTTAGGACCTCTTCAAGACCCACAGCAGTGCTTGCTCCTGGGTCCAGAGTGGTAGGGTGTGTCAGGATTTGAGGTATTTTGCTGCCTTGTCACTTGTTAGAATTCTATGTTTCAGTGGTTTGTTTAAATTATTGTGCTAGCTGAGTATCCAATACTCAACTTTCTTATAGGTTCAAAGGTTCATAGGTAGGTACTAGGCTATCTGCCTGAGGGCATTTATAAGCCCAGCCAAAGTGTGTCAGCTTTCGCCACCCCATTGATTAATTAACTGGGCCTCTGTCAAGAAGAGCCAATGAAGTGATCCCAGGGGTGGTTTTTCTGTTACCCATCCACTCGTCAAGGTTTTTCTTGAAGAGTGTTAATGAGGGGCTCTGCCTAATGTAGTTAGGAATTTTGTTCCAAAGCATGGGGAGTCTCTGTGGCAGGAATCTATCCCTCCAGCATGTTCTATTTATTATTGTGGTGAGGTTTAGCTCACTAGAGCGAGTGGCTCGCAGTGACTTGGATTTCTTTAGGTGGAGCATGTCCATCAATTCTGAGTTGGACATGGCTTTATAAGTCAGGCAGAGATCACCTCTAAGTAAGCATTATGCCACTGTGTACAGCCAGAGTTTTTCCAGTCGGGCTGCATAGGACATATGTTTGAGGCCAGTAATCTTCTTGGTGAGGTACTTTTGTGGTCTTTCCAGCTGTTGGAAGTGTCTTGTGAGGTACATACCAAATGGGGCATTGTACTCTATGATGGGTCTGATGAGTGATGAGTAGAGGGGCACTATAACCTCTTTATTTCTAGATGCAAATCCTTTAGTAATTAGATGGGTTACACAGAATGATTTCCTAACTACTTTGTCAAAATGATTGTCAAAGGAAAGATTACTATCTACTTGGGTCCCCAGATCTCTTATTACCTCTTCTGTATTAAGGGGGCTGTCACTTATGTGGTAATTCATGGGTGTTTTGTTTTTACCAAACGGGATGACTATGCATTTTTTGGCATTTAGCTTGAGACTATGACTTTGACACCAGGTGTCTGTCTCAGTAAGGCCCTTTTAGAGAATGTCCGTGCCATTATGGCTCCCAGTTTGCAGTCATCAACAAACTTGTTTAGCCATAGTCCTCCTATGTTTGCCTGTACTTCTGAGAAGTATATGCCAAGCAATAGGGGTCCCAGGACCGAGCCTTGTGGGACACCACTTGTGACTGGTTTAGAGTCAGACCTGGAGCCCGCTATTCTTACTGTGTGAGTTCTGTCTGTAAGCCAGTTGGCAACCCATCTCGTGATGTACGGGTTTATGTTCAGGCTGGTGAGTTTTTCTATAATTCCTGAGTGGGGAATGGTGTCAAAAGCCTTAGTGAGGTCAAGGTAGGCTGTGTGAACCACCTTCCCCACATCTATGGCCTTGGTGACTTGTCTCAAAGAAGTCAACCAGGTTTAGTAGGCATGATCTGCCCTTAACAAAGCTGAACTTTGTCTGGTCAAGTGTTTGGAAGTTCCCAATGTCTTTGTTAATGAGGTCCATGATGATGCGCTCCATAGCCTTGCAGACCAGGCTAGTCAGGCTTATGGGGCGATAGTTACCAGGGTCAGTTGTGGCACCTCCTTTGTGGAGCGGAAAAACCTTTTCTGTGTGCCATTCTATGGGCACATAGCCTGTGGAGAGGCTGAGGTTGAACAGTGTGTTTAGGTGGGGGGGTTAGTTTGTTCTGTAGTTCGTGCAAGATGCAACCTGGGACACCATCTGGCATCACTGACGCTGTGCTTTTGGCTTTTGAAAGGGCTGTTTTCACCTGTGCTTCTGTGATTTCCGGGACACTACACTTTTCCGGTATTGTTGTGGGCCCTTTTGGGGGTGAGATGAGGGTGAAGTTTGCACTGAATCTATCTGCCAGGATGTTGGCAATATCAGTAGGTTCAGTATATTTTGTGCTATTTTGCACTAGCTCAGAGCATATCTGCAAGTTGCCATTTAGATTCTTGACATAGCTAAAGAAGGCTTTGTGGTTATCTTTTGAATCCTTGGCTATTTTCTTTCGAAGTTAGCCTTGGATGATTTTATGAGGGACCTTAGTTTCTTACTGATACTGATCAGAGATGTCTTTCCTTCTTGGGATTTGCTTTTTTTCTGAACTAGTTTCTTCCTTCTATTGTATAGCCTGTTTATGGCAGGGGTCCACCAGACTGGTTTCCTTCTCTTAGGGGAGTGAGTCTTGGTTTTGCTAGGGATGGCATGATCCATGCATCCTTGTAGGTGCTCATAGAGTGCATTTGTAAATGTTCCTGCCTCTTGGACACTGTTATCCTTTAGCGTGGGGGCTGTGAAACTTACCACCTCTGTCTTAAGTAAGGTGAAGTTTGCTATAGAAAAGTTTTTCACTGTGGTTTCCTTGGTTGAGGGTGGTGGTGTGGTGTGGACATCCAGAGTGATTAGTTTATGGTCTGATCTAACCAGTGATGGGTTGACCTCCAGAGCAGAACACTGTCGCCCATGTTGGTGATGACCAGGTCCAATATGTTTCCACCTCTGATAGGGGAGTTTACCAGCTGATCCAGGGCATTTGAGTTGATAAATTCCAGGAAGCACTGGACCTGGGAGTTTGTACTTGCGTAGTTTTCCCAGTTAACAGTAGGGTAATTGAAATCGCCCAATATCAGGGTGTTTGGTAGGACCTTAATATTTTCCAGTGTCTCCAGAAAGGCGGAGTGGTGGTCCTGGGTCATGAAGGGTGATCTGTAGCAGGCCACAATTTGCATTGCAGATTTGCCTGATGTTAGTTGCACATGGATCTTCTCAGAGGTATCATGCTGTGCCACTAACCTGGAGGTGTAGGTATCATTAATGAATATGGATACAGCCCCTCCTTTGGTGATTTGGTCCATGTTCTGTGGCCAAAATGTGTGGTATGAGTTGTAGCCCAGTAGTGCTGGGGTTCTCTGTGGAGCCTTGAACCAGGTTTCAGTTACTGTACAGATGTCGACGTTCTCCATACTGAGGAGTGCTTCGACTGCGTGCATTTTGAGATTTAAACTCCTGGCGTTGAGTAGCATAACCCTCATTTTTTTATTTGTGCTGTTTACGGAGGTGGGTTTGACTTTTGAGCCTTGCCTAAAAAAGGCACTATGAAGAGTTCCTAGCTCCATGGGCATAAAGCGATGGAGCCCTGTCTATAAACTATCCAATCCAAGTTTGACTAGCTGCTCAGGTGCTAGAAGAGTGAGGTAGGATGGGTGGAAAGGAGTGACTTTGATGGCTTTCCTACTCTGGGATGGAAGAGAAATAGAAGCTTAAGGTTGGGTGATATAATTAATAAATTGGATATTTCTGAATAAAAATGGATCATAAGGTTGGATGCTGATAAATAAACAGGTCTAAATAGTATGGTTACCATTAAACCAATGTTAGAATTTAGACAGAAACAATACCATTAATCTTTAAATAGATGTATTTTAATGCATATGTTTTTTTTTATTAAAATATATATTTCATATGCTTATAAAAGATAAATCTATTTTCTTTAGGAATGTTATGGGATTTAATATGTCAATATACACATATATATTCTATTTGAAAACATTTTTTAGTGGAAATATATACTTTTAATGGAAATATATCAATTAATTAATTAATTAATTTGTTTTTATAGAGCATTTTTATAGGATGGCTGTGTCAGGTGGTTTTGTTTTATTGTGTATATATATATATATGTATTTAAATTCAAATGCATTTATTCAATACTGAAGACGGGGTATTCCCAAAAGCTTTGTTTTATTAAAGTGAGTTTTTCTTATTCTATTCGTTTTCAAGGAAGAGATTCTCCCTGCAAAATGACACTGTCCCCCATGGTGGAGACAGTTTCATAAACTGGAGGCAGACTGCTTTTAGCGTAGTGTTATTGAAAGGGGGCCCAAAGCTAACTGACTTGAAGTTTAGTGATGCATGTGACATCAGTAGCTCTGCTTAGTTAGACGTAGGACATACAAGAAAAATCCCCTGGCATTCAAAAAAGAATATGTGATGTTGTGAATTGCTCCACTCCACTTTATTTACCCAGTCTGACACTGATGCTGATCAACCACCAATGGATAATATAAGGGGCATTCAAGGTAAAAATGGTGAAGCCTAAGCAAGTGATAGGCAGCAGGACAACATGCAAAAATAGGTGGGGGAGGCAAAGAAAATAAAATGAAGTGCAGACTGTATAAGTATCCATGAGACTAGCAGGCTCAACTGAAATGCTTAAAGCAAACCAGTTATGGGGGAAGACAAGTAGGGTACCTTGTAGGAAGATGGGTGGTATAGCCACAATTAAAAAAAAAAAAAAACAACAACCATTATAAAACTTTCCTGCACTCTCTATTAAGAGATAGGAGTGGGCTTTTCTTGTATGCCATTTTTACAACATAAAGTCTGTACCAAACTTTGTTGCTATTGTTTAATGTTTGATAAAACTCGGGGAAAACTTATGTCAAGATGTAATGCTCTATACAGGCAGAAAGATAATTAATGAGTGCTGTCGGATCTTATGTTCAAACCTGTTTTAGCAGCTCCTAATTTTACTAAATAATTTACCTTATATACCAACCAATTAGTCAGAGGTAAGCTTGAGGCAGTGGTATCCCAAGACATTAAATGTGATGAGCACCCAGTGTAAGATACCAGTAAAAACCTGAGCAATACAGAAAAGGAGGCACTCAGCTATTAAAAGAGTGTGTCTGGAAATCAAAGGGGCTTTTTATTACTGTTAACAATATGTGATAAGCTGATCTATAAACCGCTCAATCCCATTTGCAATATCCCAGCAAATGAACTTATTGCAATATAACCAGAAATGTATCCCTGGTTTGGCACCTATGTCTCTAATGCAAACAGGTAACCTGTAAATGGTTCATCTCCCAGTCACATGCTTACACTTATCAAGGGTATCAGAACTTGTCAGAGATTTGGGATGGATGGTTATGCTTAAAAAGGCTGTTGTGGTCGTTAGCCTAGTAAACACCTATGAACCTATAAAGTTGCGCCTGTGTGTTGTCCTTGTAGCCTATTCTGCATACAGTGAGTGACACACAGGCCCATTAGAACAAAAAGAAATGTTGGGTTAGACAGAGCCAAAAAAAAAAAGAATCAGTCAGATTCAATAAAACCTAAACGGTCTGTTTCCTCAGTCTAGCACACAGCTTTGGATTCATTAAGCTGTTCTACACAGTATGCAGAGCCACACACCACCAAACAAGCAAGGTAAACACCATAGCATGGAAATTACAGCATAAGCAGCTGAATTGTATGTATCAACCAATCCAAGATGGAGGTGCTATTAAACAAGCTATAAAGCAACCATGTAGACTGAGTACTGTTTTTTCCTGTGAATACCAAAACCTATTGGAATGCAAACCATGGAACGAAATCTACACAGAAATAATGTTAGGGGCTGATGTTGCTTTAAGTCAGGTGTATGTGCAGCAGGATGAAGTCTATGCTGCTGCTGCTGCTGCTAATAGACCATGGCCAAGAATAATAAAGTTTTCAGACCCCAGATAACTTATCAGAATGTACATGATGTGGAAAATGTAGAGTCCTACAGGGTGGATAGAGGCACACTACAAGAATATTGCAACCTCTGTCATCCTCAAATTAGAGGCAGGGAAAACCAAGGGAACCCATCCCAGTGGAGACAAAGGTATGTGTGGCACATAGAATCTTAGCTACATGTACCTTTCATAGACCAACAGGGGTCATGCTGGGGGTGTGACAAGCACACCTTCCAACTACATTAGATGTTCACTAGGGGGAATCCCACAGGGTCATTTACTGAGAGATGTAGGTTTTGCAGTGGAACCCTGGCTGATGACACCCATCAGAAATGCACACACACCAGCTGAAGAATGTCATAATGAAGCACACACAATCAAACCAGAATTATCACAGAGTGTGTGTTTGGGCTGCTGAAGTCTCAGTTCCGGTGCCTATCTACATCTGGTGGTCCCTGCCGTACAGTCCTTGGACATATACTGAAATCACAATATGCACCATGCTATACAACATCATCCTGAGAAAACAGCTTCAGCAGGCTCAACAAGAGGAAGGAGCACACATCCCATCACCAATGCCAAGGTCACCACAGCCATATGCAGGTGAGGAGTCAGAGGGGGAAACAGCAGCGGCTGTGGGTGTAGGCAGATGTAGGTGTTCTCAATATTCTCTCACATTGGCTAAAAGACAATGCATAGCACACTCACTCACCACCTAAGGGTTTAAAACCTTACTGCTACACACATACATATAGTAATGCTGATGCCAGGTAACTGTCACAACTTTTATCTCCCCATGTATTGGCTGTGTACTTTGCATCAAACAAAGTCAGCCCTGAACTAAAACTGTTGCAAATGCTGGATTTACAAGTTAAGTGTTAAAGCTGGAGTATATTGTGTAATAATATGAATAATTGACATATCCTTGCATGTTGTTACTTGGAAAGGCAAGTGATACATTTTGCTAACAAATCATCTTTGAAATGCTAAAAGTGCTATCAAGTTAATTGTCAGTGAAACATCTTCAGATTTAGCACAGAACATTCCATGTTAAGGTATTACCTATCATGTATACCTGTGAAATGCCCTGACAAACATGCCCATGCCATTAGTACACTAACTAATGCATACAGATAAAAGCTTAAAAGTCTTTGCTAATCAATATATATATATATATATATATATATATATATATATATATATATATAGCTATTAAAATATTTTTCTTAATTACATTTCAGCATATGCAGTATGTAGCTGACAAAATGTACTCATATTTTCTCAAGTTCAATAATCCTCTGTGCAGAGGATATATCCCAAAGTAATAGCCTCTTTTCTGTGTTCCTCACATAAACAAGTTTCCTCACCTTCAGTTTCCCTAGTTTTCTTAGCCTCACATAAACAAGTTTCCTCACCTTCAGTTTCCCTAGTTTTCTTAGCTACACAGTTTACTTTTTATGGTGTAGAGTCAGGGCTGTCAGCACTGTGAAGATGCAAACTCATTAGAATTGCTGAATCCTAAATAGTTGGCTCCATTTTACAAATGTAAACATAGTGCAGACACTCCCTCAGTGGTTGTTTTTAATGGATTGCAACTGTGAATGATTACTCGTAGTGAGAAGGTAAACACAACAGCAATGTAGACTGCCCTACATCAAGTGTGTGTGTCAGGTTAGACTTACAAAGTGTTAGATATAATTTTTCCAAGGCGCAAAATGTAAGTAAGCAGCACACAATTCACAGATTCTTTTCATTAACATCTAACCTCTCATTCATTTGTTGGCAACTTAGTATTATAATATTGCCATTTAATATCCTCATGCATTTTAAGGACAATAATATAGAATGGCTTACAGACTTCATTTCTCAGATTACTAGTCAGATAAGAGAAGCATGACCAACAAACAGGGAAAGGAAAGACAGAGCTGCATATTTGAAAGCAATATGATAACTGGTTGTATGATCACTTAGTGTACTACATCCAAAAATAATAAAGTACAAATAACTCTTGCATGGTTTCATATTACTGTAGATGATGTTGCAGTTGGTTGTAGGCAGAATGATTTCAGTTCATTGCTGCAAAGCTGTTTGTGTGGCAAAGAGGGATAAGGCACCTTTACTGTGCTTTGAAGGTTAATTGGAGAGAGAGTTCAAATCCAATCCTATGTAGAAATAGGTCATATGCACTAACAAACATTTTGTAGTGTTTATTTCATAGATTGCTTTTTCTCATTTGAACTACTTTCCCCTTGTATTTATGTTTCAGTTCATTGCTGCAAAAGTCTTTCTGTGGCAAAGATGGATAAGCCACCCTTAGTGTGTTCTGAAGGTTCATGGCAGTGAGAATTCAAATGCAGACCTATGTAAAAATATCTTATGTGTACTAACATTTTGTAGTGTGTATGTCATAGACTGCTTTTCCTCATTTCGGCTACTTTTCCCTTATTTTAATTTTTTTGGGGGTGGCAGTATTTGCAGAGTGTGCTGCTTAGCGCAAACATGGGAAAAGGAGAAAAATAAATGTCAGGTTTGGCTGGGCTTATCTCATTTGTGCGAAGCATGGCAGTGTGCAAACTGGACTTATGGCCTGCCCAGGAAGCTGACAGAACACCTGCAGAGCACCTGCAAACACTGTGCCTATAAAAGGACAAAGGTCAAAAACAATACATTGTTGCAATTTTTGTTTTTCATCATGCAACTGCACTTAGCAGCAGTGTACAGTGGTTAGCCATTGAGCATCTGCAGGCAGGACTCAGACAGCCAAAAATTGAAACCGGATACATTCAATGAATTCTGCTGGGCAGTGTGCAAACACGCTAAATGACGTTGCATGGCGGTTACCACAGATACCTTAAGAATGATTATAAATTAGGAAATTTCATGTAGTTAGTCCTTTGTCAGCAGCTGCAAAAGTAGGGCTGGAGTACAGACAGTCCTGGGATCTAGTGCAGGGTGTGCAACCTATTTTTACTGCTGTGACAGTGCATTTTATAGCAATGAACTGAAAAATAGACAAGTGTTATTTCAACATTCTTGTGGCAACAGGTGTAAGAGTAGGATTGACATACAAATGGTCCTGGGTTATAATACAGGATATTCCATACCCTTTTACATTTGTTCGACTTTCCATTATATTCACTTTCACTTGTAACACTTTAGATAGTGGAGCTGATATGAATTATAGGTATGAGGGATGAGACATCATTATGTGTTTTCTGATGTATATCTGAGGGTATGCTGTCTACTATATTTCTGCAAGTATAATTCTGCTATCTGGACTTACATGGGCTTCACAATTACATAAGACACATACCCAACTGGATCTATGTCCAATAGCCTTGTCAGGGCACACTAACAGCTCAGACTGTCACCTGTATTTATGTATGATTCCAGACTATTTCTGAGCAGCACTTCTTCTATGGCAAAGATGGAAAATCAGTGCTGCGGAAGAAAATTGTTGTCCCTTATGCCTTGATTTCAATACCACTGTGCAAAAATCAATATTACTCGGTGTATAAAGGCAAAAATAAATGTGTCAGGTCATTGTATTCATGCCCTCAATGCATGTCTGTAACTCACTTAACAGCTACCTTTCAACGTCCGATATATATTTCCAGGCTACACCAGTAGACACCACTCAAACCAAGGCCAAATATCAGATTAACCTTCCAATTTCAATTATTTAATTCCTCCCTGTTTCTGGGTCATTGCCCCCCCCCATTATGTTGGTGTTTGTCCAGATGTCTTGCACTACGAGATTGAGAGGAATCTGTTAAGCCCTGGTGATCATTGAGGCATTCTGTGCAAAACCATGAACCTTCAATGCTCTGATTTAAAAAGGATTGCTATCCATCTTCGCTTACATGGTTTCTTTGCTAGCAGCACTGTTGCCGATCATGAAGTCTTGCTTATTTACATTTAAAAGTATGAGTATGCAATGACTGCTGCTGCTCACCTCACATCACTGCGCATACATGTAAACTCAGTGTAGGCTTTGCACGAAGCCTACATGGAGTTTATTGAATCTCAAAGAATGATTTTTCAAAACCCCATTATTTTGTGGTGGGAGTAGATAGTTGTAGTATATTGTCTAAAATATGTTCCTTTAACATTTTCAGGAGGCTTTTAATTAAGGAACATGTGAATATCCTCAAACCAGTTAGCTAGCTAATACAATTTTAATTGACAATAAAAGATGAATATAAATAATTTGCATGACTACAGCAAACCAGGAAGCTAGTTTCTCACGTGGGAAAACAATGTGAGGCAAGTCATTGGACGCATGGTGTGGCAAAGTCCAGTAGGGCAGGGGGGGGTAACCTGTCAAATGTACATATGGAACATACTTAGGAGGAAATATTTGATTTGAAAGCTAGAAGTTAGGCATGTGATGACGTACAGTCTTGGAATTTGTTGAATTTGTTTAAAAACAGACTATCATAATGAGCTGCATGATCTGCTAGTAATAGGTGACAATCTAAGGTATTGTTTATTTTTGTCTATGACTACAAATCAAGTAGACCAGTACACAATGCACATACACACACACACACACACACACACACACACACACACACACACACACACATCCAAGCAAAGGGTAGAAAGGTTACACACACACAAAAAAAACTTTTATTAAAATCTAGAAGCAAGACCCAGTAAAGCTAGATTCTTCACTGTGTAATACATTAAACCTCCAGTAGGGGAAGCCCAAAAGAAACTGGCCTGAATGTACAAGAAAGACTTAAAAAATAAATAAAATGTCATGTGCATTGGGATACCATGTAGCTGAAACACTGATATGTCTTTAAGTGGTCTTTTGCAAATTTTCCTTAGGTCTCCACTGCAGGAGTTTTAAGATACTATACAGTGAAGACTTTAGCACTGCTGGGTATTTCGTATGTGTGTGTGTGTGTGTGTGTGTGTGTGTGTGTGTGTGTGTGTGTGTGTCTGTGTTTGTGTGTGTGTGTGTGTGTGTGTGTGTGTGTGTGTGTGTGTGTGTGTGTGTGTGTGTGTGTGTGTGTGTACCTAGGGAAAAGGGAGCGACCAGCCCTGGAGTGACTGTGATCTCTGTGTGCTCTTAAGGGAAATTGCATTTTACTGTGTGTATTTGTTATCCTTTCCACATATATGAGACACCCTCTCTGGTGTTAGTGGTGAGAATTGAGGCGCCTTGATTGCTGGGCCAGGGCACGGGCATCACACCCACCATCACCCAGTTTAAAATTTCACTCAGAACTCATCTGATGAATACCTAGTTATGCTCTTGCATCTCATCCGATTAACAAACAAGACTCAGACATCTAACCTATTGTTAAATTCAGCTCACTCTGAGGCACTGTCCAAAAGGCATTGCTATTATTTGCTCTCATTTTTTTACTCTTGATGTTTTGATTCAAATGAGTTTTTTTTCTTTTCCTTCATGCAAATATTTAACTCTAGTATCCTATGTTAAAGATGGTCAATTAATATTGTTCAATTATTTCTCTCTTGCTTATTGTTTTTTAATATGCCTACAGTGTATTTGTATTTACTGTCTTCTTCATATGTGATAGCTTAAGTGTCTGTTCTTTTTCTGTGGAGCTTTTCTCCCCGGGCCTCCACTGTAAATGGACCTGTGTCCAGTCAGACTTTCCCGGTAAACAAAGGTAAAATAAATAAAAGAAAGAAAGAAAAAGGTACACAAACCTCATTGCTTCTGCACATGCGCACAAAGACACACACACACACACACACACACACACACACACACACACACACACACACACACACACACACACACACACACACACACACACACACACACACACACACACACACACACACACTTTTTTCCATTTCCTTGACTTCTATTTTACACTCGTTAAACAGCAAAAGCACTGCTTAGCGAGTGTAAAATAACAGCTCACTCTCTCTCATACACACACAGTCTCTTCTTCTTTCACACACGCATGCATTCTGCTTTCATGCATGCACTCACTCACACACACACACACACATACACAAAAACACTCATACACTTTTTCATTTCACTCTATGTCTGGTGGACTGGTACCAAATGATCTGTGGCCTGGTGGTTGGGGACCACTGCTTTAAAGGTTACTTTGTTCTGGCAATTTGAAGGACAGCAATATTTTGCTGAGAATTTACAGATTACCATCCTCAAGACAAGTAAAATTACATTTTTGTCAACTGGGGTTTGAACCTCAGCAGTAAACAGTTAGGAGATTCTACAGCATACAGTTAGTTGCTTTAGAACTTTTCATGTCTGCCAAAGAAAAACTTGTGATCTAACATAATCCACAGATACCTTTGTAGTTTTTTTTTTTTTTTTGAGTGTCTGGACATTCCTTCTTGATCCTTAGGGAATAGAGGCTATGCTTGTGCAAGTCTTTTTAGCTTCTAACATCATAGCTGTAGAACTGTAAAGTAAATGTTTTTTGGAGTGGGGTGGGAAGAAAAGGACAAATCTTTCAGTTCATTATTATTTATGATCATCTTTGCATTGGTGGCAACTTTGGAAAATATTTTACTAGCACTTTTTAGTTTCTAATGATCTGTCAGGATCATACCTCCCAGCTGTACTGAATTAATTGGTTTTTACTGAGTTTTGGGGTCAAAATAGTGGGGTGCCACGATTTCCAAATGGCACCCCTTAATTTCCGAGTTTTTCATAGTTTGTTTTATTTTTTAATCTTGTGTGTGTGTGTGTGTTTGTGTGTGTGTGTGTGTGTGTGTGTGTGTGTGTGTGTGTGTGTGTGTGTGTGTATGGCTACACACACACACACACACACACACACACACACACACACACATATGTACACACACATATACACATACACACGCGCACACACACAGACACATGCACACACATTTGGAATGGTATGCAGGACGGCACAGTGGTGCAGCGGTTGTGTTGTCAGCTCACAACATAGAGTTTCTCTGGTTCACTTCTCGGCTAGGGTGCCTTCTGTATGGAGCCTGCATGTAATCCCTGTGTCCATGTGAGTTTCCTCCGGGTGCTTCAGTTTCCTCCCACGTTACAAATACATGTGTTTGGAGCATTTCTCCCTGGGCCTCTGCTGAAAATTGGCTTTGTTCCAAGTTGGACTTTCCCGGTAAACCAATGTTAACTAAATAAAATAGATGTCTGTATATAAGGCAGCTAGTCTGAAGACCTATCATACTTTGAAAAGAATGAGTACAGATAAAATATGTATACACAGCATAATTTCAGATGAATTAGCTAGGATAACTGCTCCTCCAGTGTTGGATCTCAACTGGAGATGAGTGAGTGGTTCTTATGATTCTACTCCCCCCATCCTTTTAGGAAAGGTCAATGTTACATCTAGTGGAGCTTATACATTATTACATTGAAATTAAAACCTATCATTGATGAAGAGACAATCAGAAGTTTCTAGATATGAACCACCTTAAACCACCATAAAGGTACTGGAATAAATCAGCTGATTTTTTCCAATACAACATCTGGTGGGTGGCCATGTTGAACGGAGTAGAGGATTGACATGCTTTTCTGATATTAGTACAAACACAATGGCATTAAAATCCTCACATCTGAGCAGAAACATATTTTTTTATTAATTTTTATCTCACACCAGCTGAAACTGAGCATGTAGTTGAGTAAAAGGGTAAGTCATATCAAGTGAAGTGATATCTACAGACATATACATTGTAGTAAGAAAAGTAGTCATGCTGAGACAATCAGAAATTCAGTTAGTTACTGTGTTCTAATAGCTTCTGCTTTACTTAAAGGTAGTGTAACTCCATGGTATATAGTTCCTGGATAAGTGATGGGTGAATAATTCTTATGCTGGGAACTCAGACCACATATGAAATACACAGCTGTCAGGTTTACACTTGCAGTTTCACACTGTATCAGACTCCATGTATTCATTTCCACACAAAATATCTCTTTATGTGGTCATGATAGCCTGAACCATTTCTCTTTCTTTCTTTCTTTCTTTCTTTCTTACTTTCTTTCTTTCTTTCTTTAAGTTGTCATCAGTTATGGCATCGTATACTTCACAATCATAATTAAGGATGGAAATATATAGTCTGCACAACTTGAATAATAGTGTAATTGAATTCCGAAATTCAGCAACATAGTTTGAGCGTAAATTTTTAAAACGTAGATGCATTTTCATTCTTAACACGCCACTGTAATATGGAGATTAATTACACAAGACGTCTATGACTCTATAGTTGACAGCTCTCTCTTGAGCAAATATTCACAACTGATATTTGGGGGGAGAAATAACAAGTTTTATGTATTTTCTGACTTAGAAACTGACTGGCTCAACAGAATCACGATAAATGGAATTGAGAGTTAAAGAATGTGTCCTAAGATTCAAATGGTTGCTTGATCAATGCCATGCATCCAAACTCATCATCATTAAATGGAATTGTCTGAGATAGACTCATTACTAATTTATACTGTGTGTGTGTGTCTGTGTGTGTGTGTGTGTGTGTGTGTGTGTGTGTGTGTTTGTGTACACATGGATTACGAGACATTCAAGTTTATCTATTGTTTTATCTCATCGTAAGTGGTGTAAAAAAGCGATCCAATCACAAGTCATCTAATGATATTCTTCAGTATATTTTGTCAGTTATAAATGTGATAATAAGGAATGTTTATGATTTTTGATGAAAGTGATCAATTTTCTTATTGATTTATAAGTAATATTACAGTGTGTTCTATCACACAGTGTTGAACTGTGCGAACTGGTGGCACACATCCAGTGCTTTTCCCCTTTCTTCCTCTGTAGTTTAACCATGGAGTTATTACAAATATCTTAGCAGTTTGGGGGGGGGGGGCAAGCCCTTAACAAAGGGCTGCATGGAGACTTGCTCTGTGCAAAAAAAAAAAAATGTATATATATATATATATATATATATATATATATATATATATATATATATTGAAAAAATAAGAAAAGAAAATAGTGACACCCACCAGGGCAGAATCGATGAAAAACTTTATATACCACAAAGTCCAGCAGCCAAACCACGAAGGTGACACACAGCAGGATTTATTGGAACAGGCAAAAATTGAAAGTAGATGAAATACTGACAGACTAAGCACTAAGGAATGCTTTCGCCAAACACATAGGCATCATCAGAGTCATAATACAAAAAGGCAATACACACCATTTTAAATACCCTGGTTCCCATTACAATAGGTTCCTTAGTGCTTAGTCTGTCAGTATTTCATCTACTTTCAATTTTTGCCTGTTCCAATAAATCCTGCTGTGTGTCACCTTCGTGGTTTGGCTGCTGGACTTTGTGGTATATAAAGTTTTTTATATATATATATATATTTATTTATTTATTTTTTGATGTTATGCTTGGTTAGATGAAGTGTGTTTAGATGATTTTTGTTTAGATTGGTTATGTTCATATAGTTTGATTTTAGATCAAAGGACACACGCGCACACACACACACACACACACACACACACACACACACACACACACACACACACACACACACACACACACACATACACATACACTGCATTTACAGGGCATATACTCTGAGGATAAAAAGTAGAAAGAAGAATGAAAGAAAAAGATAGATATTTAGTCAGATTCATATTATGTGCATCCATATTTGCTGCAAAGATGTCATCCACCAACTTTAAATGTAAAACTTCTTTTATCTGCAGAGATCATTTACTTCAAAATACATGCAGGTTATTTATAAAGGAATTCAAAACACATACACTATGTGCATGACCACTGACTTATATCTCCTAGCCAGCATGATTTAATTCTATCTTCTGGATGTGAATATTATTCACGAGAAAACCGGTTATTAACAGATTCACAACTACACTGTTTTCCAAAGTTTTATGCTAAGATATACATTGCATTTGCTTGCTGGACTACTAAATATAATTAATTATAGAACATAACAAACTGTCAGTGGGAGCATCATGATAAGATTGATGAAGTTATGCAGAAAATTAGCAGGTTCTCTGGTCAGCCACATTTATGCTTAACAGCTTTACAGAATATAAATGCATGTATGTTTTGTCTGCTACGCAATATTAATATCCTTTCCAAATATTTGCATCTTTGTGACATGATTGTCAGTGAAGTCACAAATTAATAACTTTATTTCAGCCATATAAGTGATAGTTCTCTGTTGTATTTGATTTATGTCTAAGAAGTGACATATTTTCCTAATACATCTCTCAGACCCTGAAGGTTTTACTGCAGTTTGTCATCTTTGTTGATGCAAAGTAATAACTTATTGACTGTTATCATCCAAGTGCCTAAGAATAAAGTCATATTTCTATATTTTTTCTTCTAGGATTGTTTGGTTCTTAACTTTTGTCCTACCCATTTTTATTGCACCCTACTCACTGGGGTTGTTCAACTGATATGCTCCTAAGCTGAATTATGTTACTTACGCAGATATTCTGAAATGTGCCTTTGAAGTGTGCATTTATAGAAAATAGACCACTGAGACTAGGTTTGTTTGTAAAGACTATGAATCACAACAATTTAGCAATAACTTTGTCAAAGCAGAGTTAAAAAGAAGAAACTAGAAAAGTTTAAAATGGTATATGCATGACAAGCCTGTGAAATACTAAAACTCAGATAATGGTTTCTCAAAACAGTTAGTGCTAATGTTGTATAATACACTTAATTTACCCCTTTGTATTCCTTGATTTTCAATTTAGATGGACACCCACGGTCAGAGACTGTTTTTCTACTTTTCTAGGACTAATACCAGAAAATCCAAAAAGTAGTCTGCCTGGGTATTCTAGAACATGAGATTTTCATAGAATTTGGGAATCTATTCCAAAGCACTCATCATCAGTAACTTATATGTCTTTTTATGTCTATTACTCTTAATATGATCAGTTTTATTTTTTTCTTTTTGATTGTTTTGTGCTTAGAATCTCTTGTAATCTTGCATACATATAGATGCACTAAAAAGATAATACAGTTAGTATAATGACTGGAAGGAAATATCACAACAATAACTTTCTGGATATTCTCTTATAAACATGGGCTGTCCATTAAGAAACAGTAAACCACTGTCAATATACATGGTTGAAAATGCTATGAGAAAGCATAAACAGCTATTATCTGTTAATCATCCCCTTGTATATTGTGTTTGATAGCTGTTATATTCAGTAAGTATTATGTCTGCATCACTGCCATATTAGCATACATGATTATTTTTACCTGCATTTGACTTTCAACTTTGTCTTCACTTGGAGTAATTCTTTACTGTCCTTGCATATTTCAATAAGTTGCCATAGAAACACTTTATGTGTTTGCTTTGTTCATAGATAAGGTTCATAGATTAGGTTCATAGATTAGGTAAATTACTAGGATCACTCTATTATAAACCACTAATATAATATCCCTTATTGTTCCTAACAATGTTTAAAGGAGTGCAAGATAAAGCAGCATCACTTAAAACTGATACATCACAAGTGCCCTTTTCTAAAACTCCTGCAGTCAATAAATCTGTATTTTAACTTTTTGTCTGTTTCATCCATTTTCTTATCCTGCACAATTGTTGCTTGTGATAACCTTCAGTTTTCATTAGTATATTGTACTATGTGAAATGACTATCAAACTTTTGCTCATATTGTAAGTCTATACACATTCTCCCAGCCTTTACATACTTATCTCTCAGTTTTGAAGTTGGCATTTTCCATGTTCTTTTTCATCAATAAACCAGTGATGCAAAACATAAGACAAGAGATAATGTACTATGTCTAATAATAAAGTGCAGTGCAATAAAGTTGTGCTAATCCTCTTTTTAGTGTGTACTTTGCCATAGGTGCAACAGTGCACTACTGTTCCTACCCTGCAGCACTGCTGGTAATTCTCCAAGGGTCAGACCTTAACCAGAATGTTACGTTCATTATCACAGTTGCCTGTGACTGCAATTGTTCCAGTTTTCCCAGGTGGAGACCTCATGCTGTCTCTGGGCTTTCTTTTTTCAGCTTCAAGAAGAAAGTTAAGCCATGTTCCTTGACATGAAAGACAATATCTTCCAAGAGTCCATGTTTGGAACCATGGTCTGCTTGATCTTTGCAAAGCAGGCTGTCGCTAAATGAGCAAAGTAGTTTTTGTGAGGTTAATAGTAAATATGATCCAAGAAAAATAAGTACTGCTATGTCTGTTCTGTTTTCCATAATAAGTGTGAAAAACCCCAGAGGCCTTTATAACCACTCAGTTGGAGTAGTTGAGTATTTCTAAGTGTCTTTAATAAAAGAAAAAATATCTATAGACTAGAACTTTGACTTATAACACCAATCATCTCTGCAGGATAACATCTTGCAACAGTTCAAAAAGATTTTTCCCCTGTGTGACAGAGTTTTCAGTGGCACATAACATGTTCGAGTTCCTTCTGATATACTTTATATAAGCTTATGTTATGGGTTTGGATGTCATTGCAATAACTTTATGCATGAGTTTCAGTTTCTAAATGTAAGGAATTTTGCATAAATGTCATCTGTTAAAAAATGTATCACCTTACTAGAAAACATAGAAGAAGGTCAAGATATGTTATTGTCTGCAGATTCTCTCCTGGAAAGTAATTTAGTTCAATTAGCTAGGGTGGCGTGAATGGCTTGGATGCATTAGTCTTAATTGCTTGGCACTTTGTTGTGTCTTCATGTTATTAGTAGACAGAATGCCAGAGCTCATCACTACGAGGGCTGAAGCTTTAGGAAATTGCATGTTTGTATTGCTGACATAGCATTGCATTCATCAAGTCAAAAAGCATTCAATTGAATTTACTGCACAATTGTTAGACCGTGTCACAGCAAGATTTTCATTTCAGAATACTGTTATCTGTCTTAATAATGGGTATTACCAAGCAGTTAGAAAAAGGCATGCTTTATTTAGTGCGATAAACTTCAATACTTTACTGACTTGAAGTATCCACTTTATACTTGTGCAGTGCTGATTGTTATAAATGTATTGCCTGTAATTTCTTCTTTTCTGAAGCAAATACTAAAGACTGAGAAATATTGATTGATATAACAGAGAAAACATTCTTAGTAATTTATCAACATTAACAAACAAGCAAGCAAGCAGGAGACTGACATGAATTGCACAGTTTCAATGGCTACTACAATCTGGAGGTAGCAAATCTGTACCTGTACAATGAGTTGGGTGGAGGGTGCATAGTTTGAGCTATCTATCTATCTATCTATCTATCTATCTATCTATCTATCTATCTATCTATCTATCTATCCATCTATCTGTCTATTTATATGTGTGCAGTTTGTACACTGTATTCTAAATCAGTAACATAGGAAAGAAATAAAGGGGCAACATACGTTACAGTGAATTGTGCAATAAATCTATATCCGAGTTACACAAACACAACTGTATATTCCACTTAGACATGAAAAAAAACTTCAGTACATCTGGGAAAGTTTTGATATTTTCTTCCTAACGAATAAGTACTGTGACATAGACACTCATGCTCTGTTTGTCTCAAATTCTGATAAATTATGTTTCTTTTTCCTAAGGAGTTTATCAGTGGACTTTCCTGTCTTTGTTCTGTGGCAGCATACTACTACCAGCTCCTCACCACTGTCCCAATTCCATGTTTTGCACATCTGAATAACCCCTTGGATTTGGATATGCCATTTGCCCATCTGGCAATGGGAGTCTTCAGCTTTGCATGTTGGGCATGCAGGCATAAAGTAGAGTAGAAGATGGCTGCCACAGCATCATCATTTCTGAGCACATGGAACTGGCAGCTGTGTTATGCTCTAACTCTTAATCTGATGGGCAACATATTACTTGTGAGCATGTAGTGAGCAATACAAAGGAATCACCCTACCTCTGTGCTGATGTCCTCCTCTTTGTCCTACCTACCACATTATCAGCTAAAAACATTTGTCAATACCTCCCATTCTATGGTATCAAATGTGACATTA
Organism: Protopterus annectens; assembly: GCF_019279795.1. Taxonomy (NCBI): domain Eukaryota; kingdom Metazoa; phylum Chordata; order Ceratodontiformes; family Protopteridae; genus Protopterus; species Protopterus annectens. The sequence continues at coordinate 37,331,901 of NC_056742.1, read as the reverse complement.
GGCATGCCTAAAAACATGCTATCTCACCATCCTAATGAGATAAATCAACAGGTATCCCCTCAAAATTCTTATCCTACCTTGTGGCAGATGCTGAAGTTTTCAGGTCCCAAGTCATCTTTATTATTCTCTGGGCTTAGTCTCTCTGTACCATGGTGGTGACTACCTCTGCCAGATTAAGTACTATTCATTTCAATCATAACCTAGGTTTAGCACTATAACAAACATAAAGTAACACATGTTTATGTCAGGAGCAGTTTGTTAAAGAAGATATTTACAACAATTCTATAGCAATGGTTTAATAGGAATAGTTGTACTTACTGATACAGACATTCAGTTAGAAAACATCTACTTTTGTTATAAGGAACATCTTTCTTAATGTTAGTAGTAAACTTTGTGTATAATGCTTGAAATTTGCAGAGTATTGTGAATGTATGAATATGGCATGTATAAGCCACTAAAACAAAACTTATTGAAAACTATGCTATCACCAAAGTACTCTGTTAACTGAAATAACAGACGTGTTGGGACAGGGATGTATTTCCAGCCTCCAAGAGGCAAGAGGCCATACTCACATATCTGTATTCTTACTCTAACAGCTTGCACTCTGAGATATATCTATAACTTCTGACTGCAGCACTTTCAGAATGCAGTGCTGCTTTCATAAGCAGATTTACCAGAATATGGACCTATTGCTGCAATGTGTTTTGTAAACTTCAGTTACTTGATGTGTGAATCAATGCATTGTTCCAGTTACAGAACATTTTCTCATAGATAATTTTTAGATAGTCATGCTTCAGACACTTGGTAGAGGGAAGTGTCAATAATTTTACTTTATCATTACAGAAACTGATTGTTTCCTAAGCTGGACTGAAATATGTATATGTTTTTATATGTCAATAAAATGTACTACATAAAAGTATTATATGTACTCAGCCATAGACAGTGAAAAGTTCCAAACAGTGAAATGAAGTTTACCTATTCGTGTATCTAGACAGAAATGCTCTTCGGGTATAAGTCTGCACCAAAAGAGATGGAACTACATGAGACAATAGTACAAATGAAACAAATCTAGTGCCTCAGAGTCATCAATAAGGAGACAGCCATATGGCTGGTGACACACGGGGATCTCTTTCTTCTTCTTCTTTCAGCTGCTCTGTTGGGGGTCACCACAGCGGATCATCTGTTTCCATTTCTTCCTGTCCTCTGCATCTTGCTCTGTCACACCAACCACCTGCATGTCCTCTCTCACCACATCCATAAACCTTATCTTATGACTTCCTCTTTTCCTGTTACCTGGCAGCTTAATCCTTAGCATCTTTTTTGCAATATACTCTGCATCCCTCCTCAGCACATGTCCAAACCAACGTAGTCTTGCCTCTCTGGCTTTGCCTCCAAACCTTCCAACCTGGGCTGACACTCTAATATACTTATTCCTAATCCTGTCCACCCTTGTCACACCCAGTGCAAATCTTAACATCTTTAACTCTGCCACGTCCAGCTCTGACTCCTGCCTTTTTGTCAATGCCACTGTTTCCAACCTATATAACATAGTTGGTCTCACTACCCTCTTGTAGACCTTCCCATTCACTCTTACTGGTACTCATCTGTCATAAATCACTCCTGACACTCTTTTCCACCCACTCCCTCCTGCCTGCACTCTCTTCTTCACCTCTCTTCCACACTCACCATTACTTTGAACTGTTGATCTCAAGTATTTAAACTCATCCACCTTCACCACCTGTACTCCCTGCATCCTCACCATTCACCTATCCTCCCTCTCATTCACACACATATATTCTGTCTTAGTCCTGCTGACCTTCATTCCTCTTCTCTCTAGAGCATATTTCCACCTCACCAGGGTCTCCTTCACCTGTTCTCTACTCTCACTACAGATCATAATGTCATCTGCAAATATCATAGTCCACGGGGACTCCTGTCTGATCTCGTCTGTCAACCTGTCCATCACCATTGCAAATAAGAAAGGGCTCAGAACTGATCCTTGATGTAATCCCACCTCCATCTTAAATGCATCCGTCACTCCCACCGCAGACCTCATGACTGTCACACTACCCTTGTACATATCCTGTACCACTCTTAGATACTTCTCTGACACTCCTAACTTCCTCATACAATACCACAACTCCTCTCTAGGCACCCTGTCATATGCTTTCTCTAAGTCCACAAAGACACAATGCAACTCCTTCTGACCTTCTCTGTACTTCTCCATCAACAATCTCAGACCAGACATTGCATCTGTAGTCCTTTTTCCTGGCATGAAACCATACTGCTGATCACTAATCATCACCTCCCTTATTAACCTAGCTTCCACTACTCTTTCCCATAACTTCATACTGTGACTGATCAATTTAATCCTTCTGTAGTTACTACAGCTCTGCACATCACCCTTATTCTTAAAAATTGGTACCAAAACACTTTTTCTCCATTCCTCAGGCATCCTCTCACTTTCCAAAATTCCATTAAACAATCTAGTTAAAAACTCCACTGCCATGTCACCTAAACACCTCCATCATTCCACAGGTATGTCATCTGGACTAACAGCCTTTCCATTCTTCAACCTTTTCATAGCTATCCTTACTTCCTCCTTGCTAATCCACTACAATTCAAGATTCACTATCTGCACATCATCCAACCTTCTCTCCCTCTCATTCTCTTCATTCATCAGCCCCTCAAAGTACTCTTTCCATCTGCTCAATGGACTCTCCTCACTTGTGAGTACATTTCACTCATTATCCTTTATCACCCTTACCTGCTGCACATCTTTACTAGCTCGGTCCCTCTATCTAGCCAATCCGTACAGGTCCTTTTCTCCTTCCTTAGTGTCCAACCTTTCATACAACTCTTCATACGCCTTATCCTTAGCCTTCACCACCTCTCTCTTTGCAATGCACCTCATCTCCTTATACTCCTGTCTACTTTCATCTCTCTGACAATCCCATTTCTTCTTCTTTGCAAACCTCTTTCTCTGTATACTCTCATGTACTTCCTCATTCCATCAACAGGTCTCCTTGTCCTCCTTCCTCTTTCCAGATGTCACAACAAGCACCTTTCTAGCTATCTCCCCTACTAGCTCTGCTGTAGTTACCCAGCTATTCGGTAACTCTTCACTGTCACCCAGTGCCTGTCTTAACTCTTCCCTGAACTCCACCTCACAATTACCCTTTTTCAATTTTGACCATTTGATCCTTGGTGCTAACCTCACACTCCTCCTCCTCCTCTTCTTGATCACCAATGTCATCCTACAAACCACCTTTCTATGCTGTCTGGCGACACTTTCCCCTGCCACCACTTTACAGTCTCCAATCTCCTTCAGACTGGCCCCTCAACATAAAATATAATTCACCTGTGTGCATCTTCCTCCACTCTTGTATGTCACCCTATGCTCCTCCCTCTTGTTAAAATATGTATTCACCACAACCATGTCCATCTTTTTCGCAATATCCACTACCATCTGACCTTCTGCATTCCTTTGCTTGACACCATACCTACCCATCACTTCCTCATCCCCTCTGTTCCCTTCACAAACATGCCCATTGAAATCTACTCCAATCACCGCTCTCTCACCCTTGGGTACAGTCATCACCACTTCATCCAACTCACTCCAAAATTTTTCTTTCTCATCCATTGCACACCCAACTTGTGGAGCATATGCACTAACAACATTTATCATTACACCATCAATTTCCAGCTTCATAAACATCACTATCCAACACTCTTTTCACCTCCAAAACACTCTTAGCAAACTGTTCCTTCAGGATAACCCCTATGCCATTTCTCCTCCCATCCATACCATGATAAAACAATTTGAACCTGCCTCTGATACACCTAGCCTTGCTCCCTTTCCATCTGGTCTCTTGCACACACAATATACCAACCTTCCTTCTGTCCATCATATCAGCTAGCTCTCTCCCTATACCAGTCATACTGCCAACATTCAAAGTTCCGACCCTCACTACCACAGTCCTAGCCTTTACCTGCCTTCGGGCATGCCTTCTCCCCCTTCTTCTCCTTCTACCAACAGTAGCCCAATTTCCAACAGCACCCTGTTGGCCAACAGTACTGGTGGTGATCTTTTTTAACCTGGGCCTCAACCGATCCAGTATGTATATCTGTACTGTTGTCCGCATGTATGATTTGCCAAAATTTTACGCCGGATGTCCTTCCTGATGCAACCCTCCCAATTTATACGGGCTTGGGACCAGCACAAAGAAATGCACTGACTGGGATCCCTTTGCCCCAACACAATTCTGATGGAAATGACAATGCACTGTAATGATAATAGCTGTGGCATCTCAAAATAGAGAGCTGCAGTAACTAACATACATTAGAAACAATGCATTAGTGCAAAGAAGAGGCAAAGAAATAAAATATAGTTAGCCCCAGAACCATGTAAACACTGACAAAGTGAACTACACAACATGGCAAAAGAAACAGGGATATAATAATCAATACATGACAAATAACCAATCAACATTTGCTGAAGTTGTTTGTGCTACCAAAAAATTTCCTTCTGGGAAAAATAAATAATAATTTTGGATGTACAGCTTCATAAATGAGACTGCGCCCTACTGCATAACATCAAACAGATCAAATTCTCTAAAAATGTATATATATATATATATATATATATATATATATATATATACGGATCTAGGATGTTTGCTCAAATGAGCAAAGTCCGAATCCATAACAACCGAACACACTTTAACGAAAGTGCTTTTATTGAAAAAGCTCTTTCGTTAAAGCGTGTTGCAAAAAAAAAAAAAAAAAAAAAAAAAAAACACTACATTAAAATTTTAGCCGGGGGGGGCCCCCCTGCACCACCCATGTGGGGGGCTGTGCCACCCCCCCCTACTTTAATATTCTCCCTCTCGAGACCGTACTACAGTGGGGAAAAGGGAAATTTCTCTTACCTGCACCGTAGTACAGCCTCGGCAAAAGGCATACTTACGCAAAAGTGCTTATTTGGTGAAAAGCACTTTTGCATAAGTATGCCCAGCTGTTTGGGTTTCGGTCGTTTGCTCATTCGAGCAAACGTCCGGAACCCATATACCCATATATATATATATATATATATATATATATATATATATATATATATATATATATATATATATATATATATATACATATATATATATATATATATATATATATATATATATATATGTATATATATATATATATATATATATATATATGTGTAAATATATATATATATATATATATATATACAGAGAGAGAGAGAGAGAGAGAGAGAGATGCAGGTATAGATATGGTTGATCTACATATACACATGTAGTTTACCAATGAAAAATATGCTAACAGAATGTCTTGATTCAAAAGTACCCAGTAAAATGCATGGCTCTATTATCTCTGGAAAGATTACTATCAAAGAATGAAAATATAGGAAGATGGACAGCATGATCAACTACAGTTCAGACATTGCAAAACACATGCAGTTTCAATATGGACTGTGTTATCACAAAGTAAATCAATATAAAAACAAATGCAAATTACTGAACCTTCACTTACTGATTTTTATCTCATGCTGATATTTCCTGTTTATGCAGACACAATCATTTAGGAAGGTTAGAAGGTGTAAAAACAGAGCCCAGTCTACAAATCTAAGAACTCATCACTGATCATAGGCTATGGGAGAGGAGTGGTCTCTTTTCCATCAATATTTTCTAATACAAACATCTATAAATCTTTAAACATGAATCAAGATAGGGGAACTCATTGCTTATTAACATTCAAGGCAACATTTCATTGTCCTGTTCCATTTCAATAAACACACAACACCGAATCACATTTGACGACCTTTATTAGACTTCCATAAACATGATTGCTAACCAATAGTTATAAATTTCGGTGATAACAACATCCATGAAAGAAGACATAAAATAACCATAAGGTACCACTCACCCTTGATAAACAGCGTCCCCCAATTGTTCACTAATCTTTGCACTAACAAGGCAGTATTCCCGCTCACCTTCAATTTATTGAATTACACCACCATTCAAATAAGCAGCTCTACTTGCTTATTAACTTATCCATCAGAGCAACCGCTCACTTCAACTTATTGAATTGCACATCCATCACCAGAGAGGGGACAGAAGAGGGCAAGCCTGCCCTTCTTCTCTGCCTTCCCCCACATAACATAAACAGAAAGCTAGCTAATAAAAAGAGGGAGGGTGGGAGGGTAGCTAGTTCATGCCAAAATGTGACTCCTACCTTAACTACACTTGCCAAAACCCTCTAATCCCCTCCCTGTCTTTACCTCATTTCCTCCGAACATCTCTCCCGCCCAATTAACCCTATCCTACCCTTATACTTTTAATTCCTGCTAACCTATATATCTAGAACCCCACTGAAGATGACCCAGGACAAAAGGGTCTGTTCCAAACCTCATTTGTCCTGTTCCACTTCAATAAACATACCGAATGACATTTGACGACCTTTATTAGACTTCCATAAACATGATTGTTAACCAATAGTTATAAATTTTGGTGATAACTACATCCATGAAAGAAAACATAAAATAACCATAAGGGCAGCGTACCACACACCACTGATAAGCAGTGTCCCCCACTTGCTCACTTATCTTTGCACTAACAAGGCAGCGTTCCCGATCACCTTCAATTTATTGAATTACACCACCAACCAAATAAGCAGCTTTGCTTGCTTATTAACTTATCCTCCAGAACAACTATTCACTTTCAACTTATTGAATTGCACATCCATCACCAGAGGGGGAACAGAAGAGGGCAAGCCTGCCCCTCTTCTCCGCCCATCAGCCTGACCATGCTGTTCCCCCTCTTCCAGCAAAGCTTCCATCCTGAGACCAAACATCATTCAGTGTACCCATTTTCTATGCTCCAGCCTTAGAACACCTGCATACCTACAATGCCTGTAAATGCCACTATCCCAAACCAGTGTAAATTAATCTGTGCCTTAATGAACCCGAATAAAGTAATATTACCCTCAACCCCACTGTACCACACTAGAACAACCATTGCAACAGAATTCATTACCTTTCACCTTAGTTTCCTTCAAGGCTTTGCTCACTCTGCTAACTGCCCTCTACAGCTTATTGCATACCATTCTGATAACCAAAACATCTCATGCGACCAGTATGTTCAAAACAGCAGGAACAGCCACCTCACCAAATCCATCACCTTCCAAATCTACTTCATTCAAGCCCCAGCTGCTTACATCTGCAAAAGAAAGAACACTGTAAATTCATGACACTCACTTAAAGGCATTAAACCCAGTCAAAAAGAACCCTCAGTCTTTGAACTGTCCCCCATTACACTGCCCTATTTCCCTTATCTCAGCCCAACCCCACTTTACCTACATGAAATCCTATCACAGCGAAAGCAATAAGCATACAACAGCATCACTGACCTTCAACAAGCACCAAAAGTAAAATGATAATGATACCAACTGAAGATGATCCAACTAAGCACTGTAAAAAGATAAGTTAAAATATACCTTACCTGCATCAACTATTGACTGCCATATGCAACATTCTAATAGTCTTCTAAACATTTATGTGACAAACACTGCAAAATATGCCCACAGATCACTGCAAAAAATGTTGAGCTGTCCAGTGCACAGTTACCACATTTAATCTACCAATGCAGTCAGTATGACTGCTACTGGTGTAAACAATAATAACCCCAATTCCCCCAACTAAACTGAACATGAAACATCCACGTCAAACCATTACTTTGTAACTATTGGAAAGAAAATATAACAAACAATTCCATATGTGGCTGCCTTGCTGAAAGACCATGAACAACTCTTCACTTCACTTCATCAACCATCATCCTTGACTCCCTCTCTCATCTGTTGAAGCCACCTTCCTTCAACCTACCAAGTAATGCCCAGTCAGCCCTTCTCCATATGCAATCTCCGAGGGATCTGTAAAAGAAAAGACTGTAAATACTTTGTTTACACATAATCACAGCTTGTTAATGACAGTATGCACCACCACTGGCATATCTCCTTCATCAACTGCAGAAAATGCATCTACTACCACATACAAAACACCAATGAAAATTAAGATGTGTTAACAAAATACCCGTAAAATTTCCTCCACACCTCAGAGAGTCACGATACAACTGATACCCATGCAAAATAAAACATGAATGCATTAAAAGCCCTACTCTATAAATAAATATATCACTCTTTTCCCAACCAAACAACATTGTTAACCATAATTAAGGGGAAAAAAACATCTATAGTCATGCTATTATAGCCTATTACCAAACCTGAGGTGTAAATTCCTCCCCACAGCTCTACCTATATCCCTTTGGACACAGTCAGCAATCACCCATGTCCCCCTTAAATAAGAACAACATGCAGTGTACACTGGATTAAGGACTCTTACTTACCTGAAGCTGGCTAGTTATCACAGCCTTAGAGCCATTAACCTATTTTTGCATCCATTTTCTAAAACTACCCCAACACAGCCATCTACCTGCCATGCTTCCTAAACCCTATCTACAAAAATTCACCCAAACCCCAAATGGAATGATCTTTGTGCTATTTTGTAAAACCTTAACCTGCATGTAACATTAACACTACCTACTCAAGGGACAAATGTGTCACCCCAAGATACCACCCGTTAGGAACAGACTCCAGCATCCTGTCAAACAACTCATTAGCCCTTCCCCCACATATGGTTCAAACAACTGGATGAGTAAATACGACCACCCAAGGTTCCAAGAAAGCAAGGATTGAACTTCACTGGCTTACAGCAGTCATAGGGCTGTAGCTTGCTAAGTTCCTGTGCTCTTATGAATGTCATGACTCTACTTATCCCATGGGATCCCCACACTCCCATAAACCATCCCTGACACTTTTCCCCTTGGCCCCCTTACCTACCTCTTCCTTACTTGCCCCCATACCAATGCAATAATCAGCTCCCACTAATTAAACACAGAGCTCTAACATGCATTACTAAGGTGATTACTCAAACTCACCTTATGCCTCATTCAAGTGGCAAGAATGTCCATCCTATCAAAACATCACCTTTCAAATCTCCTTTTCAAGCCACCACATGATGCCTTCTGCATTTCAGCAATCTGCAAGGAAAGAAAAAATGCTAAATTCTATGTGCACGCATACCATAATTACTTAAGGGCACTGACCAGGACCCATTCCACTGCCATCAAACCCTTACCTCTGGCCAATGGTCATGCTCCCTTTTACTATTGAATGCAAATGCCCAAAAGCAGGAACAACTTTCAATGTTAATCTAACATACTAATGGTTAATAGAACAAATTGTACAACCCATTAACCCTGATATCACAAACTCAAATGCCTGTCCTTCTCTGACTAGCAGTGGAAAATCCTCTACCTAAACTCAATAATTTGAAATCCACTTACTTCCGTCAGTAACTTTTGCCCATTTGTGCTCCTCATGTGTAACCTCCTTGCTCACCACTGCTTCCATCATCTGCAAATTCACTGTATCACCACAACTGGTACTCGGCACACCACCATCTACAAAGAAAAGGACAAAATTAAACCCTCTAATAGTAATGTGAAGGCTCCACCTTATACCCACCTATTCTAAATTACAGCCGGAGTGTTCCGACCTCAACCTGGGCCATGACATCAATAGGACTTGTTAACGGGACAGATTTGTATCCCAGAGGCTCCACCATCTGTGGAATATGTACCCTCTACACATCAGAGTACCTCATTATCCCTTTTCAAGTGCAACCTGGTAAACTGGATGGGACAAGCCCCCCCATAACACAAAATGCATCCCAGGGATTCCACCTGTGTCCCTGCTGGACAGGGGATCTAAGTGCCAACTTGTCTAAATGTGAGATAAACTCTTAGCTAGGCTTATAAGGGCCTCAGGGCCAATAGCCTAATAACTTCCTATGATCTTATTTTATGTACTTCCTGAAATGAAAAGTCCATTATTGTCAGTGACTCCATTCTGCAAGTATTAACCAGAAGGCAAAATGATATGATAACAGACCAAACTATGACAGTAATCCACTTCCCACCCCCCAGTGTTCAAAATATCAACCAGCTTGAGGAGTTCAACAGTCAAAGGAACACGTCATCAGCACAAACATCCCAACAGATTCCTACCCTAATTTTCAGAAGCACAAAAAAAAAAAACCACACAACTGCATGGCCAACTGCCAGTAGCCCACTGTGTAGTAATGACCTCCAGACAAGTCTCAGAGCCATACCTCCCAGAGCAAAATGTAGCCAAAAACCCTCTCTGTGCATATTGTAACATACTGCTCTTATAATTCTGTTCTTGCACCCATGAAGAGAACCCAAAGTACGAGCTCAAGAAGGAATGAGTGCTTCTTATCTGCAGTTAACATACTAATCCCAACAGCATTTCGTTTTGGGTTGTTATCCCAGTCTTCACCTTGCCAACAGCCCCTTCGCCCACTTATAATTAGGAGTATATGTGGCATATCTCATAGTCGACTATCTGCTGAAGGAGGGGATGCCAAGACAAAACCCTCATTGTGCTAATCAAACCCTGCACCTTGCATGTGTAGAATAAACACCTTACCCTTATGCCAAACTCCCTCCGGATCCAACCACTCTATGTGATTTATAGATTGAAGCCTACCTCTCAACCTCTTAGTACAAATTCTGGACAAAGCCTCACAGAAAAGGGGTCAAAGGCATAACATAGGGACATTTTTTTTTTAAATATAGATCTTATAGACTTATAAAGTTGCTAGCATAACAATTTTTCATGGCACGCCCTTCAGCAGGATATAAAGTCTGAAACACAAATGTCTGTCATTATTTAATTACATCAGTCCTCAGATCATTCTAGTGATTTGCTAGAAATCACAAAGTTTCTGGAACAGACCAAAACTGCAAAGCAAAATCCGGAAACTCTGTAAAAAACTATACAGCTGAAAGAAATCTTGACCATTGAAAAGTATCCCACTACTGGTTGCCACTAAAATACAAATTGTCCACTAGGACCAATTAGTACTTGACTGCTCATGCTCTGCCATTTTGCCGTGGGCAGCTCCAGAATCAGAAACCTGCTCTTAATAGAGTAACTTGTGAGACATTACAGCAAAGAAATTTAAAGTCTAGACATTCAGCACTCACCTGTAACTCTGAATAATCGAGGGTTACCCAGTAACACCGAAGCAAACAAGAAAGGACTGTTCAATAAAACATTTAACAGACCAGGTCACCAGCTTTTAATAACAATTCTGTATGCACTCTAAAGCCTTGACCCATCGTTCAAACTCCTACCCTGCTTCATCCGACTGACAGTAAACCTGGGCAGATGTCCCCTCTGCCAACATAGCAGTGTTCATGCCAACATATGCTTACTGCACACTTCGTTATTTAGTGACTTCAATCCCCAGATCAATCCAGTGATTTATCAGAAGACCACTTAACTATTGCTCGTACCACTTTAATGTATTAGGGGGAAAAAAAAGTTTACCGGTCTTGCCGTAGCAAGAACTTCTGAAAGGTACAACATCTGCGCTTCTGTGACTGTCCTTAATTTTAGCTCTGCCCTGCAAAGAAAAGGCCAGAATCTGCCAAACCACCATTCGCACCCCGACCACCGACATGAATGACCGCTACACCATTTACCGCATTCAACAGAATGGAGAAGTATGAGTCCACAGCCGCTGCACTACTAAAACTGTCTGCCACTCCACAGCCTGATAACAGTCCCCTCAACCCCCACAAATGTTTGTACCTCACCACTGTTATGTAGAATCCACCATTACTGCAATGAACTACTGCCTCAAAAAAAAAAAAGGTTCTTCAAATTGGAGACAGCCCAGGAAACACCAGAAATTGTCAACTGTGAGCAGGGTGGGTACAGCTGAACTATAAGAGGCCATGAGATATGCCTGAACTCTGCCTTCTCCTTCAACCATCTTATTTATGTGCTTCCTACAGAGTAAGATAAAGTTCTCAAGTTTCTTTACCCTGAAGAGGCATTATGTGTGTGTGCATGTTGATGTGTGCCTTCTCCTTCAACCATCTTATGTATGTGCTTCCTACAGAGATGTGTGTGTATGTGTGCATGTGTGTGAGATATCATAACACTGACTGGGGGGCCCTTGCCTACATTATAACAATCCTGAATTTTTTTTTTTAATGAGTTGTTCAAACCCTGCCAAAACCACTTTGCCAAGAGAAACGGATTAAATTAAGAGTCAAAACGCGAACTACCCCAACAGACCAGCCTTGCTTCACTCCCAGCTCACTATTTAACCACACCAAAAAAAAACTGTATGTATTATTACTAACCTTTGTTAGAATGTACTACCTCCTGTACATTAGCACTATAGGAAACCACTTGAAGGCTTACCTGACCACACAACCACCTACCGGTCGTCTCGGACATAGAACCTGCAGTAGCAAGTTCACACCAAAATGTGACTCCTACCTCAACTACACTTGCCAAAACCCTCTATTCCCCTCCCTGTTTTTACCTTATTTCCTCCTAACATCCCTCCCTCCCAGTTAACCCTTATCCTTTTAATTCCTGCTAACCTATATATCTACCACCCCATTGAAGATGACCTAGAACAAAAGGGTCTGTTCCAAACCTCATTTCTCAACATTAAAGATCTGTTATATTAGCATTCTCATCATTGCTAAACCAAGATGTAGTAATAATTGGCTGTTACACATCTACTTTATTATTTGTATATAGCTCAACAAAGAGAGTTCTCAATGTAAGTTTCCTATTATTTAATGTCCCTTTGTTTTTATTGACACTATTATTGTCTCTGCTTAGCCCCTGCCAAGTTTTTCCCTCATGCAAAATTCTGACACCTACTCATCACCTTCTACATCTACCTCAACTTTACTATAGCCCTTGTTTTCTATAGAACACCTAACAAATATGCACACTAGTCACCTTTCCTCAACTCCTCTCTTCTTTCAACTCATATCTTCCATACCTCTACTCTTTTCTCTCTCCTACATATAAATGTAAAATTTTCATTTGACTTTTTAAACCTCACTCTTTGTACCAATTTAACTTTTATTAATATATAACCTCTCTATATTTCACTGATTGCAAATTTTGTCTAGTATAGTTTCCTTTCAATTATTTCTCCGTTGCAGAGAACTGCCTATTTGTAACTAAAGCTTTTCTCCTTGGGCTTCTGCTGAAAAAGGGGCTACCATTGCCCAGTCACTCTACTCCTGCAAACAAAATCAATAAATAAACAAAAGTGTAATCAGTAAGCTGTTTCATGATGACAAAACTATTCCTATTCTGACCTGACTATGACAAGAAAAGAAAAGGATTTTGCCCATAGATGATATCAAAAGGTAAAAACAATTAAGTTTAAAACATTATACAGCTAGATCTAGAATTCATCTAAACTTAAGAAAAAATAATAGACACATGACAAAGCTGATACCTATTTGGAAGCTTTTATCATCTCTGAAACTAAAATTTGGACTGGAAATATTGTAAAATAAAATGTCTGACAAAGTACAATGGAGAACAGTGACAGCTAAAGATGTCAAACCAACATTAATATCAACAGTGATAGGTGGATACTCTAGAATTAGAACGGACAGTGACAATATTTCTCAAACAAAACTTCATGTAGTTGTCATTGCCTGTGCAGGTCAAGTTTTCTACAGATAAGATCATTTATTTTGCATCCATTTTACCTAGAGGACTGGATTCATGTGAAAGTAACTGAAGTAGTTCATCAATGAAAATATTTACTCAAACACACTTGAACATCTTGTAAATGTAGTGTTACAATTGGAGTTTGTGAGGTAAAGACCTTAACCATTATGCCAAACCCACCCGCCTTGTAAAATATCAATTGAACCAAGTGGGATTTGAACTACCAGTCCTCAGTACTGAGCAGCTGATGCTTATAGATTAGGCCACTAGTCCTTTTGATGTTTTAAAGTAAAAGAGATTTCAAGTATAATATAAAATGAAGAAAATTTGAAGATCCTTTAAGTAGGTGTTACCGTATGACATGCTAAACGTTTTGCATAGCATATGGACTCATTTATTTATTTTATTTACATTGTGGTTACTGGTGTACAGCAAAGATCACAGAATGACTGAATGCATGCTCAGTCTGGCTTACGGTTACACTGCAACAACAAAAAGTAACAAAATAAATATTTATACAATTATATTAGCAGAGAAATAAGACTAATAATTCATAGGTCTAAATGTAAAATAAGAGTAAAAATGTACAAAGAAACTGAAGTGCTTGGAATAATTGATGGTTTTGTATTACAAAGGCTTTTGATGGATGTTATTACTATTGTCTAACAACATACTTCTAAAGGAAAAGCAGTGACTACGAAAACACACGTATGTAAATAGATAGTAAGGCATAGACTTAACTGAACCAGTGCAGAGTAGAAGAAAATCATAAAGAAAGAGGCGTTAACTCATAGGGAAACATTTATATTTAACACTCACAGCTTCTCAGCTTTTGCATTTGTGTTGACCAATCAACAACTTCTTGAATTCAGACCTGAACTTGGGGTAGCTTTGTGGTACATGAGGTTGTAAGGGAGAGAATGCCACAATTTAAAGGCAAACACAGAGAAGCTATGTCCTGCACAATGCAGTTTTGCTGCAGAAGGTTGGAGTGAAGGCCTAGCAGCAGATTGACTTCTGATTCTGTAGGTTAAGAGGCTGCAATGAGTTTCATTGCAAGAAGAGATAAGGTGTCTTAACAGAGCACTCTGAAAAGTAGGGGACTGAAAAGGAGGTTGGCTTTGGTTTGTATGAGCTTCCATTTTGTTTTGCCTAAAGTGAGGCAGTCATGTTCATTTCTGAGGGGAATTTGTAATGAAACAGCAAACTTTATTTTGAAAAAGTCTGCAAATCAGTTGCAATGTTATTTAAAGTAGTAGGAAGTAAAGGTAGACTATACTCGAGTTGAAGTACGAGCTGCCCACTGTCCAAGAGTACATGGAAATTGTTAGTTAAGGTCTTAATCTTACAGATACTTAAGTCCATTGTATATGCAGATGACTTGGTATTACTGTATAAATGCATCAGTTAATGTGTATAAAGCATTTTTCTCCTCTTAGGATGAGGCTATGCAATCAATTGTATAAGACTGAAATACCTGTTGCAAAAGCTAAATAGGTTCTTAAACCATGACAAATGGAATATACTTAATGACATTCTTATGTTAGGCCTATGTAAAGATTCATTTAGAAGTGTTAACAGAAATATCATACAGTGGTAGCATTGTCAGCACACAGCAAGAGGTTCTCTTGTTTGATTGCAGGTTGGGGTGCCTTTTGTGTGGAATTGCACATCCTCCCTGAGTTCTTGGCAGTTTTATCTGGGTGCTCAGGTTTCTAATCACATTGCAAAGATGAGCAGCAGGTGAATTGGGCAAATTAATTTGGCTGTAGGTGTGAGTATGCATGCACATGTGTATGGTTTGGAAGAACAATTGCAGCAGGAATAGCCACCCAGCAGTGCAAACATTGACTCGAGATGTTTGACATTGTAATGTGACACCCTGATTCCATGTGCAACAATGTTGAAAATGGGTTGTAGATGGATGGATAAATAATCAAGTAATTCACAGACAGAATATCCTCAAACCGTTATAACAACTTTTTTTAAACATTTCTCTACTAGGGAAAATAAACTTCAAAGATAAAAAGTCATTAAACAATTTTATCATCCTTTTTAAACATTTCACTACTGAGTAAAATTCACTGGGAATAGTTAATTCTTAATTAACAGATATGTGCCTTAATAGGAGTGCACTCAGAGTGACACCAATAAAATATAATACATTTTGAGTTTAATAAACTGCATGCCTATATCCAGGAATGATTTAATAAAATGATTGCCATTAATCAGCATATACAATTAGCAATGTTATACTATTGTTCTTAAGTATACTAAATCAGTAATTATTCAATTGCTAGTATGTGCCATCCACACCATTAAGAATTTCCTTGGACTCTTCCTCCAAAAATGGCATGACAGTACCAAACTTCTTAAGTGGTCACAAATAAAATGATGTACTTTATTAGCTAAGTCTTACCTTGCTTACAATATTATAAAATCCAAATTATCGTTATTTAATTAAGACACTGCTTCTGAAATATTACTACTGTACATCAGAAAACTTCTTGCCAGTTTATTCCTAACTCAGCCTAATAACTGCACTAGTAACCAAAATACAGCTGGGCAGCAACAGCAGTAATCCAGTAAAGGTCTATCCCTCAACAGGTACCAGGATAACAGGAAACACACAGCTCCCAACAATCAAATGAAATAAACATTTATTGGATTGAAGCACTTTTCATTTCACCACGTGAAACTTTTTCAGAATAAATGATCTACTCACTGTTGTTCTTAAATACCCATAGTGGATTGGTACAAGTTTAAAATCAACCATTTAATTGGATGCTAGTTCCAAACAATTACAGAATTTTATAGTGCAAGTTTTTTATATTACATAAACAACCGCTTTAAAAGCATACACTTTGAAAATATGTATACTCATGAATAAAGGTTTGAATATTTTGTTATTTTGTGTTCTGGTATAAACAAGAAAAAACAGAGCACAAAAAGTGCATCTAATACTTCTACTATATTTTATTTGTTTTATTTGTGTTCCTTTACCTACACCAGTGCTATTGGACTACTGCTGTTGCTGCCTGGCTGTTTTTTGGTTACTAGTGCAGTTTTTGTCGATTCAGCTGTTCACTTTGTGTTTTCTCGGCCTAATAACTCCCTGGAATATATATTGCAGAAGTAGAACTCTCTTATTACATAATTATATTTCATTATAGAACGTCTAAAGACATTTTGAAAAACCTCCTTGATATGAGATCATAACAGAGAGAATATTTTCAAGTGTAATGGGCTTCAGTTACAGTGACATCATTCATTGCCTCACTCAAAGTATAATGGCATCAGCATGCCCTTATCCGAACACTGGGAGCATATGTGGCAGAACCGTTCAATGATATCCTATAGGATGTCACTAGAAACATATCTGAGATCATTGCCAGTATGAATCTAAAAATGAATTATCATATTTGGATCACTGCTAAACTAGGCATCCAAGGGTCATTCTTAAAAAAGACTGTGAGACTGCCTGGTTAAAAAATAGGAATTATTGTTATCACTAAATAGAAAATGTCAAAAATAATTTGCTGTTTTTTTTTTTTTTAGCTTTTTCTGCAATGAATTATGTTATTGTTGCTTAATGTAATAAATTCTTACCTATAATATTGTAATTAAGTACATGGAGCATCAATGGTTGGATGTGGGTAACACTGGGCTTATCCATACCTGGCATGGTATAATCACAAGGGTAAATCCCAAGTAATCAAATAAATGTATTGATTACCATTCTAAATAATGACAGTGTATCTTTGGATTTCTAGCTGCCACCATCTTCTACATGTAGGATGGCTTCCTGATGCACTGTGTATACATGGAGCATGCACATGGGGACAGTTGCAGGTATAAGAACATAACCAACTTAATAGTAAAAGTAAGCAGAATCAAAGAAGAAATACTCCTCCACACACAGATACCTTCAATGATCTAAAAATTGTCAATGGTTTAGATCATTGAGAGTTGGTATGAGTCAGGGATTTTTTTTTTTTTTAATTGGCTACATTTGCCTTTAGCAATGCTTGATTTACTGTGGGCACACTGATTTTTTTCTGCCCAATCATCATGCATATATTTTTAATGTAAATTAGCTTACACTTTAAACTAACGTTTTGAAAATATATTTATTTCCACTTTTTATCTCTTCTTTTTTCTACTTTCCTTTTTTCCCCTCATTTATAAAGTTGCATAGGAAGGGTTGTAACAGATGCATTTTTCTTTCAGTTTTCTAATTTTTGTTTACATTTAGAACTTGAATGTAACTATTGCTTTTTGATTTGCACTTACATTTCCTTTCAATACTTTTATGCTATTAAAGCAATAATCGACGACGTGGTGTGGTATATTGAAGATTTACCCACGGTTGTTGTGGTTTAATCATGAGGGCGAAGCCCGACTGATTAAACAAAGGCAACCGTGGGTAAATCTTCAATATACCACAATCATAGAGTCAGTCATTGCTATTATACAATGACATTATTTAAGAAAAAAACACTTACTTTTCTTAAATAATGTCTTTGTATAACGGCAGATTACTGTTCTTCTGCCGGTTGTGATATACTGCTTCTTCGTTTTGATGTACTGCGCATGCATATGGGACTTGCATTCTCACGCATACCCAGTACATCAATGCTTTGAAATGGAAGCAACAGAGGAAAGAAAGTCGCTGCTGCTCCGTTTTCTCTTTCTTTTTTTTAATTGTAAAAAAAAAAAAGTTTTGGGGCACTTTACCCCAACAAAAAAAAAAATCTGGGCGACTAGACCTTTTTTTCCGTTGGTATATTGTGGGATTTACAATGGGTACGCTGGTTGGGCTGGGCCAATCAGTGTGCACATTTTCAAATAGTAATAGGGAGTCATTGTATAACAAACATTTTTGAATGCTGTAAAAACTCTATGGCTGGAAAACCTGATTCATATGTTATTTCTTTTTCATATAGTTCATAGTTAATAGCTTGAAGTATGTCTGTTTAGGTCAATGGTTTTAGTAGAGCACAAGTTCCACATTTGCAGAGTATACCAAATGGACAATCCAAGAATCTAGTAACATCTCAAAAGTGTTCATAGAGCAGGAACTGAGGCTTTAGTTCATAAATGAGCAATGCAGTAAGAAGCATTTTTTGAAATGTATTGCAGTTCACCAAGTACCAAGATGGTAACAAAGATTACAATATAAGATTACTATGCCATAATGATCTTTGGGGAGGAATTAACTCTAAACCCAGTAAGATTATTTGCTCCTCATTGTGTATAGCTTTGAACTCTAGGCATATTCTGCCTTATATAAAGTGGTACGGAAAATTAGCCCAAGTGTTGAAGTCTGTCAGAAAAGTTAAGATGTTGAAAACCTTATAAGCACTTTATTGTACATAGATATGATACAGTAGGAGTTAGAGCAGCAGAAAGCAGTTTAACATTATGTAGAGTAATATGGCAGGGCATTTGGAAAGAGGTGCACAATTATCCCACCTGTTGACAATAGATGATGAGTTTCACTATCCCAACTGGTGACAATAGATGAAGAGTTTCACTAATATTCTATAAACACTGGGTAAACAGTGATTATTCTGAGCTCAGGGATACCTTGCTGCTCATGTTAGCATTTCAAGTTAAGATTTATTTACTTAACCATGATATACTGCAGCCAGACATCTGAGAATGTTCATAGATAATGGTCATATGTTATAGGCAAAAATGCACAAACAAATAAACAAATAAGTAAATAAAGAAAACTATGGCCTATTTGTTAAATCCCTTCTTTGCAGTCCTTTGACCTTCTGCTCTCGTGACTAAGACAGCATTACCTGTAATTCGAAAGTGTAGCTCAGAAAGTGGCTAAATGTGGACTTCAGAATTCAGTAGTCACATGCACCAGGCATTTGATTTCTAATGCTGTGGTAGCAGTGACACAGCCACAGTGCTGTTTTTGTCATAAGTTGCTGATTATGCCAGTGTCAATGTTTTTCCTCCATTTAAAGATCTTTATTAAATCACATTTTTAGCAATAACAAATAAATCTTCGTGAGCATCTTGCACCACTGGGCCTCTTCTTTGTCACGTGTCCTGCACATCAGCTTCTACACTGCAGTATGATCATAATGACATATTACAGGTGGGCATTCAGCAAGTTTGAGCTGATAGTATCACATGAGTGAACAAAGGGTACTTCTAAAGATACTAGCTATTATTCCACCAAAATAACACTTTGCTATCACTGACACAGGGAATCCAATTCAGCAAGTTTGAACTGATAGTATCACAAGTGAACAAAGGGTACTTCTAAAGATACTAGCTGTTATTCCACCAAAATAGCACTTTGCTATCACTGACACAGGGAATCCAATTCAGCAAGTTTGAGCTGATAATATCATGAGTGAACAAAGGGTACTTCTAAAGATACTTGTTGTTAGTGCACCAAAATAACACTTTGTTATCACTGAAACAGGGAATACATATGATAGTGATGAATATGTTTGGAACTATTGCTAAGGGGTTGAAGAGCTGGCTAAAGGAAAAAAATAATGTTGTTGCATGTTATCTTTTTCCAATGTTGGTGGGGGGGGGGTGCAGGACTGCTCAGAGTATGTGAAGCCTTTAAATGAGACCAGAGTCATTATTTACAGACTTTCAGTTTCACTCATAGATCTTCAGTTTTATTCGGGGGGGGGGGGTGACAGAACAAGTGCAGCTCTAGGCATGCATAATCCAATGCTTTGCATGTCTGACATCATTAAATGTTGGACCTCCTCATATGGCAGTGGATTGAGTGCTGAACATGATGGCTCCTATTTCCTACCCCCCCCTCACACACACACCCATACACACAACCATATTTACCATATTTATGTTTGCTAACCCAAATCGTTACTCTGCTCCTGCCCCTAACCTTCTACTTTATCTTAGAAAAATCACTTCCCCTGACACTACCACTATACATGATAGGCACTGATGCACACCACACATATCAATACACATGTACAAATCTAGTTCAGTCCCCTTACTCAGCCCTTACTATAACCCTGCTTGCAAATACTCAAACAAACACTCCCAACCTCTAATTTCCAATTGTTCAATATATGTCAGAGTTTTGACATTAATAGCCCAAACCCACACTAACTTTACCCAAAGATACTCAATCTCTCTTCTTGTGAAATCTCACATATTTGACAAATACATTTTTTGGTATACCCCATATATATATATATATATATATATATATATATATATATATATATATATATATATGTGTGTGTGTGTGTGTGTGTGTGTAGACTGAAATCTCGAATTTCAGTATCTCAAGACCATGAAGCCGAAAATCCACAAACTCGAAACCCCAGAAGCACAAAATTTAAAATTGCGACTTCTACACTAAACATACTGCAGACACAAACACAAACATACACCTCCCTTCACATACACAAAACACCTACCCTACATAAAAGCAAAGGAGTAAGCCCCCTTGCACCCCCCCATGTGGGGGCTACACCTCCCACACCCGTGCTACTTAAATATACTAACTCCGAAGTTGCACTACACAGACAAGCACACAAAAACATCACCACACAAGCTACATTCCCCTCGCACAAACACATCACACTAACAAAACACACAGACACACACTAAAGCCCCTACCCAAAACCTGTAAAACACAAACACTTCCCTACATCTCCAACTACCCACTCACACACCGCAACACCAGAACCGCTAATTCAAAATCTCCTAACTTCTGGGGTTTTGGTATTCTGCACTTTCGCCCTTCTGGTTTTGGGCTACTGAAATTCCAAACAGATAGAACTGCGGGACTAGTGCCCAGTTTTTCAAATGATGATGCCATCTTTCCAGAGATACTTAAACCTTTCTATAGCAGCCCCAAGCAAGTGTGAAAGGGCTGTGTAAGTTTTGACTATGGTACATAAATGCCATAACAAATATCTTTTTTTTTTAAATATAGGGCTGCAGAACTCCAAGGTTACCTGGTTAGAAAGTATGGGTTAAGAAAGATGACCAATAAAAATATTACTTTTAGCTGGTTTTCTCAGGGATAGGAGGAGAATGTAATAAACTAAGTGATGGGTATTAAGGCTATTCCAGATGTAAATATTTTAAAACTAAGTTTGTTCATTTATTTTGGGGAAAGCTGTTTAAGCCATGATGGCATTCAATATATACTGATTAAATCACTCATTTCCCATATGTCTGTCTAGCCCTTAACTCAGCAGTCAATATATATACTTATTAAATCACTCATTTCCCATAGGTCTATCTAGCCTGTGTGCTTGAGCCAATACAAGTTTGTCATTTATTTATTTTTTATAGGAGCTTGCTAAATATATAAGGATGGCACTTAGTGTAAATTTCAACACAGATGAATAGTAAAACATATTTGAACAAGTCAAATAATGATAATGTCAGATGCATTTACATGTTGGCATTGCAGTAAAGCATATATGTGCGCTGTATTGTATGGCCTGAAGTATCCCCCCCACCTCAAACAACATCTGCCTTTTTGTTTCACTGCCTGTATCCAGTCAGACCACTGATTATGCAAGTGTGGCAGCCAGGTATCTCTGTCCTAGCTGAGATTTTTGTGGCCAATCTATTATAGCCTAGGAATCTGTACTGTCCCTTATGTTCACCCAGGAGTGGGTCAGCAAGCTTATCCCTTTGAGTGGCCTCCCCTAGGCTGCCTGCAGATATGCAATAACTGCATGGTCAGAGGAGGAAATGTGCATGCTCTCACACAAACTTGTCATTACTGAACTTAGCAGGAAGTCCCTGCCTGAAATAGAATTACCCAACACTGCCACTACAGCTGAGCGATGCAGCCTGCCACCAATACAACTGGGTGATACACCCTGCCACAACTACAACTGGGTGACACACTCTGACACCACTACAACTGGTTGATACACCCTGCCACCACTAAGTATTGCCAATGCCATGGGCCTGAGAATGAAAGAGATGTTATCAACATACGGGCTCATCCCCCACCACCCAATCCTTCAGTTGCCCATGACACCGATCAAACATTTGTCATCTGGGCTGCAATCAGGGTTTCATCCCTCTAGGTCATGTGCCAGGCCTCAAAGTATTTCTTTACACTTTTATTTCTAAGGAAAGCTTGAAGACAATTTTTTCAAATGTTTTTGTATGGCTTGACAGAGACTCACCGTGATGAGTTTGTCAACCTACTAATTGATAGACTTTGATAATTCTCACTTATAAAGTAGAATACAAAATGCATATAAAATCCCTCATTTTTTCAAGTGTTGTCCTACTTCTACTATCAAACTGAAGTATATATCCAAGTTGTTTAAATATATATAAAGTGCTGATCTCTTTACTGAATAAAATACCATGCTGCACTGCATATAGTTGAGATGCTTTCTGCTGCATCACTTTCACATATATGAACAATGTTTAAAAACAACAGATGATATGTACAATGCTATTTCCCCTTTACAAATGCCATACCATGCTATGCTGCACCCCTTCATACTGATGAATGGCTTTCTTCAGCTAAGGAAGCAGCTGCACCATATTTGTATGCACCACAACTTTTGGTGGGTACATCAAGTAGTGCAGTTTAAATCCAATATTTTCTGTCTGGACTTCCTATAAGATCTTTTTGGCTTTAGCTCCATAAATAGAGGACTTTGTGTGCATGCAAGATAAAGTTCTGTACATACCAGCCATGATAGATGAAGTGTTTTATTAGATATGCATACTGATCATATTTCTTACATTCTGAAACTTTGGTGGTATTGACGTCCTGTTGCTGGCATGTCAAAGAACAATAAAATTAAAAAGCATAAAGCTCTGAGTATAGTTATTTTCCTTTCCTTGCAATTGTATTTGTACTGTTCCCTATTATTTTTAACTACACAACTGATTTTTTTGACTATGGGTGTATTTGAGACAGGCTATGGTTGGAATAGAATGAAACATAAAGTTTCTCACTTACCTAAAAGATATGAGGATAAAAGATTAAAAAAATACAACAGTTGTACAAAATAAAGCTAAAAAAAGTTACTGTTTTCCTTACTATTGTGCTTTTTGTGAATGGATGGTAGGCTGGACACGTACTATGTGATTGTTTTCAACTAACTACGGTAAAAACCCAAATGGAAGTTCACAACCCTGTTTAGAGTGTGAGGTCAAGACTATTGATTGTGAGTAAAGCGAGCCTTTATCTTCACTTATGCTGCCTTCCTAAGAATTACTTAGAAGTAAGAATACAGAAAACCTTAACAGTGGTGTTTACCTTGATTTAGGGACTGTGTGAAATAAACTGTACTTATAGTCAAACAGAAAATAAAGCAGATGGACAGAAACAGAAAGACATTGAGAACCTTAATAGTTTGACTTTAGAGAATATGGTCACAGCATGTGGCATGAGTGGGCATACCAGAGCTATGCCTTTAATTTCATACAATCTACATTTTCGCTTATTATAGGCCGTGTGACTGAAAGAAAATTTTAATCCGCATGGTAATGCATATATTAGTATTGACCCATTTCAGGCTTAGCCTGGGAAAAATACAAAACAGTTCCAAAGAAAAAGATATAAGCAATAACAGAGCAGTTCAGATTAGTTACAGAGAAAAAGAGTATATGTACATTATAGTAAACAAGCAGACTGTAATGTGCGATGTTTAATTTAGTTTTAAAGTGGGTCAGCCTTCTGTAATTCTGAGAGATGAGCAGAAAAGTGGAAAGGAGTGAAGGATAGTGTGCTAGGTAACATGTCCTGTGCTGAAGCAATAGCATTGGGCTTGGGTGAAGAGTTACTTTTTGACTTGGATTCTGAATTTGGAGTAAGTGCTAATTGCTTTTAGATTGATGTGGAGAGTTTGACAAAGAGTACGATCTTGAGAGGAGATTGCATGTGCAATGCTGCAGAGTCTCTATCGAGGGGTAATGAGAGTCAGTTGCTTAATCTTCAGGTTAGGGTTATGATTAGAGTTGTGTGGCTGATATCATGTTATATACAGATATTCATTGTTAGTATTGTCATGTAACAACAGAAGCTCACAGATTGCAGCAGTAGATGATTTCTGTCATTCTGGATTTAAAAGATTAATTTTGTGCAAATATAATCTTCTATGGATGATTTTCTGTTTTCTTTGATCCACTGGATTTTTCAAATTTGGGACTTAGTAAATTTGACTTTGTAATAAGTTACTACTTCAGAGATCCATTAAAGTTGGATGGAAGGGCACTATGGAACATTTTGTTGTTCTGTCCAAAATATCTATGCAAATGAAGCTTGGGAGCCCAGTGTAGGCCTAGATCTGAGTACTGACAAAGATTGTGACTGGCACTCCACTTCTGAACATGCATCTCCATAAATGGGAGAATTTATGTGAACTAAATTTTTTTTTATGTTCATTTTTACATTTAGTTCAAGTATATTACATATAATTTCGGCAGAACTAGTGAAGTACTAGGTTCTCACATTAAGACAAATTTCCTAAATGTGACATTGTACATGTATTTCTTAAATCATCAAAAAATATTTAAAATCAATATTTATTTTCCAAGCTTACTTTCATATGTGTTAGACAGACCACATAAATCATCAATTCCTCTGTACATGGATTGTATATGTCTATGTATACTTATCTATCTATATCACATTTATAGGGTCTATATTATATAAGCAAATGCACTGAATTGCAAATGCTATATAATCGACCAACATTCCCCGAAAACCCAAAATGTTGAACACATGGATCAGCAATTTTTTTCCCAGGAAAAAAAGTTTCCGATCCATAAAAAAAAAAAAAAAAAATCAAAACACAAAATAAAGCGGAGGGCTTCACCCCCCCACCCCCCTACTTAAATATACCAACTCCGAGATTGCACCATAGTGGAGGAAATGGCAAAGTTCCAAAAATGGCCCAGTGATTTTTTTCCCTAGGAAAAAAAATCACTGTTCCGTGCTTTTGGTATTTTGCTATTTTGCATAATGACGTTCGACTAAACAGCATTAGCAATTCATTGCATTCGCTAAAATAATAGGGACCCCATTTATATTGTACTGCATTCAGTTGCATTGCTGTGATAGTAAAAGGAGGAGGCAACTACTGAGTCTACCTTGTTTTTTAACTCCAACTTTCTTTTCCTCCATTCTTGCACTTTCCATTACATTTTGACTACTTTCCGCATTTCTTCTTATAGGCCTTCATCATTTTTCAGTGTACCTCCCACAATGGTGTTCTATTCCTTAAACCTATGATCCTCTTAATGTGGATGTAATTTCAAAACTTTAGGGAGCAGTGAGCCCAAAGTATCAGCTGAGTGTGTCCACTCATTATCCTTCCTGTATATGCTGACCCATTTTATAGCACTGCAATATGATCCTAGTACCTTATGTTGTCTCTCCACCCTATTGTCTCTTCTGGTCTACGGTAATATGTCAACCGCCTCTAGTCTTTCATCATAACCTTTCTGTACATTCCACACACTACAATATTCTGTTGTATTTGCTAAGGTATCAATGTGACTTGACTTGTGTCTAACACAGAAAGAAATGACTTATTTGCTTCTGGAATCAATGTCCCTGATGACACATTCCATCAGTCTGCCTGCTGCCATGACTGCCCACTAATTCTCATCATGATGAGTCATAGCAGTAGCATTCAGCAGATCCATATCACTTCCTGTTCTATCATCAGTACCACTGCATACAGACCATGGTTTTATGGCCCAAGTATAATATTTTGTAATTGTCTGCACCAAATCTCAATTGTCAGTTTTCTGCCAGCTTTGTCAGTCTTTCCACTTTTTGCTTCAAGCTCTTACCCACATTCTGATCTGCTGCTCCTATCTCTGTGTTATTGGAGAACATGATACTCAGTATGCCTAAAGCAGGCACTTTGAAGACTATTGCTCTGCCTTATTTGCTCATATTATGATGTTTTGGCAGGTACACTGGGCCAGCACTGTTTAATCTGACTAGGATGAACCAAAACAAATGTCAAAGACAATGTATTACAGGGGACATAGGGTGAGATTCAGAAAAAACTGCTCACAACTTCCATCCACCGAGCTGTGAACTTAAAGATTAGTGAGACCAAGTAATTCTGCAAGAGGGCTTTTCTCACTGAGACTTCATGACTAATTTAGTAGGGATTTTAGTTAGCTGCCCTAAGTTACATTGCCTTCTAGTGCAAACATCTCACACACCATGAGCTATGGCCTCCAATAACTTGATGTAATTTTGACTTTAAACTAAGGGTAGTAATCATTGAGGTGCTCAAGAAATAGTGAAGTACAAGTTTACTGATTAAATCAACAGAATCTATAGCAAGAAATTACAACATGTAAGATGAACAATATTTAGGCATTATTAGAACATGTGGTTGCTGGTTAATGAGGGACCCTACTCTAGGGGCAGGGGCTATAGTAGGTTATCTTGCTTAGATTGTTAATTTTAGTCTTTCAAAAATATTATGTAAAACTACAGTGTACATAGCAGATCATATGTGATAAAGAGTTCCAGGGGGTTATGCTGATTATGTCTCTTTAAAATACAATCAGTAGTTTGCTTCTGCTAAAATGAACAACATCAGTTTGCATTATATAGTCACAATTAATTGCTCTGGTTAATGCCAAGAAACAAGCTTCATAACTTCAATAAATCTGGTCTGATTTCCCAGCTGTGTTTACATATGAGCTTCAAATCTCAATTCCATTTTCTTTGACAGCTTTCTTTCCACTAAATCTTATGAGCATAACTGAAGGATATGGGATGATCTCTTTAATGATAATGTGAATCCCTAAACATTATTTCCTCTTGGTTTGAACAGCTCTTTTAGTACAACAGGGGTAATATGATTATGTTAATATTGTTTGACCTCAGTATTTGGTAGGCCCTGGTGTGGCATCCTGACTTCCTTTTTCTGGTTGTGTGTCCTTATTTCAGCTTTGCTGAAATTGTGATGGGCACTCAATTTCAATTCACCATACTAATGGGCCAGCCTTATTAATACCAGTGTGGGCTTCTTGTCTTCCCAACTATATTAGTCTTCTTTATATTTTTTCTGTATTTTAAGGCTGTCATGCCCTCTTTAACTTTTTTTATTGTAGTCAAGGTCAATGAATCTGTTAATTTTGTCAGGGCTCCTGTCTGTTTTAGTCCAGTTGTGACTACTGTGATTCTGTTACTTCCATGGTGACCCTTATATATTTATTAATTATTTTAAGGGTTCTGCAAGATTGTAGAGCTGATCCTGCTTCATGATGACAGAACAGTTCCTTCTCATACTTGACAATGAACACATTACACAATGTTGGTCTCAGAAGAAAATATTAACAAAAGGCACTATTAGATGCACACTGGTAGCTAACATTTTCAATGTCATTTTGCCTGTGTGATTAAGTAAATAAATAGGGTTTGCTGATCTACTTAATGATGAGAAAAAGGATGAACATAACACTGAAGGAATTGTGCTTGTACTGTGTTAGGGACACGCATGCTACTGTGTAGCTGGTATTGTGATTAATATGGTACTATACTGCATCTACTAGACTAATTTTCTTTTTTTTTTTGGTAATGTTGCCATTGATCATTTTTTTTTTGTTTTGTTTTTATGGTTTGCTGGATGCTAAGAAATGTTATTAGCATCATACACATTGCAATTTATGCTGGTAGAGATGAACATGGGGAAACAACTGTTTTCTGCCATATAATTAAATGTTTATTTACCTTGCGCATGCATTGCTACAAACATTACAGTGATGGTGATTAGGCAAAAGAAAAGGATGAAGTGTGCAACATGTATTGTTATGCACTTTGTTTTCATCAGATCGTGTGATAAAATGGGTGGATCTTATCAATGCTAGGTATCAGTTAGAATAGATTCACAGTTAGTTAGAAGACATGTAGATCCAGAGACCATTTGTGAGCTTACACCAAACGGCCCATTGCCCAAAAGGACTGTCTGGTTAAGTGACTTGCTCAAGGCCACACAGTAGGTAATTGAAGGCTGTAGGAATCAAACTCTTGACTGCAGGAAGTATTTCATTAACAATTCTACAGCCTAGTCCTCTGCAGCAAATGCCAGACTAAAAAGACAGGCTTCAAAGGTTTGAAACCACAACTTTGTTTAGTGATATTCCCCCAGAGAGTGCATTTACTAGGTGAGCCACAGAAGCCCATACAGAAGTGTCACCCTTGCTGAATTTAAACTACCAACCTTTCGGTTAATAGGTGAATGCACAACCTTTCGATTAATAGGTGAATGCACTAACCTATTGTGCCAAAGAATGATGATGATGGTGCGTTTAGAGATGTGCAGGTGTGGTCACTCTGACATGCTACAGAGGTTCGTCAATTCACAGGATGGCCTGCCATGCCTTTTTGGATTTCATATACATGCAGTGTAGTTTGCTGAGGATTAACAGCTTATACTCAACTGCAAGCAGCATACAGTTAATAAGCCCTGGTTTCAGAATTAAAACAGAACATATTACCATACCTACCACCTACTGTGAGGTGTAAGGTTTTCTGAATATGACACTTGATCATCATACCAGGGGAACCTTATGCAACTGTGCAACCTCAGTAACATTTTCATGTAAACAGAACAGGGACATATGTGCCACTAAGTAATAATAGGCATCTTTGATGATAAATACAGATGACTGAGTTTTTCTGTACTGTGAATATGTACTATAGTCATTGCCTGTTTGATAACACTGTCCATACCTCTCAACTATACTGAATTCCTTGGTATTTCCCATTTTTGGGGGTGAAATAATAGGGTGCCACAAATTCCAGAGTGGCCCCTTCAAATCCCAATTTTATTTTTTTGTTTCTTAGTCATGAGCTACAATTCCTCAAACCAACACTAAATTTAAGTAATTTTTTCCATTCTCCTTATGGAACAGGTGATGATATACTAGTGAATTTATTGATTTTCTTACTGAAGAAGGTATTGCTTACTCTTTAAAAACAATGCAAGTAATCTTACTGGTTTAATTTACTTTTTTGATTTGAATGCAGTAGCAGTAAGAATGTTACTTTTTTCGGTAGGAAGCGCTGGTCCCAAGTCCTGGGGAGTGGAGGTGTATGCTGGAAAAATAATCACCATTAGCTTTCTCTACTGAAGATAAATGATAGTGTACCTCAGAGAAAATTTCAGTGACATCTTTTAACCGTATTTTCTACCACCTGATGCCCTGGAAATTTATTTATTATCATAGCATCTAAATTCCTTCACTGCTTAATTATTGCCTGATGAGGAAGAACATGGACATGTCTCTTTCTTTTTCTCCACTCTTTCAAGGCAGTGAACAGCATTTTTAAATAATGTGACATAGACTACCCTGCATTTAATATATTGTATGTTATAGGTAAAGTAGTTTGCATATTTTAGCCATTCAGAAATGTTCTTTGTAAATGATATTTAAAATGTTTTAAACACGACTAGGTCTGTTAATGATGGTAGGCATACATGAAAACTCTGCTACCAGTTTTGTGCATAAATGTTGTTCTATTTGTATTTGAGGTGGCAAGAATTTGGTTTTGGTTTGGGTGTGCAGTATGTTAACATATTCTCCCAGATTCAGCAAGCTCTGCACAGAGTGCAGGAATAGTGCAAGAGCTGCTGCAGGCAATATGTCCGATGAGAGATCCATTAACGAGCTCCTGGGATGTGCATGAGCGCTCCTACACTATTCCTGCACGGACACCGCTGCTATATGCTAATTACTTTATTTGCATGTGAAAACCATGCAAATGAGGTGAATTAGCGATCCAGGAAGCAGGCAGGCATCTGTGCAGGAATAGTGTAACCTGCAGAAATGTATTCGGCTACTAACCAAATGCATTTCTGCAAATTGCAAAACGGAGGCATGACAGCTCCAAAGAAAGCATCTATTAAATGTAGTAGGCATGCCAATGGCCAAATATATGGCCATTGGTATGAGAAATAGTGGTAAAATTATAAAAAAATAACTTTTATTCCTTTTTGGCTGATTTCAGCCATTTAAGCATAGGGCAGCATTGCGCAAATGGGATTGGCCCGAAAATAAGAATAAAAGTTGGAAATAAGCCTTTAAACCCAAATCATCATTTTGCCATGATAGCCAATGGCATGCATAAGACAACAATACCAGGGAATAGTGGTTACTAAGGGGGAAGGCTCAGTGTGAGTGTGGCAACTATGAATTTGCATTCTGTTTTATGCAAATGAGGGGACTGATACTGAATCACAGATATCCTCTCAGTATTAACTTGCACGCAGCCATGTAGGTGCAGCAAAACCATGGTATAAGAGGCAGATAACCTCATAAGGGGGGGTGTCATGCATGTTGTAAGCTTATTGGAGATCTCTGGCCTGTGTTTGCCTTTAGCTAAGCACAACTAAGGAAGGGGTGTGTCTGAGGCTGCCTAGCAGTGTTTACATTACCTAAACGGGTGTAGGTGCCATGCACCAGGTTTTAAACAACAAAAAAACAGGAAATAGCAGCTCTGTTTACATCTGAGGACTGGGTATGTGCGGTGCACCTCGGGGCTTAAATGGGAAGGCAATGGGAAGGGAAAACAGCAGTAGGAAGGCAATCAAGGAGAAGTAGCATAGCTGGCAGGTGAAATTTATCAGAATCAGCCAATTACACAGGCAGCAGCCCAGCCCAGCACACTACTATAAACTATGCAAACACCTTTCACTCTGGTTTTTCCCACAAACTCTACACCACCAGTGTACACAGATGGGGAAATTTTACCTGGCAAAACTAACAAAATGTTAGGAGCTGCTGTTGCTCTTGTACATCAATATATGGAAGAGGCTGAGGGTGGTGAGGATGTGAATGCTGATAACCAACCCACAGTGAGGAGGAGGAGAAGAGTGCACAGACCCAGGGTAACCTACCAGGGGCTACATGAGCTGGAGATAGTGGAGCACTATATAGTGAACAGGGACATTCTACAGCAAATTTTTGAGCTGTGCCGGCCACGGCTCACACTCAGAACCAACAGAGAGGAACCCATCCCAGTGGAAACCAAGGTATATGTAGGCTTAAAAATACTAAAGTCCAAGGTACCCAAGGAAGCAAGAAACAAGCACTTTTAAAAACATGATTTATTGCACAAAACCACAGCACATAGAAATCCCAATGCAGATTACAATTCCTGAAATCTCAGCCTATACGTTTTTGTTTGGTTTACTTCATCAGATGTGGACATATCTGTGCCTGATACTGGCCTAAAACTTGTCACATAAATATCAGTTTCCACTTCTGTTACAGAATCTCCAAATCCTGGGTGCAAACAATTGTCATAGCCATCAAGTAAACAATCAAGGATAACGGTGAAGATAGTGCTGTTATCCCAATTTTCATCCACTAGTGGTTCAAGTTTGTGAGAAAATATATCCCTGGTTAGGCCACAGTTGGAGTGTTGTTCACAGTTTTGAGCTTGGCATCAAAGTCCCACAAATAAGTTGCAGCAGCATACAAAGCCCTGCCAAGTGAGGTAAATGCAGTTTAAATGCTGAGTACAAGTGAAAAGCTGTTTACATCAGTACTTCCTTGGGCACCTTGGACTTTTGTTTCAAGTGACTGTTGGTGCTTTTAACATTATTTTTGAGGATTATAGGCTTAAGAATACTAGCCACAGGTACCTTCCAAAGGCTGACTTGGGATACTATGGGGATCTCACAGGCATAAGTATCCAGGGTACTCCACCAGTTCCTGGATGCCCTGTCAGCACATGCCGGTGAGCACATATATTTCTTTAACACCCGTGAGGCTTTGACCAGAAATATGCATCTCTTCCACTAAATAGCAGAATACCCTGAGGTAGTGGGTACTATAGACTGCATGCACATACACATCAAAGCACCATCTGATGAGCGGGTAAGGGTCTACATAAAGCGCAAGGGCTTCCCCTCCATCAACTGCCAGGTCATGTGCAATGCCCAGGGCATTATCCTGAATGTGTGTGCTGGCAGCCCTGGAAACTATCACAACTCCCACATCTGGCATATGACACAGTGGCAACATCCCATATGGCCACCTATTGGGGGATGCTGGTTATGCACTGGAGCCATGACAGATGACACCCATCAGAAATGCACACACACCCGAACAAGAACTCCATAATGAGGCACACGCACAAACCAGAATCATAATAGAGCATGTGTTTGGGATGCTCAAGTCACGGTTCCACTGCCTGGACATATCCAGTGGAGCTTTGCAGTACTCTACACCTACATGTACACAAATGTTAATAGTATGTGCCATGCTACACACAATGATCTTGCGGAAACAACTGCAGCAGGAACAGCATGGGGCAAGGCCACACAGCCTCTGACCATTGCCAAGGCCATAACAGACACAAAGGGACTAGGTGGAAGAACAACCTGAGCCTGCCCATGTAGGCAGAAAGAGGCATGCAGGGGTATGTCTAGGCTTTGGCAAAGAGGCAATGCATACCACATACAGTGACACAGTAGGGACCCAGGGAATAATGCCTCTCTCTGACTCGTACATACAGTAAATGGGATGCCAAACATGACACTACCTGTGCTTTACCATGTATAGGGAGTGTACTATGTACATCCAACATAGTCAGCCCTCCAACACTGTCCTCAATACTGGCACAGCCACAAGGTAAGTCACTCTTCCTATCAATTGCTGAATGGAGTAGTATGTTCTAATAGTTGCATCTATGGTATGGACGTGAGCATACAAGGGAATCGGGTAGCTGAATGGGATGGCAGCAGATATTGGACATCTATATGGGCAGCATGAAATCCATAACAAATACTGGTGTCAACATACTAGACAGTACTAGACAAGGTGACAGATCTCACTGCAGTACATGTGATGGCCTAAATGTGTGTGCATAGGACACATGCATGCATGTTAGTGAGTCTCACATACCCAACACCAGCCTCAGCCAGCAGGACAGGTGCAGATGACTATAAGGAAAGACTGGGATAGGGCCTCCAATTGATGGCAATGGTGAACAGCCTCCCTTCAGACCTACACAGACAGACTGCAACAGGTCTGGCAGTTGTATTTTAGTTCTGAAGGGTAAGAAGTCTGAAACTGAAATGTAGGTCAATAAAATCTAAGATCTGTACTCTACTGATATGCCTCCGGTCTGCATGATAGGTCAGAATACAAAATGAAATGGAAGAAAACAGAGTACCTGAAATATCAGTACAGTCATAGCAAATGTTTAAAGTCATCAGGTGTGCCCCCCCCCCAAAAAAAAAATCCTATGTAGAAATGCAGTAACATGTACGTGTGGGTTTAAGAACAGTGGAGCACAGATTATGTGAGCTGGCCCAATTTACAGGATAGATTGTTGCATGTGTACAATATGCAGGGGTCCATGTTTTAGGTTGCTGTGTGTTCAACATTGTCTGGAAGTGGTCAGCATGTAGGTATGGAGAGTTGTGTCTCGGTGGCCTATGGCCAATACTGTTGATGATAGGGCCATGTTCCAACAAATGCAGTGCCAACCACAATGCTCCTCAGCAATACCCATGTCAGCAGTCTTCCATACTCACTCTCCAGATGTCAATATCCATCACCGTCTGAAAGATGGACATGCCATGAATGTGGGCCCAGACATACACACAGTACACAGGTGGAAGTACCCTAGACAGAGTACATAAAATGTAACTGTCAACTGCACACACCTTTGGAATTGTACATACAGGATA
Source organism: Protopterus annectens (assembly GCF_019279795.1). Classification (NCBI taxonomy): domain Eukaryota; kingdom Metazoa; phylum Chordata; order Ceratodontiformes; family Protopteridae; genus Protopterus; species Protopterus annectens. The sequence continues at coordinate 37,297,546 of NC_056742.1, read as the reverse complement.
GCAGCACATTAGTTGTCTGTGTAGTATGGAATACTGATCTAGTCTGGCCAATCAGTGGCAGACCACAAAAGGCACACTTATGAAGTAATGAGAGATGGCCTATGTCCTCACACAAGGCAACATAAGGGGAATTTCCCAAGTATATCTGTGAGTCAGCTGCAAGAACCTTCCATATCACACATGCAATCAGCTAGCCCCACCATCAGCCACAGGTTTATCACAGGTCATATCCTTGCTGTTGGGAATGAGCTCTTACTACATCATGGTGATACTTGTTTGGTATTCCTGAGACTGGGAATGAGTATAGTATGACCCCCATGACTGAATGGGAATACTCACAGAATGCAGCATGCTGAAGAGGTGTCCCATGCAGGTGTGTCCCTAGATGTAAGCAGCACCCTGCCAGCATCAGACCAATGGATTAATATGGACAGGCACTATTGCCAGTAACACCTCATACACTTACCCTGTCATCCAGGGGGAATCCAGTGTCTCGCAGCCTGGGAACGTAGGAGTGACAGAATGCATTGGCCTGCTACAGATGGCCTGCATCACTACCAAATGGCCTACTGTCCTCTGTCAAAGGCCTGTCCCTCATCCATAGTGCCAATGTATGTTATCTCATGGGGTTTAAACTAACAACATAACACAGTCAACAGAACACAAATACAAGGCCATGTTAACAAATCCCAGTAGCATGCCCACCATGTCCTACTGCATGAACTGTGGATCAGCCCCTAAATACCACTGGGATGAAGGGACAACTATAGGGATACTTCTCAGATATCACTCGCATAATGTTAGGAAAAGGACAGAATAACAGAGTGGGGGGTGTAGAAGCATGGACATCATGGAGTGTGTGAAGTCTGAAACTCTGATGTGTGCCCATATTACCCTTGCCTGCAAACCCAGTAATGGGTGGCTACAAACCTGCTTATAAACCACAGTGTGAAGTGGAATTGACCAGATATATGAGCCCTGCCTCTGGGTAACCTGGGTGAATCTGTTCAGCTGAGAGGTGTGGCCACAGCAGGGTATGGCCATTTGGTTATATCGATTTATGTACAAGAGGGGGATCCTCAGCCATCACAGTACCAAGGTGCTGGACCATTTGCACAGACCCATCAGCAAGTGTCTGAAGATTGGCATGAATGCGCAAGAATATGTAGACTGCAGACCACAATACTGGACACAGCTTCATTCATCTCATATATCCCAGGAAATAATGAGCAAATAAGTATATCTGTCAGTAGTTGATGACTTAACACATCACAGTGTAAAACAGTACATATGTCTGAATATCTCTGCTAACACCAACCATGTAACACAAGCAGCACAGACACAATAGTTACAGTATCCCACTATCTGTTGCCCATTGTGACTCCATATTGTCACCCTAGCTATAGATATCCTGCAGAAACAGGTTGTTAGCTGTAGGTGTAGAACACCAAACCCTGGACTGGTGTACAACTTACCTGGAATGGATTCACACACACAGTACAGAAGGTCATACTGGGCATGCTCTTACACTAAGAGAAATGAAGCCCATGTCTGACAACACAGTGGACTATACATATCTGTCAGTTGCAGATGTCTGTGCACACACACCACATTGTACACCATTCATGCATTGCACACACATTGAATAGGAATACTCACACATATCCCAGGTCAATACACTATAATATGTCAAACACATACACACAGTGATGTGGGAAAGAGAGAGACAGACAGTGACAGAGAGATTTCTGTTATGAGGCCTGTCCCACCCACCATACATCCAATTGGCCAATATTACATGATGTGCTGATGTCAATCACTATAGACATTGTTTTTGATAGCCCTCAGCCCTATAGTGTCTGTGATGCATGTGATAACTGTGTAACATGATAGTACAAATCAGTATTCATCTAGCATTTGTATACCCAGCCCTGACAAATTTAAAGTTATGTGTAACTAAGTATGTGTGTGTGTTTCCAGAGGAATGGTTTATGGCCCATTCACACACACTGCACTTCCCATTGCCCATGTTAGCACTCCTGCTGATGTCAGTCAGCTTGAAATAACCCTCTGGTCAAGTCTCAGCCTTATAAGCTGTGTGGTGCTTGTGATGCGTGTATAATACTGTAGTGCAGAAACTAGTTAGGTAGGCGTTCTAATCCCAGACATGGCAACTATGAAGGTGTGTGTGTGTGTGTGTGTGTGTGTGTGTGTGTGTGTGTGTGTGTGTGTGTGTGTGTGTGTGGAGATTAATGATTTTGAAGCCATTCACACTCACTACACCTCCCATTGCCCTACTTTAGCATTCCTGCTGATGTCAGTCACCTTGAAATAACCCTTTGACCATATTTCAGCCCTATATTCTCTGTGTCACTTGCAATAACTGCATAATACTGTAGTATAACAAACTAGTTAGGTAGGAGTTCTGATCCTGCCAACTGTGATAATGTGTGTGTTTCTGTGAGAGTTAGTATGTGTGTGTCTTTGTTGACACCTGATTTTGTGGACATTCACACTTACTACACGTCCCTTACCCCTCCTTTAGCAGTGCTGCTGATGTCACTCACCTTCAAAGATACCTTTTGGACAACTCTCTAACATGTAAGCTCTGTGGCGTGTGCAATAACTGCATAACACTGTAATAGAAATGCACATTCAGATAGGTGTTTGAAACTCAGAATTGATAAGTGTGCATTAGTGTGTGTGTCATCTCTATCCGGTGTGGGGCTGATTGTGTAATGACAGGATCCATTGCAGTGTGGGTTTTGCTACATCATTATATTGAGAAACTATATGTTCCAATGTCCACATTACAAGCACAACGGATTTCAAACAATGTAGAGGTTGTTGTAGACAATCCACAGCCATAAATGTGTACAACCATGTTCAATTACTATGTGACAGTATGGATTAGTAAACAATATAGGCGACCGTTATAATACCCAGATACCACTATCCACCCATGGATCATACACAAACACGCTTGGCTCTTACTCCCTTCCTTTCTTGCTTTCTCTTTACCCCCCCCCCCCCGGGTGGATGCGGAAAAGTACATCCGTTTTGCATAGGCAGCAGCTTGATTTTTGTAGGTAATGCTCATGATCATCTGATGGCCTCTGCATGAATTGGAGTCCCCCACTTAATAACTGCATGTGGAACAGCTGTGATATCATTACTATAGCCAATTGCATGGAAATACACTCCTATAACTAAGCACTTTATGTGGGTGTTGGCCCTTTTCCTTCACTGTGAGCAGAACTTCATGTGGGTGTCTGACAAACAGCATCACAGAGGGTAGTTGGAAATACCTCTTACAACATGTATTGTGGAGACAGGCCAACAAACAGGAGGGGGATGTTCCAGACATGGGGACAGAATGCAAGTATTGCTGTTCTACATTTGAAGTAAAGTTGGTTTAACAGGGTTTGTGTGGATATGGCTGTTCTACATGATTTAAACTCTGGCATGACAGTGTTATGTGGTTGAGGAAACTCTCACCTGTAGGGCTATCTGTAGAATGGCCAGAGTTTGGAGTCTTAGATGTGGTGTGTTACTCACACATTTCCTATCTTTAGAAATGCAGTAGCATACTCTGATGATTGCAGTCAGTACAAGGGGACATCCATGTGAGTTACTGACTTCATATCCCTCAGAAGAGATATGTCACAACAAACCCTGTTACACCAGCAATTTTATCAGCTTATCACAGCAATATATCAATATTGGTCCTGTGTTTGTGCCTCTGTCCCCTAAGCCTGTCACCCTTTTTCCATGTGTCATGCAGTAAGAGATGCATATGTACAGTATATCATTATTTACTGATTTCATTCCTGATAACAAGCCGGTGATATATCAGACTGCTAGATATTTTATGTATAGCAAGCCTTATATTTGAGGACAAAACCTGGACATTCTGTTGTAGTCTGTACAGTAGTGATGTCTGTGTACTTATGGTGATTGTTGACAGAGTGTCAGTATTGTGTATCAGTGTATTGTGAATATGTTACTTGGCCTGTGTACAGACTGTAGTATATGTCAGTGTTCTTGGTCCTGTTGTATCTGATGTCTCATGCTGCTCCAGTTTCTACTACCCTATCAGTGTATATGCTTGTAGGGCCAGACTGAGACATGTCCCATACCACAGTCAGGCATCAGACTACACTGTGATTGGACCAGTATATGTAGGGTTAGTGTGTGTGGCAAATATGAGAATGGTTTTGTTCACATAGTCCATATACTGTACAATTGATTAGGCTTACCATAATGTGATTGTGACTGTGATGAGATTGGTTGTGGTTATGCACTTTCACACTGCTGTCTGTTGCTCTGTGCTGTTACATGCCTGTAGTGCCCGATATATTTGCAAGTACATGTGCATTCCTCCATAGGAAACTTGGGTCAGTGTTGTGGCAGTCTGCCTGTAGTTTACACAGTGCTTTGTGACATGCCTAGCAGCTCAGTGTATTTACCTATTGTGATGTTATGTCCATATATGTGTCAGATGTACTGTTGCCTGGCCACCATATGTGTTGTGTATTTCTGAAAAAGTAGTGTGATGCTGTGAAGATGTATGTCACTAACTAGTGGGAAGTATGTGGGCATGAGACCTCTGCTCCTCCAGTTAATATGTGTTAAGACAGACAGGAGGGTGTGAATTCAACTTGTGTGAGCTTATCTAATCCAGTATTTGTGTGATATCCCCATTTTCATGGCTGTAAACATCCCCTTTGCCAGGCTTGGTCCACACGTCTTGCATTAAGGGGTTCTGTGTATACCTCTGGACTGACCACATTGTGTCAGACTGTCCACATTTATTGGTCATATTTATGCTGTATTCCACAGGATCATTACTGTGATTTGTGTGATAATTCACTGTGATAATTTTATGATGTCTGTCAGTAACTGATGTCATACATGTCAGTATCAAAAGTGACTTCCTATACAACATTTCTGTTGACACAACCCCTGTTACTGTAGCAAGGTTCTACATTTATACCTGCAATACTTACATTACATTTCCTTGCACTAAGTGGTTGCGACTTATGGTGCTGAGGTATGACTCCACTACATGTTATGGGCATATGTTACATATACATGTATATATATTTATATATATATATATATATATATATATATATATATATATATATATATATATATATATATGAATATATATATATATACATATATATATATATATTTATATATATATATATATATATATATATATATATATATATATATATATATATATATTTATACATGGATATATATGAATATATGTGTGTATGTACATGTATACATATATCTACATGTGTGTGTGTGTGTGTGTGTGTGTGTGTGTGTGTGTGTGTGTGTGTGTATATATATATATATATATATATATATATATATATCCATATCCTTATGTGCAAACATGAGTGTTGTATATACCTTCTCAGATGTATGCCACCATATTTATCTGATATTGGTATATTTAGATATAAAAACATGACTGATTCAACACTATTTTCACTTACAAGTACTCAACAATTGTAGTAGTCAAAGCAGTTGTTCACTAATATTCAGTATGTGTACTGAATGATATATTTGAGAAAACAACAGACATCTTCATTGCTGTAATGGCTTAGTGGTTACCTGCAGTGACTATAATGTACAGGGTCATGGGTTCAAGACCTGCAAGGGTGGCTTATTTTGTTGCTAGGCAGAACAAGTACTGTTGGATACAGAGTGGCTAAGGCATGTTTGAGTAGATTTAAGCGGGTTTGCGTGATGGTAAGTGGTGCTAATGTACAGTAAAATGAATAGGCATTAACATCATGTAGGCTTCGTGGGTCTATATTGAATCAGCGAATGCTTAAAAAAGCGAACGCTGATTCATCGACCCTATTTAAGTGAAAGCTTACAATCCCGAACACTCGGAACAAAAAATAAAAAATCTTAAAACAGTATATCCCCCTACACCCCTCATGTGGGGGACTGTGCCCCCCACACTCCCCCTACTTAAATATACCAACTCCGAGATCGCACCACAGTGGAGAAAATGGCAAACTCCCAAAACCATCCCAGTGATTTTTTTCCCTGGGAAAAAATCACTGTTCCGGGTGTTCGGGATTGTAAGCTTTCACTTACATAGGGTCAGTGAATCAGTATTCACTTTTTTAAGCATTCACTGATTCCATATAAACTTGGCTTCACTTACCAGTGCACAAATGTGCTTAGCATTTACATTTAAGCAATACTTACACCTGCTAATCATAGCCTAGCCCTGGTAACCAGTGATCACATTCCAGTCTGATAAAATAGCAGCGAATGACATCTATAATAAGTGTATTTCATTCCATGTACATAACATGCTTCTATGTGCTGTCATTACAGTAGCAAGAAGTGTGAGTATACTGTATGGGCCACCTGAGTATACATGGCTAGTACAACAATCTTTTTTCTTTGTATGTGTTTCATACATGGGTAGTATCCATGGTTATATGCAGTCACACTTGCATGTATTGTATCATTATGTTACTACTATAAAAAGTGCTTTTCCAAGTAAGAGTAGTTTGCAGATTGTAGTACTGGAAGAATACACCCCTGCATGCAAAGCTGGGCTCTGAGTACTGACTATCATGTTCTTGGTGTGTGAGCTGTATGTTATTAAGTATTTCCTACTGGATATTGTTCTGATATGTGGATATTAACTGTAGAATACTATGTGTTTAGGGCATGTCATTGAGGGCTGCCGTCACATAGTAATGGCATACCTATCAGTGTCAGACGTCTATCTGTCAAAACATTCATCCTAATGTATAACCTGTTGGCTAGCTGATTTCTGTCTGTCCTCTGTACAGATGTGCAGATGTCAGGTATCCATCTTGGCTGCTTATAGGCAATCTGTGATTGACTGACACTGACATGTCTGCCCAGCTGTGTTATGAATGCCACAGCTAGGAATTATCTCCCTCTATACACCACATGCCATGGATACCTCAACCAGACTACCACAGTCAAAATAACATGCTTGGGTACAGGTCTCTAACTCAGACACTGGCTATGTTATGCAATATATGTTGCATACATGTCAATTGGAGCACTTCACTGACCCTCTGCAAGAGAAAACCAGATGATTGGATGTTGAATTTAAATGATACCCTGGGTAACACTCAAGTGGCATTGGCTGATAGATGACCTGCTGACAAATGTCAGGTGGCATGATACCAGCGTACCCACATGCCCTACTCTTCTCATCTCTCCATGGACATTAGCCTGGTACACACCTAGGAACACCTGCACTTATGGACCCCAGTACTGACAAATGTGTCAGTGTGCATTACTGAGAATAACAGTATCTCTGTGTTTGTAAACTTGTAGTTGACAATACCCTGAGGGCCTTCTCATCCACTACATCCCCCATTGCCATACTTAGAAACGGCTTCTGCAAGTGCATTCTATGAACACCTTCAAGAATGCATGGACCGAGCCATCCCAAGTAAAACCAAGACCAACTCCTCAAAAAAGAGGAAGTCAGTCTGGTGGACCCCGGCCATAAATAAACTTTACAACAGAAGGAGGAAACTCCTGCAGGATAGAACAAAATCCCAAAATAAGAAGGCATCTCTGATTAACATCAGTAAAAAACTGCGCTCCCTCATTAAATCATCCAAGGCCAACTTCAAAAGAAAAATAGCCAATGACTCTAAGGATAACCACAAGGCCTTCTTTAACTATGTCAAGAGTCTAGGGGCAAACTCTCAGATATGCTCCGAGCTAGGGCATAATGGCCATAAATACACTGAATCAACCGACATTGCCAACATCCTGGCTGACAAGTTCAGTGCAAACTTCACCCCCCCCTCCACCAAAGGGGCTAGCACCCATCCCAGAAGAACGTGGTGCTCTAGATATCTCAGACACACAAGTAAAGACAGCCCTTGCAAAGGCCAAAAACACAGCATCAATGGGACCAGATGCTATCCCAGGTTGTGTCTTACAAGAGCTTCAAAATGAACTAACCCCCCATCTCAAATCACTATTCAAACTCAGCCTCTCTACAGGCTATGTACCTAAAGAATGGCGTACAGCCATAATTGTACCACTCCACAAAGATGGTGCCACAACTGACCCTGGGAACTATCGCCCTATAAGCTTGACTAGCTTGGTCTGCAAAGCCATGGAACGCATTATCATGGAGCTCATTAACAGGGACATTGGGAACCTCCGGACACTAAACCCCACCCAGTTCAGCTTTGTTAAAGACAGATCGTGCCTCCTGAACTTGGACAACTTCTTTGAAACAGTCACCAAGGCCATAGATGAAGGGAAGGTGGTCCACACAGCATATCTGGACCTCGCTAAGGCGTTCAACACCATCCCACACTCAGGAATCATAGACAAACTCACCAGCTTAAATAACCCCCATGTCACGAGATGGGTTGCCAACTGGCTCTCAGACAGAACCCACACAGTAAGAATGGCAGGCTCCATGTCTGACTCTAAACCAGTCATAAGCGGAGTCTCACAGGGCCCAGTCCTGGGACCCCTCCTGCTTGGTATATATTTCTCCGAAGTACAGGCAAAGGCAGAGGGACTGTGGCTAACCAAGTTTGTAGATGACTGTAAATTGGGTGCAATAATTGACTCTCCAGCTGACACAGACATCCTGCAAAAGGGTCTCACAGAGACAAACATCTGGTGTCAAAGTCACGGCCTCAAGCTAAATGCCAAAAAATACATAGTAATCCCATTTGGGAAAAACAAAGTACCTACAAACTACCACATAGATGGGAATCCACTAAGTACAGAAGAAGTAATTAGGGACCTGGGTACCCAAGTAGATAGCATGCTCTCCTTTGATAACCACATAGACAAAATGGTCAGGAAATCCTTCTACGTAGCACACCTGATCACAAAGGGTTTCTCATCCAGATCCAAGGAGGTGTTTGTGCCCCTTTACTCCTCACTCATTAGGCCCATAATAGAGTACAATGCCCCATTAGGGATGTACCTCACTAGACACCTGCAACAACTAGAAAGACCACAGAAGTACCTCACTAAGAGGATTAAGGGCCTTAAACAATTACCCTATGAAGCACGACTAAAAAAGCTCCAGCTCTTCTCAGTCGCTTACCGTCTGCTCATAGGTGACCTATGCCTGACCTATAGGGCCATGTCAAACCCTGAACTAATGGACATGCTTCACCTCAAAAAAAATGAGATCCCTCAAAACCACTCGTTCTAGCGACTTGAACCTATGTACAGCAATAAACAGGACATGTTGGAGGGATAGATTCCTGTCCCAGTGACTCCCCTCACTCTGGAATAGAATCCCAATCCATATTCGACAGAGCTCCTCTCTGACCCTCTTCAAGAGAAATCTTGATGAGTGGATGGGTAATCGTAAGTTCTACCCTGGTATCACTTCAGGAGCCCTGTTGACAGAGGCCCAGGTTACTAATCTAATGGGGAGGCGAAAGCCATCACTCTGTGGCTAGGCTTATAAATGTCCATGGGCAGATAGCCTAGTACTTACCTATAAACCTATGAACCTATGTAATTGACGTTAAATGTTCCTTATTACACTCTTCACCCTATGGGTTGGTTCTTTATTAAATAGGCTGTGCATATGTGGTGTGTGTAGGTATGGAGGTAGCCTAGCAATGTTGGTGAAGTGTGTGTATATGTATGCACACGTCTGCCATGTGGCTGCCCTATACAGGGGTTTACACAAGAAACACCAGACTCAAGATGCAGGCAGCAGTTCAACCAGGATAGTAAACCAAACAATGAAGGAAGAAGGTTGAATAAAATTTAATGGCACACAGCTCCAAGGATTAAGCGATTTCGAAAAAACTTCATCAGAATCATTTAAACACTGAACAGCACCATATATATATATATATATATATATATATATATATATATATATATATATATATATATATATATATATATGGTGCTGAATTTTTTTAACCTTCCCAGTTAACTCTTGGACTAACTGGCTTAAAAGTCCCACACTCTGGGATAATTTTTCCATGTCATTTGGCTCAGAACCTGGTCCAGACATGCCACCCTGGCACACAAAGCCAGAGAACCACAGGAAAACACAAGACACATCAGACTCAAGATGCAGGCAGCAGTTCAACCAGGATAGTAAACCAAACAATGAAGGAATAAGGTTGAAATAAAATTGCATAAACAGAAACACCCTATATACTACAAATGGAGAAGTAGCTTTAAACAATATAAGATTGAATACTATGGGGGTTATATATGTGTGGAAATGTCTTAACTGCCAACATTTTTATATAGGAAAGACAAAAAGAAAATTCAGGGAATGTCTTTATGAACATGGATTTGATATTAGGAAGGGGGATATGAAAAATGCAATGGCGAGGCACATTATTACCAACACTAACCATGTTTTTGTTTTTTTTTTGTGTGTTGGAATGTGTTTCGGGGGACTATAGAGGGGGACCTTGGGAAGATGAACTGGAAGCCAAGGAATTAAGTTGGCAATAGAAATTGAATGCTATGGTCCCCCCAGGTCTCAATGATGATATATCTATAACCAATGTGCTTAAATTAAAATCTTATACTGTTTAAAACTACTTCTCTATTTGTAGTATATAGGGTGTTTGTGTTTATGCAATTTTATTTGAATGCTGGGTAGTTAATATTGTGTGTTGCTTTAAAATATGGTGTGTGTTTTTTATTTAAGGGAAATAATTTATTGGTTATGTAATTAAGGGTGGGGTATATATATGTGGTGCTGTTCAGTGTTTAAATGATTCTGAATAAGTTTTTTCGAAAGCGCTTTATCCTTGGAGTTGTATGGCATTAAATTTTATTCAACCTTCTTCCTTCGTTGTTTAGTTTACTATCTGGGTTGAACTGCTGCCTGCATCTTGAGTCTATACAGGGGTTGGTTGGATAGCTGCAGATCATATATGACAGAGTATACAGTTCACTGTTTCTGGCCACGGACACAGGAACTGTGCCTGCCAGGGGTTTCATGGACTCTACCAGGCAAAAGCCCAGATATGTTACTCTCCCCTGATAATGGCAATTGTCCACTGGATCTGCATCCCTGTTGGGACCAGCCAGGACCACGCGCATGTGGCCTGCTGCGTTGTGGTGTGGAAAGAACCTCCCTGCAGTGCTGTTGCTGGTACTGCCAGTATGGGAGCGGCCCTGAGTTGTTGCACATCTACACAGACCGCCACCTGTTGGTGTTGCTGACCTACATCCACATGGCCACTGCCCTACTCCCACCACATGCTCTACCACAGACACCACATGGTCGGGAATTCCCACCATCTCACCCAACCATCTATCCAGGACCTCTGCAAAATAACGGTGGGCACCTGCAAGAACACAGATGTTGTCAAGTACAGCATAATGAGTAGCCTTCTGGAGCCTCAGAATCTGTCTGGTGAAATGTTCCATACATGCCTGTGCCTCCATTATGGCCAAAAATATGCATCTGGTGACACCTGCTGTGGCACTTCTATCAGGGACATGATGGCCAGCAGCCCTCCTATGAACACCCCTGAACATCTGTCTGTGTGGTACCTCGCTGGTCATTCGGCTTTGGCTGCTGTGTTCAGACACACTTGCAATAGTCCCCACATTGTCCTGTCCTATGCCACCAACAGCCAACTGTCCCTCATCTATGCCCACTGGTGATGGGGTATGTATGGGCATTGAGACTGTGTGTGGGGATGGGGTGGATAAAAGTTGGATGTCAACCAATGGCACAGCTTCAGCCCCTGACAACACTACTTGTTCCTAACCATGCCTATCATCATTGTTAGAGCCTGTATGGCACTAACATCAGTTTGTCTGCAGAAGAGACCCTGAGCCACCTCACCACCTATGAGGGGCAAACAAAAAATGTAATGTAAGACCTGTACATTATGGTTTACCTCTACACACACTCACGCACACACACACATACCACACACACACACACACACACACACACACACACACACACACACACACACACACAAACACTTACAGGTGAGGTGGCACAAAGATATTACACAGACCTCTCATTACCCAACAGTCAACATGCATGACATATGGCACTCAACAGCATGCACTGCAGCCATACTCAATCCTTGTTACCAACATTATACATCTCTGTGATGCATGAGTTGTGTTCATAGGTGATGCCCCTTCCCCTGGAACACACTACACTCATGTACACAGTATTGCTGTGCACCTGTAGAGCACACTGGTATGTGCTGTGCACCATACCTCATGAGAGTACACACCATTGCTGAATGTGTATATGTGTGGCACTTATGTTTGCTTTGTTGCTCACAGTCCCTATGTGTTTGTCTGACACATACCTAGAAGGATATGAGGATGGATGTCAATAGTTATTGCCTGACATCTGATTTGCAGATCTCATCATCAGCAGTGCATGTATAAGCAATAAAATCTGATTACACTGACAACCTTCAAAGCTTAATGTGGATATGAGGTGTGTACACACCCTTGTTGACATGCCAGCCTCTTCCATGGTATGCAATGGGGCCATGATACTGCATATGTTAACATTACACACACCTGATATGTGACATATGACCTGTGCAGTCCAATGCAGTATCAAACAAATGTGCTAGTTGTGCAGATGATGAATGAAATGCATACAATATGTGGGTTGCATAAGTGTGCACACCCTTAACACAGTGGTTTGTTGCAGCACCTGTTAAGTGAACTACAGCAATCACTATTCCTGGAAGGGGTATACTAGCATGTCCCATCTTCACTTGCCATTATATGGTCACTCCACCCTACAAATTTCCCCCAACTCTGCCGGATTGCAAATTCAGCTCAATTGTCACAGCCCTTGGAGGTCACACAGTGGAATCACTATTGTTGTGGAGTCAGGGTTATGTCTGTCACAGTTCATGACCTTTACTGTGTTTGGATACAGCCATTCTTAGTGAGATTTGGAAGTATGCTTCAGTTCACTGTTGTATTTCAGGATGACACCCCACCCCATCCTTAGTCTTATTGCAGATGCTTGACAACTATGGGCCACACAAGTGTAATTTTGCAGTGTTCCAAATTCAGAACGCCATGCCTACTGGTCTAGTTCCTGCTAATGAACAGCAAACTTAAAGGTGTACACTGGCACCAGCAAGGCAAAAATGGGGATGGTGGCCCTGAGGTGGAGTGAAGTGTTGCTTGTGCACCACATGTATCTTTTTGAATACTGTCTGTAGGTTTCAGCCTTGGTCTCATGACACCATTACACATTGCAACACATGCCTTTGGGAGACTTGATTTTATGCATATGCTACCTGTAGAGAGAGTCCCAGATGATGTTGCCTGTGGAACAACTCTTCCATCTGATTACTCTAACCCATAGTCCACACTTATGCAGATTCCAGGCAATTGTCAACACAGGTACGGCACAGGCAGTACTTGCTAGACATTCCTACAAGTCCCTCAGTGTTGCTGCATGTTTCTGGGCAGTCAACGTGACAAGTTTGCTGCATATGTTGTCATCTGTTTTGGATTGACATCGGTTTATTTTCTACATTAATGTTGTACCATACTTCATACATATATGCATGACTGTCTGCAGTGTTTGCCATGGTATATGCAATGGTGAGGTAAGGTTAATTTTCCCACTCCTGAGTGCTACCTTTTGAATATAGGATCCATTTCATGGTTTGTAAGATGTGTGCAAGCCATGGCTGCCTCTGTTGCAGGTGAGTGGGCAAATGTCATGGACATACTTCTTGGACAGCAGACCATTACTTGCTGTGAACTCGAAGCCCTGTACTTGGAAGGTGTGAACTCAAGAAAAGTGAATGCTGTCAGTACCTCTCAAGCTGCTTCCACAATATGTTATTTTGAGTGTGTGCACATTTATGCTTCCAGTGTATGTTAGGGTATGTATTCCCCATATTTGTTGTCCTAACATAGGATTCCATATTACACATCCATTGCTCATGTTAGGATCACATGAGAGGTTGTAAAAGATGTGGAATGTGGTATTGTGATTTGCCGTTGTTTAGATCACGAACAGTTGCCATTGTAATAGTGGTGTATACAATGTTGTAGCCACTGTATAAGGGTAATGTTTCAGACATGTCCCTAATGTAGGCTATTTGTCCCACCATTATGTTCATCTTTGTCCACACATCTTGTACTGACAAGTTGTTAGGTATACTGCAGGACTCTTACAAACCCTTTAGATATGCCACCATGGTGACCACTGTGATGCAGTGCAGTTAACAGCAACAATAAGTGTACATTTACAACATACATTATGAGTAGGTGTGTTAAAAGCGTGCATGGTAAAGAGCATGGCCATAACATGGTTGGTGTATTGGCAAACCTGAACAAAACAACTCCATACTCACCAGCTATAGGCTGCTGCCCCAGTGATATACCAGAGGGACCTAAATAGTTGTGTGAGAGATGTAATGTTAGTAGCCATACCTGTGGCATTGATACAGGGTGCGAGCAGCATTTCAGCACATCCACAATACAAACCCACAATACTAGAGATTATGCACATCTGTTCATTACTACACTGCAACAGACTATCTTATCTGACATATGCATGTAGATACTTTACAGATGAAAATGGATAAGCAACAGTGGTCTACTAATGTGCCGTGGGGCCTTACCTGCACACTCCTTGTCCATTGTATGGGTGGCACCCACCTCCACAATGCTGTCTTCAGCTTACTGGCTTGGCTAGTGGGCAGATACCTCAAGGCTGGCGAGGAGCTTCTGAGCATGTTTCAGTGGGGGCTGGATGGCAGCATGCTCCCCACCTGTGGCTATCTGGTCCCTTCTAATTGCAGTGGCTCACTGATTGGCATGGCAGATCAGATCCATTCAGCGATGATGCACCTGCTCATAATTGCAGTTGTGCAGGCTGACATAGTTTACCCAGTGGACAAGCTCGTTCCATCGGGTGGTCCTCTCCTGCAGATCCTGGGTCCTGCACCCAAAGAGGATGTCATAATGGACTATGAGGAACTGGATTATAGCATCATTTTTCAGGGGTGTGTATGCAGGCAGGCGATTCCAGAACATTGTACCTGGAAGACATAAAAAGGAAAAAAGGTCAGAGGACCTCATACAATTGTCCACATGCACATCAGCAGTGGGCATTACTTGCACATAATCCAGACTATGCCATAACACCTTAAGCTATCATGGCTTGTGCATCTTGTATTACACTCCTGGCCCTGACCTGTCCAGTTCCCCCAATGTTGGACATTGAATGGCATAATCCAATACACACCATTCATTTCTGTCTATAGGGATGACAGTGGCCATCTTCCATGTGGATGCTGTGTGGATGGTGGCATGAGTGTGTTTGACTGCAGTGTGTGATGGGACTGTGAACACATGCCTGTCTTAATGTATGAGGCAAATTGTGATGTTCTCATGCCCCATGGAGATTTGCTGTGCTTGTCATAGGTTCATAGGTAGGTACTAGGCTATCGGCCCAAGGGCCTACATAAGCCTCATCATCAAGGTTCCATAGCTTACACCACCCAAGAAAGTTATTTTCCTTTGCCACTGTCCAGCAGAGACACAGAAGTGATCCCCGAGGTGTATTTCCTATTTCCCATCCACTCATCAAGATTTTTCTTGAAGAGTGCTAATGAAGAACTTTGCTTGACATAGATGGGTAGCTTGTTCCAGAGTATAGGAAGTCTCTGGGACAGGAATCTATCCCTCCAGCATATCCTATTTATTGTGGTGATAAGGCTTAGGTCCCTAGAGTGTGTAGCTCAGAGGGATTGGGATGTCTTTAGGTGTAGCATGCCCAACAGCTCTGGGTCTGACATAGCTTTATATGTTAGGCAGAGATCACCTCGGTGTAGGCGATATGTTACAGAGTAAAGCTGGAGTTTTTTGAGGTGGTCAGTGTAGGGCATTTGTTTGAGGCCAGTAATCCTCTTTGTGAGGTACTTCTGTGGCCTTTCCAGCTGCTGCAGATGTCTTGTGAGGTACATTCCAAAAGGGGCATTGTACTCTATAATGGGTCTAATGAGTGACAAGTAGAGAGGAACAATTACTTATTTTTTCCTGGATGAAAACCCTTTTATGATGAGGTGTGCCACGTAGAAGGACTTCCTGACTACTATGGCAAAGTGACTATCAAAGGAGAGACTACTGTCCACCTTGTTCCCAAGGTCTCTTATCACACATTTGGTGTTAAGTAGATTGCTGCCTATGTGGTAGTTCATGTGTGCAGAGTTTTTACCAAAGGAGATGACATTGCACTTTTTGGCATTGAGCTTGAGGCCATGGCTCTGACACCAGGCATCTGTCTCAGTGAGGCCCTTCTGTAGGATGGCCACATCATGTGGGGACTTGATTATGGCTCCTAGTTTGCAGTCATCTGCGAACTTCGTTACCCAGAGGCCTTCTGTGTTAGCCTGTACTTCAGAGAAGTAGATACCAAACAAGAGAGGTCCCAGGATGGAACCCTGTGGTGCTCCACTTGTCACTGCTATGAGGTCAGATTTGGAGTCTGCAACTTTTCCAGTGTGGGTTCTGTCAGTGAGCCAGTTGGCAACCCATCTTGTGACATAGGGATTTATACCTTAAAAAAACCTTGAAAGAAACACTTGAAACTCAAAACACCCACATCAAAAGTCCATCAAATAAACTGAATTCGGACAAGTAGAATTAGTGCTTTCAATCACTTTTAATACTGTGATCTTCTTCAGAAATACAAATACAATGTCCACCCTTCCCTTTTTATATTACAACAATTACCTAAAACAGGAAATGACATGCTAATTGATGTTAAAACAATTAAATGACTTTTATATATATATATATATATATATATATATATATATATATATATATATATATATATATATATATATATATATATATATATATATATATGTGTGTGTGTGTGTGTGTGTGTGTGTGTGTTTATATGTATATAAACTGATCTATTTAAAAAATCCATGTATACAATCATCCCAACTTATTCATAAATAACTATTATTATCTGTACTAAAATAGTTTTGTTTTTAACCTATCTATACATTAAAAAACATTTTAAATTGATAACTTCATTTAAGCCTGGGGCTTTGTCTGCACCCAGTAACAATTGCCAGAAAGCTTCTTTGCATTCTAATATATTGTTTAAATCACCACCAAATAATGCTTTTTCTACATTATCCAAAACAGAAAATTCAAACTTCTTGAATTCATTACATGTCACAGCATGACTTGATAGTGCATTCATTCTCTCTTTCTTCTTTATTGCCAAATGGTGCTCATATATCCTACGTTTGAGACTTCTCTTGGTTTTACCAATATAATAATTTCCACATGTTGAACAAATAGCCACATAAACAACATACTCACTGTTACAATTAAAATATTTTTTAGCCCAAAATGTCTCCTTAGGATACCCAATTGTTACAAAAGTTTAATTACTAATAAACCTACACTGTTTACAATTGTTACAGCTATATGTACCTTAAGTTAAGTAAAAATACTGAGATAAGAATAATGAAGGCTGATAAGGATGGTAAAATAGTAATTATAAACTCCATAGAATATGAAAATGCAATAGAATCTATGTTAAGAGAAGTAGGTACATACAAAAAAGCAAATTATGAACAAATAACCCAAAACTATAAGAATATAGATGTTACACTTTTCGATATGTTTTGCCAGGGTGAAATAAATAATGATAGTTACATTTTTTTATTGATAGAACAGCCAAAAATGGCATCTTTTTTGGGATTCCGAAAATCCAAAATTATGAAGGGATTCCACCATTTAGGCCTATTATTTCCGCAAAACATTCTAAAACAGAAAACATTTCAATTTGGTTGGACAGTATATTAAATCCAATTGTCCAACAATCAAAATATTACTTGAGAGATTCTTGGCATCTGTTAGAAATTCTGAGAGAATATGTTATAAAAGAAACAAATTTTGTTTGGTACTTTGGATGTCAAGAATTTATACACTTCTATAGATCGGGAGAAGGGTATAGAATACCTCAGGGAATACTTAAGTAGAAATACAGAGGCCACTGGAGACAAAATCAACACTATTTGCAGTTTAATGGAATTAATTTTAGGAAACAATTATTTCCTTTTCAAAAAAGTTTTATACAAACAACTTTCAGGTGTAGCAATGGGGGCAAGAGTAGCTCCGGCTTTTTCCAACTTAGTCATGGCTAACTGGGAGTTAAAATTTCTGGAGACACACCCTAGCTTTAACAAAGTTGAGATGTATTACAGATACATAGATGATCTTTTTTTTCTGTGGGCAGGTAATCAACTGGAATTTGAGGACTTAGTTAAAGACCTAAATTCCACTACTACTTTTCTACACTTTAAAATTAGTGGGTTTGGTAAAACCATTAATTTTTTGGATTTGAATTTAGGAATAAACCAAGAAAGAAAGGAATTCACTAGCCAAATATATAGAAAACCTTACTTCGCTAACCAGTATTTACACAAAGACAGTCTGCAGCCTACCCACATGAAAAAAGGAGTTATTAAGGGACAGATGATAAGATTGAGTTGACTCACTTCTAACAATGACATGTTTGAAAAAGAAGTGTCTATTCTAAGATCATTATTTCAAAATAGGGGGTACGATTCAGACGGGGTTAGAAAAATAGAGTGTGAAGTTAAGACATTAAGAAATGGTGTGGCTAAACCCATTTTACACTCTAAGGAAGTAATGGTGGGTCCAGTGTGTCCAAATAGCCTGGGTTATTTGAGGAGAGAGGTGAGAGAGGTAAATGAATACAGAATTTCATTTCCCATACCAATAGTTAACGAAATGTGGTACATCAAAAATGTTATAGAAAACAACTGGAGAATAATAATAGGCAATAAAGAATTAGCAGACACAATAGGGTTGGTACCTAGATTCACTTACAAAAGAATCACTAATATCAAATACATGTTAGAATCTGGTAAAGAGAAGGAGGGTAGTTCCAACCACTTGTGCACCAATAAAAAAGGTACATATATCTGTAACAATTGTAAACAGTGTAGGTTTATTAGTAATTCATCTTTTGTAACAATTGGGTATCCTAAGGAGACATTTTGGGCTAAAAAATATTTTAATTGTAACAGTGAGTACGTTGTTTATGTGGCTATTTGTTCAACATGTGGAAATTATTATATTGGTAAAACCAAGAGAAGTCTCAAACGTAAAGTCATTTAATTGTTTTAACATAAATTAACATGTCATTTCCTGTTTTAGGTAATTGTTGTAATATAAAAAGGGAAAGGTGGACATTTTATTTGTATTTCTGAAGAAGATCACAGTATTAAAAGTGATTGAAAGCACTAATTCTACTTGTCTGAATTCGGTTTATTTGATGGACTTTTGAGCTGGGTGTTTTGAGTTTCAGGGATTTATACCTAGTTTAGTGAGTTTAGCTATAATTCCAGAATGAGGGGTGGTGAGGTCAAGATAGGCTGTGTGAACCACCTTACCCTCATCCACGGCTTTGGTGACCACCTCAAAGAAGTCAATCAGGTTCAGGAGGCATGATCTGCCTTTCACAAACCCGAACTGGGTGGGAGCCAGAGTTTGGAGGTTACCAATGTCTTTGTTTATGAGTTCCATGATGATACGTTCCATGGCCTTGCAGACTAGGCTCGTCAGGCTAATAGGTCAATAGTTCCTGGGATCAGTGGTGGCTCCTCCTTTGTGGAGTGGGATAACATTTACTGTGTGCCATTCAGTGGGCACAAAGCCTGATGTGAGGCTATTATTGAACATGGTGCTTAACTGGGGAGCCAGTTAGTTCTGAAGTTCATGTAAAATGCAGCCTGGGATGTTGTCTGGTCCCATGGATGCTGTGTTTTTGGCTTTAGAGAGTGCAGCTTTTACCTGCGTAGTTGTGATTATGAGGAGTGGGGATCCTGGGGCATGGTGAGGGATCTGTAGCAAGCTACAATTTGGATTGCAGTTTTGCCCAGAGTTAGTTGCACTTGGATAACCTCAGATGCATTATGCTGAGCAACTAGCCTGCATCAGTCGGCATTATGTCCATGCTCACCAATGATGTGGGCAAGAGTGTGGGTGATGTGCATATCTCCCTGTACTACTGTTGTGGACAGGGTGCCTCTGTTCCCACCTATCTTGTCTGATGTAGGTTTCCTGTATCCATGGCATGTGTGTATGAGGTATGCTTTACCCCCAGTACAGGTTGATTTGTGTTACTGGCTCTGAGACTGCATATATATGTGTAGACATGGTTGCAGCTGGCCTTGGTGGTTTACATATGTCTTATTTCTAGTCATAGTCAGCCTTACAGGAGGATACCTGTGAACCTACATGCTTGCTCAGATAGAGGTGCACTTGCTTCCAAGTTGTGGTCTGCACTTATGTGTCCCTGTACAGCCACTATAGCAACCTATCATGTGCTTTGTGTCTTGGTGGTGTCCACCAAGGGCGATTACACTATCATTGGTGGAGGATGGTTGTAAAGGTAAGTTACTGCTGATTCCATTTAGCACCAGTTGATATGAAGTGTACACACCCCTGTTTTAAGGCATGGTACTTGCCCAATTGGAACATGACCCCACAAAAGCACATGTCAATACAATCCCCACCTGTGATGTGTCCTATAGCCTGCTCAGTTCAATACGGAACATAACAACCTGTCCTGTGGAAACATATAGGTTTATAGGCTCATAGGTGTATACCAGGCTAATGGCTCAGGAGCCTTTACAAGCCTAGTCCATGGAATTACCCTGGCATCATGCCACCCAACCTTAGTTCCCAGTGCCTCTGTCAAGTAAAGCCACTGGAGTGATCATTGTGTTGAATTTCCTATTTCCCATCCACTCATCAAGATTTCACTTGAAGAGGGCCAGTGAGGTGGTCTGCTTGACATGTATGGGAAGTCTATTCCATAGCATGAGCAGTCTCTGAGTTATGAACCTGTCTCTCCAGCATATGGGAAGTAATACTCAGTACAGTAAGCCAGTTGAATGTGTGTGCACACCCTTACACTGGTATGTTGTGTAAACACCTGCTAAGATGATTACAGCATCCATTTTTCTTGGTTTGTGGTCTAACATCATATCACATCTTCACTTGGCAATGGTACTCTCCTTCCATGAAACAGCTTTGTTTCTTTTTAAATAGAATTTTACAGATTATGGGTCACATTTGAGGTGAGAAACATTTTGACATGACTTCCTGTGGTCTCACTGGCATACAGCATACAGACCTGACATTCCAACAGGGGTGTGTAAACTTTCTGGTCATGTGTATATGGGTGTTGATATAGTGTTAGTGGTAGGCATGGAGAGTGGTCATAACACAGTTGTACACTTCTCTGATTACTACGTGATAAGCATGTCTACTGTAGTACCCATATCAGTGTCATGGCAATGCAATAATAAGTAGCAGTACACATTTTATTTTGTTGTATGCAGTGACAGTGTGGGCACTGTCCCTTTACCATTCCTGCATGGAATACATCATTCTTGTTTGTGGGCAGTGGTGTTACAGACAGCAGGTAGCTATACCTCTTACAACAGGACTTGTGGACATAGGCCAACTACACGTTTGTATAAGGTTCCAGACTGCCTCAAAGAAGTCAATCAGGTTCAGGAGGCATGATCTGCCTTTCACAAACCCGAACTGGGTGGGAGCCAGAGTTTGGAGGTTACCAATGTCTTTGTGTGAGTATTGCTGTTATATGCATTGAATACTGCTAGTTTTACAAGGTTTGTGTATGCATGCTAGTTTTGCATGGAATGCAGTCTGTCTGCATAGCTCTCAACTGTGGGCATATCCACATGATGGCCAGAGGGTTGGCTGTTATGTTTTGTCTGTTCCCAACACAGGTCTTGTCCCTGACATATCAGTGGCATTCTCTCGGTTGATTGTTATCAGCACATGGCAATATCCATTTGTGTTTCTGACTTCATATTCCTGAGTAAGGGTATGTTGCAACCAATCGTGTAACACCAGCAACTTTCACAGTTTATAACAGCAATATTTCAAATATGGCCCTGTGTTTCAGCCTCTGTCCTCCACCTATATACTAGGCTTTGTCCAGATGTCATGCAGTAAGAGGTTGATAGTTAATGGTCTATCATTATTTAGTGTTGACATTCCTGCTATCATTCCAGTGATGTTGTCGACTCCCACACAAGTTGTGGTATAGGGTCCATATATATGAGGGCTACAGCTGGACAAAACATGAGTGACCCTGTACAGTCTGGAGGTCTGTGTATGGGGAACACAATTATATGCCCTTGTAAAACATTTTATGGGGGAGGGGTATTAAAAAAAATTAACCTATGCTGTTACAACATGTGAGGGATATCAGTAATAAGAAATATTAAGGTATATGGCTTTACATTTTCATATGTTTCACCATGGGAACAGTGGCAAGCTAGAGCTTACTGTCTTGCACACAGTTCTGTTTGTCAGTGTGATAGTGACATTTTAAGTTAAGCATTATGTAACGGATACATTTACATTGTGACAACTGATACTTTCCCCCTAATGGGATGAGTACAGTGTGTAATTGGAGGCTGTTGAACTACATCTGTAATTAAGTGTTGCTTTATTCTCATCTTCTAGGCAACTGTGTATTTCACTGTTCTACTACTTGAAGGCTTTAGCCTAAACAGCAAAGTATGTTATGTTTTGCAGAATACTGTATCATATGTTTTCTTTGAGAGTTGCATTAATCAGTTATTTATTTCAAACATCTACATGTTATAAAATGACATAAACAACTGAAATAGTACACAAATAAACATTTATATGTATGAAAACTGAGGGTGGTGTTATGCCCTTTGCATTGTGTCTGGGTATATGTTTCATGCAGTATTTCTCATTTATAGGACAGAATCAGACACTGGCCATTTGAAAATGTGGCAACTGTAGGAATAATGGTTGTTTGTTATGCTGTGCACCCATATATATATATATATATATATATATATATATATATATATATATATATATATATATATATATCTGTAAGTATTTATATATTTATATAGGTGTGTGTGTGTGTGTGTGTGTGTGTGTGTGTGTGTGTGTGTGTGTGTGTGTGTGTGTGTGTGTGTATGTATCATTAGAACATTTAGTGCTTCCACATTGTACATTCCCTATGGTAGACTGACTGTTCTGCATGATATGTTAGAGAAATCATCCCGACTTCTTACAACTGAAATGGCTTACTGATAACTTGTTGTGGCTCTGTTGTGCAGGGTCCTGGGTTCAAGACTAGCAAGTGTTGGTTATTTTGTTGGTAGGCAGATCAGTTCAGCTGTGGAGGAAGGGATAATGGCAATAATTGCAAGACATCCCTATTTTAGGCCCCTTCACCCTAATTTTCAGTGCCTTTCATCAGATGTTTTGCAGTGAGAGGTTCACAGTGTGGATCCAATGTCCGAATGCAATATATATATATATATATATATATATATATATATATATATATATATATATATATATGTATATATATGTGTGTGTATGTCTACATATATACAGACACACACACATACACACACACACACACACACACACACACACACACACACACACACACACATATATATATATATATATATATATATGTATATCTATAATACATTTTCCCTACTGTTGAATGACTGTGCCGCGCATATCTACAGCTCAAATGGCTTAGTGGTAGCTTGCTGTGCCTATGGTGTGCAGAGTTCTGGGTTCAAGACTTGCAAGGGTTGTTTATTTTATTGCTGGGCAGAACAAGTGCTGTTGTATACATAGTGATTAAGGCACTTTTAAACAGTTGTAAGTGGGTTTGCCCAGGTTTGCACAGAGATAAGCAATATTAACGTCCAGTTAAATATGTTTACAGACAGCCTGAAAAGTGTTTAATCTGTGTAGGCATTGCTTATTGCCATGCAAGCAGGCTTAAACCCACTTACTACTGCTTAAATGTGCTTACTGCCACTTACCCCGTGCTAATTTCTTTAAAATAAAAGAAAAAGGGGTGATACAAAAGTGGTGAAAAAGGGGGTACAAAGAGGAATAGACAATAGAGAAAGTAGCTAAATGATGCACAGGACAGGTGTAGGGAAGGTTCATAGCTGTCCATTTCTTCTACAGCAACAGCTGTGCATATATATTGAATTTGGAGGTATATTTGGACACTCAAACCCCTGTGAGAGGGGTGAAGACAACAATAATGTGTTGTGAAGCCAATTAGACCAGATTACATGTGTCCAGTGGACACGTGTGCAAAATGGACAGCTATGTATGGGGTGAAATTCTTTTTTGGGAACAGATTCCCCTTTTTTTAAGGTGAGAGTGGGATGTTGGGGAAGGGCAGTAGGTATATTTGGAGAGGTAGGTTGGGTAGGAAGACAGACAAGACAGACAAGACAGCATACAGGGACAGCATATGACACATGTGGGGGCTAAACCCTTTGGACAGGGATGGTTTATTTGGAAATCAGAAGCCCATGAGCCCCCGAATGGAAACAGTGGGACTGATATATGAAGTCTGACTCTCAAATGTATGTCATTATTTGGTGACTACAATCCTAAGATCATCCCACTGATTTGCCAGAAAAAAATGTGGAACAGGCCAAAAATATGAGCCAAATATCTGGACATTCTGGGAAAATTTGTACAGTTGAGAGGTATAATTATGCATACAGTTTACTACCAGTGCCAGTATTTGAACCATGGCTGTGTCTGCTAAAAATACAACAATTTCTGTTTCATCAGAGTGAGCTTTTTAGACACTGGTGTTTGTTAATTCAGTGTTTTCTTTCTAAGCCTCTCTTGTTTGTACAATCTGACCTTGTAATTACAACAGTCTTATACAGACATTCCTAGACATATCTTTATGTAGCACAGTGTGAGAAACAGTGGTTGGCACAACAGTGCTATTCTGATATCAGATGTTAGTGAATGCTACATCTCAGGCCATACAATACCAGAGTAAACACTACCAGCCCAGGATTTAAAACTTTATTGCCAGGCAGTTACAGTTTTCTTATCTGACAGACTTGTGGGGGAATGTTTGTCAGCACTACCTGACTGTTTCTACACATATTCTCAGATTCCTATTTAATAGTATGCACATACCTCTCAGTCTCTTAATGCACACACTCTGGACAAAGCTTGACAACATGGGGGCACAAATAGGGACATATTTTGAATATTGATGTTATAAACTTGGAGAGCTGCTAGAGAAACAGGGTTTGTTTTAATATACATTTTCTGAAGGATTTCAGGTCTGAAAATCAAATGTATGTCATTATTTAGTGACTACAATTCTGAGATCACCCCAGTGATTTGCCAGGGAGACAGAGGAACAGGCCAAAAATATGAGCCAGTTATCTGGACATTCTGTGAAAATCTGTACACTTGAGAGGTATGATTATGCCTAAAGCTTACTACCACTCCCAGGATTCGAACCATGGCTATGTGTGTTAAAAACATAACAATCTGAGCTTCATCTGAGTGAGCTATTTAGAAACTCCTGTTGTTTTGTCGGTGTTTTTTGTCTGTCTCTCTTGGTTGTACAATCAGACCTTGTACTTACAACAGTCTTATACATACATTCCTAGAGATATTTTTTATGCAGCACAGTGTGGGTAACAGTGGTTAACACAACATTGCTATTCAGCAACAGTCTTATACAAACATTGCTAGACATATTGTTTTATGTAGCACAGTGCGGGTAACAGTGGTTAACACAACATTACTATTCAGAGACTGCAACACTAAATGCTATAGAATACCAGGGTAAACACAACCAGTCCAGGATTTAGAACTTTATTGCCAGACAGTTACAGTTTTATTGAAATATCACCTATATAGGACTATTACTGTCACACTGTCTGGTTTATTCAGTGCAACCCATACACAGTTTTTATACTGCCAGGTGACTTTATGCTACTTTATATTTTTTTGATAAGACTACTACAAGCCGGATTGTTACTCACCAGCCTCACAACACAGCCTTTGCAGCCTACTGGCATGGGTTTCCTGATTCACAGCCCACTCAGCTGCAGCTGTAAAGGGAATAGAGAAATATTTAGGCATACCTATCCATCACATACACTTTTGTAAACAGTTATTGATATAAATACTTACACACTGCTGGGACATCACCCCTCTGCCTTGCTTCTTGGACCCACTCATCCAAGAGCTTCCTCTTTCTCCGCTTCAAGTCAGCATAGTGGTGCTGGACCTGCTCACCACCCCAAGGGATACCAGTGGCACTAGTGAGATCACTGGCGAGATGGTCCCAGGCTTCCACTTTATATTGGGAGCCGTGGTACTGGCCCTGCAGCAGTCTCTCATCATGGTTATTTACCAGGAGTCCTACCATGACCTTAGACTCCTGTATGCCCCAGCACTGCACCCAGAAGCACATGCCCTCACCAACACCTGCCATACTGCTTACAGTGGGAAGCTGCAACTAGTTATGAGCTGTATTCCTGCCTGCGAGGTTTAAATATGGCTGATTTTCTGCCTTTTGCCATGACTGGATTTTTTTTAATATGCTGAGCTAAGCTAAGCTACGGGCAAACCTGCTTAGCTAAGGTTGGAAGTGCTTAAAGGGACAGGTTCAGCACTGCTTACCAATGGACAATTCCACTTAGCTGGGCTACTCATTGCTTAGCAGTCATATTTACACAATGCTTACACCTGGCAAGCATAGCTGTGCAATGCTTACCATTGCTTATTTTTTATTTTATAGACTATCTGCTGTATGGGATTGATTCATCATTCATTACATATTATAAATTTGTTTGCTGTCCCTCACATCCCCAAGTGTGCTTTCATTACAGTTAGTCATGTGTGAACATACTGTATGGCTCACTTGTGTTTATATGGGGGTTTCACAACTTTATTAAATTGACACCTCACATCTGGACCTACTACAGTACTCTGGTTAACAAATATATGTTATTTAGTAGCTAATTATAAAAAAAATGTTTATGTACTGCTTTTACATGTAAAATGCAAACTGGTTACAGTGGGGATCAAATGGGAAATGGCTACTTACAAATTGTACACCTAAACCACTACACTATTGCAGTACTGCTTATATTGGATGTCTCTTGCTATTTAATGTCTTGTGCTGTTTAAGCTGGACTAAGCGTAGCTAAGCAATGGGCAAACCCCTGCAGCTATGCTTAAACTTTATCGCATTTTTTAAAAAAAATTATTTGTTGTGTTTTTTTTATTTTTACCTTTCAGAATATCCCTGCTAATGTGAACCTGTTATTCTATCAATGTTCTGCTTTGTGGGACGATTGTCCCTTTTGGCTTTGTCCACATTCCTTACTCTGATGGGTTGGGAGGTGTGCGCTATGTTCTTATGCTGTATTATTCTATCAACTTTTGCCTTGTTAGGGACAATTGTTCCTTATGGCTTTGACCAGATTTCTTATCCTGATTGTTTGGGGGTGTTACGAGCATTCTCGCTCATTTTAAATTGCCGAAAAGCAATTCTGGAGTACAGGGTGTGTATGTATTATGAGAGCTCTGCTCTCAGACACACCCCCTGCACTTGTACATGGAACCATGTCCATTTTAGAGCATGGCAGCGTACCATCATATATATATGCATGGTGCGCTGCTGTGCTGAACAGGAACGGTCCCTGCCATGAAGGAATAACTTATTCCTGCATGGCTACTTGCTGAATCACATTTATTTTTCCGCACTGCAATAATTGTTACTAAACAGCTATGTACTTGAAGAACATAATACTAATTTCTACCCACAGTTTAATGATTTAACTGTATTAAACTGCATTTTGTAACAAAGCACATAATTTGCAAAAGAAAAACTCCAAACCCATTTTGTTTCTAGTGTGAAAAAAATATTTTATAGTTAGACCATTTCTAGATGTATTAGAGCAGTCTGTATAAGTAGTTTTAGTCAGGGGATAATGCTAATGGGAATTTATTCAGCTTGCGGGCAATGTGGATTCTGTGAGTGTCTAATCCTCCATTTATAGTTTGGAATTGCTGAAGTATTAAATAATATTAAATGGGATATGACTGTCAGTCCTGTGTCCTCATTTCAATTAAATGAGTGCTCCGAATAGACAAACTGGAAAGCAGAACAAATCCACTTCACAGGATCGCAAATGGGTAAAGCCAAATTTTATTTGATTTTTAAATCCAAAAACAGTAAATGGTAAATCTCTAGCACTAAAATAATTAATGGATGGAAGTGCTTATGTTTGGAAATGTATTTTAGTATGAAAGTTTTACCATTTACCATTTTTGAATTTAAAAATCAAATAAAAATCTGGTTTTGCCCATTTTGGATCCTGTACTGTGGATTTGTTCTGCTTCACCCTCATTTGTCTGAGAAGTAATTAAATGATGAAGGCTGTGCTAGTAGACAGACATTCTAGGGTTTTGAGGCATAATCTGCATGTATTTCTGAATGGACGTGCCTTCGCTGAAGGTTGGGCATCAGGCTGGCAACTCAGCACAATACAAATCGACTGCCAATCATTAGCGGACCAGAGTTTTGCTGTGGCGACCCCTAAACGGGAAAAGCCGAAAAGTCAAATAACAACAAACAACAGCATTTCTGAACCGGACCAGGGATGAAGGAATGTTAGATAATAAATATCTGCCTCTGCATTTTATTTATCCTTTTCCTCTGCCAAAATGCCCACATATTAGATGTCTGGATAGAGTAAAGTGGGTGTATTCTCTCTTTTGTTGATTTGGTAATTATCTTTCATCTTCATGCCTGCCCAGTTATTTTAATATTATTTCTGGTATGTGAATCACCATCCTTGTATTTCACTCATTTAATTTGTGTACTACATCTGCCATGTGTCAGCTGCTGTTATTGAGGTTGTTTCTTGATCCCATAATTCCATTTTGCAGTCTTTCATCAGTTATTTGTTTATGCATCACTTCTCATTATGTGCAGAGTAGGCTATGGGATTTATTTGATCCTGATAAGATATGTTACCAGCTGCTTCATGCTGTCAGAATGTTCTCATGAGAAACTTGAAGGGACTTCCTCAGAAATGGCTACTTTGAGAAGTTTGCCTGTGACTTTTAGAGATCTTGCCACAGTTAGGTTATGAACTGTTGTAGTTCCTCATTAGTTGTTGTTAGGGATCAGTGCATTTGGTACAGTTGTACATTTTGGTGGGCTGGTTTATTATAATGGCAGTAAGTCAAAAGGAAGGGGTGTACAGCCAGCCAGGTATATCACTGTTGATGCAGCTGAAAAACAGGTAATTAACTTTTAATCACATTATGTGTTTGTGTTAGTGTATTTTGATGAGTATCTGTGTGCTTCAGATATAAGTCATTGTTTTGCAGATAATGCTTTAAATGGCTGATGCACACAATTGTAACTGGCCACCTGTCATTAGTTTTGAAGTATATTCCTTATTTTGATACTTCCTTTTTAAAAAAAAAAAGTATGACTAGGTATTGTGGTGTAAAATAATGAGATAAGGATTGCCAGAAGAAACTTACCCTCACAGTTAAAACCGGGTATATGTGTTGCAGTAAACTGAAATTCTACCATTCTGCTACAGTTAAAAACTGCTCTTGTAGATTGCCATGTATGACTTTAAATTCTTGAGTTGTCATGTATTATATTTTACTAGCTTTGCCTTCAAACTTGCCATGGGTTGGAAAATGACAGGCACTTTGATCCTCATATGTTTACATGTATGTTTTAAAATTATTATTGTCAGTTGTTATTTAGTTCATCTTTAGAATTTTGCCCCATCTCTTCTAAATATGCAGATTTTTGTGATTATAGGGAGCAAGTAATGGTAACCAGTACATCTAAATAACTTTTATTTTTTTGGAAAAAGCATGTGCTTTACAAAAATGCAAATCTATTATTGTAGGCAGTGATTTACTGGTAAAAAATAAAGTTCCAATTTTATTACTATACATTTTGTAAATTATATCAATGGTTAAGTGTAATCGCCTGTCGTAGTCATTTCTATATGATTTATAGTGTGTCTTTATATAAGCTAAATTAAAACAGAGTCAAATTACAGATCACTAAGTTAAAAAAATATCTGCTTAATAAACATTATTGGAAATATGAGTTATGCTGAATGAGTGTTTTGGCAGAAAAATGCCAAATCCAATGACAATTTCTTACATAAGAATACAGATCGTCTAAATTCTGAACTTGTGCCTGTTATTTTGATTTAATAGTAGAAGTATTAAAAGTAATTTCTAGTGGTTTTGACTTTGATTCTGATTGATTTAACAGGATGAGGCCCCTAACTCCTCATGCATTCTCCACTAAGTGGCACAGGCAGGACATACAATGGGCTGACCTCGCTTGTTGCCTGCCATTTCCACAAGGGACATTGCCAGTAAGTAGCTCTGCCCTCCACTTCCATAAAGCATGCTTAGTGTGTTCCCTCATCTGGTTATATTTTGTCTGTTTTTCAATTTGCGTTTGAATGCTGGTATCCCGCAATTCTATCACAGTGGGTGGGGTTGCATAACTATATATGTACATTTTATGTTAATCGGCATCCAGAATTTTGGCCAGTTGTACCTACTGTTCGTGTGCCTTTGTCCAGATTTTTTATGTTTCCAGGTTTAGAGGTATGACGCTGTCCAGTATTGCTATTTAAAGAATGTGTGCATCCCATCCTCTTAATGTAGTGGACAAAATTGTGTTATCAAGATTAACCAACTATTCAGTAAAATTAGGATTTTATAGCAAAACAATACATATCAGTTTTCAAGTCTAAGGCTTTGCATATTTGCAAAATATACAACATAATGTTTGACAATCGTGATTTAAATTATGTTTACATTTATGATCCAGGTAAGTTACTTTTCCAGGAACTTTATAGTTATAACATGAGCCAAAGACAAACATAGTTAAACAAAGTTTTGTGGGCACTGACAAAATATAAGCACTTTAAAAAAAATTGGAATGCAAGACAGCAAACACAGATTGCTGCGCTATATAAAAATTGCAACATAGATTATGGTACCATACTATTAACAGATAGCTAAAACATATAATGTAGTAGAATGCTAAATCTAAAGTTAATAATTATACTAAACTGTCATTGTTGCTAATAATTATAGCAAAACTATATTGCAAAGTAAACAAGATAATCAAAGGACTACTGCATATATGAGGATTATTTGTGACACTGTGTCCCAATTTATAGATACTTTTCATTTGGGTTTAGTTATCAGGCTTCACATATATTTGCAAACTCGTGACTGGCCATTCAAATGGAAATATATTAAGCTGCATGGATTTTCATTTAATTAATGCAGAATATAACCATGATGTTGTATAATAAGTAACCTTACAAATCTCTTTCAAGGAATTCCTTGATTTTTTTTCTAAAAGTTGTCCATATGGTGATTCTCCTCAGTTTCTTAGGTAACAAGTCCAATTAGTAAAACTATTTTTGAAAAAAACTTTAGATTAGCTGGATGGAGGTGTGTTTAATAAATTGCCCTTCAAAGTGTGAAGAGCACACACTAAATCTTTCTTAAGTAATTTATTAGCCAGAGGTCAGCAATAGTTAAGAAACAGTAGCTGATATGTCATTGAACTGAGAAGGAATGCACCTGCAGCTGTCTTGGGAAGTCAATTTACTTTGACTCTTGAAGTCATGGCGACTCTCCTGATTTTCATCTTGTGGAATATATTACATGCTGTTTTAGTCAAGGTGGCATTACAAGCAGAGTGAGGGCATACAGTAGACAAAGCATATTCTAAGTGCTTGTTTGGTGGGTTGTATACTATAACTGAATCTGTCCTGACACTACTTGCTTTTCTTCTTCTTTTCCACGTATCCTTTTCAATTTATTCATCTGAAAGTTCTTTTGTGTGCATAGCCATCTAATAGACTTCTGTTCAGATTATGTCACCCTAACAATGGATTTCATATAATGCAGCCACACTACTAACCATTCAAAATGTTATGAGTATTGTATATACTCTTTCTGTCTTGTACTGTATTTTACCATCAGACTTTTAAAAACACATTTCATGATGTAAAATGTACTCATTTACACTTTGTGTCCTGCAACACTGCTGTGTCTCATGAACCACAAAAAGGATGCTTCACCATTTCTAACAGTCCAGGTCTTAAGTCATGTATATGTCAAATGACAATTTTTTTCAGTCCTTCTGGGAAACACATGCTAGGTGTGCTCTTGCACATAATCTGAATGATTCATATACCATTCTTAATGCATGACTCTCCAGCACTACAAAATTTGCTGTTGCCTTGCTGTAGTGTTAGACAAATGCTCCTCTGCTATAGTGTTTTCATCATATTCAGCTCTGGAATTTTCACTGGCTTAATTGATCAGACTGCCTCATATGAATATGCCATTAAAATATCTGGTACGGCAGTGTGCAAAGTTTTGTTTCTGATATGATGGCTACAGTACAAAAGATATTACTCCTAATATGTATATAAACTTGAATTATTCTTGAAGCTTTTATAATACACAAAAGTACTGTGTTGTCAGCTGGTGCAGTATGTTAAGGCTGTGAGCTGTAGTTCTTGTGATACAGGGTTTGATTTCCTCAGCTCTCATTTTCCTGGTATGCGACCATGAGCAAGTCATTTAACAAAACATTGCTCCTGGTTCGACCTTAAAAAGTGACCGTGTATCCAGTGGTTCTACCTGCTTATAGAAAAAATAATTTAAAGTTTCCTTTAAGTCATTAGGAAGCATCCCAATTATTCCATATTAATTAGAATGAGATATATTTCTATATCTATATCTATCCCAGGGATTCAGTAAGGTTCCATGCAGTAATAGCTTATTCCTGCATGGAAATGACCATTTAAGAGCAGCATGGCAGTGCGCCATGCATAGTTATGAAGGCGCGCTTCCTCTGCTCCTAAACAGACATGGAGCATGGATGAGTGCAGGGGGGTGTCTGAGAGCAGAGCTCTCACAATATACATGTCCCTGCAGTCAAGAATTGCCGTTCGGCAATTACAATGAGCAAGAATGCTCATAGAGAGTTGCATACCTCTCAACTGTACAGATCTTCGCAGAATGTCGAGATTTTTTGCTCATACTTTTGGCCTGTACCTCATTTGTCCTGGCAAATCACTGGGATGCTCTCAGGATTGAAGTTGGTAAATAATGGCATACATTTGAGTTTCAGACTCCAAATCCTTCAGAAAAGTTATTTTAAAGCAAATCCTGTTACTCTAGCAACTTACTTAAGTTTATAAGAGCAATATTTAAAATATGTCTGTAGTTGTACCTCATTTTGTCAAGCTTTGTCCAGATATTTTGCATGAAGAGGTTGAGTGGTATGCGGGGTTGCTAGGATGTCTGGCAAATGTGCAGATGCACACATAAATCCACAGCAATAAGTGAAACCTGCCCCTTCCTAGAGAAAATAACACTAGAAAATGTTTTTTTATCAAACAGATTAAATTTAACCGTAGCTGCGCGGGTTTGTCCATTGCTTAGCTACGCATACTGTAGCTTAAATAGCACAAGAAGATAAATAGCAAGATGCATTCAGTTGAAGCAGTACTGCAATAGTATAGTGGTCAGAGTGTTTGCTTTAAAGAGTAGTCATTCTGGTTTGATCCTAACTGTAGTAAATTCCATTTTCCATGTGAATGCAATTTATGAACATTTTATTTGCTGTATAACCTACTAAATAACATATAGTTGTGAAGTAGAGTACAGCATTAAGTGCAGATATGAGGTGTCATTGTAATAATGTGGTAAAATCCACAGATAAACACAAGTGTGCCATACAGTATATGTACACATGAATCAGGGATACTAAACAAAGTTATAATGTGTAATGAATGATAAATCCATGCCATACAGCAAATAGTGTAAAATATGTATTAAGTGTCCAAATCTACCACTTTCCCAAGACCCATGTTTCATTTTTTTCTAAATTAGTGCGGGGGTAAGCAGGAGTAAGCACTTTTAAGCAGCAGTAAGCTGATTTAATCTGTTTGCGTGGGGGTAAGCAATGTGCACACAGGTTAAGCAATTTTGAAGCTAACTCTCTGTAAGCATATTTAACCAGAAGTTAGCATTGATTACCGTCGTACAAACCCGCTTACAACTGCCTTAATCACTCTGTATCCAACAACCCCTGTTCTGCCCAGCAACAGAATAAACAGCCCTTGCGCCAAGGACCCTGTACACTATTGTCACAGCAGTTAACCAGAAAGCCATCACAAGTGTACATAAAACTGAGGTATACCCAAACAGATTCTCACTATAGCAAAATCACAATTTACATGTGAAAGGAATCTATAAACAGTTTTATATTGTATAACCTACTACATAACATATATATGTGAACTGGAGTACTGCATTAAGTCCAGATGTCAGGTGTCATTGTAATAAAGTAGTGAAATCCCCCAATAAACACAAGTACCCCATACAGTGTACGTACACATGAATCACAGATACTAAACAAATATATAACATGTAATGACTGATAAATCAGTGCTAAACAGCAAACAGTGTCCAAATTTAAAAATAAGCAATGCTAAGCATTGCACATCTCTGCTTACTAAGTGTAAGCAATGCGTAGCCCAGCTAAATCGATTTGCCCATTGGTATATCCCTTTAAGCAATGCCAACCTTAGGTAAGCAGGTTGCCCATAGCTTAGCATTTTCAAAACCGTCCAATCATGGCAAAGTGTGGGAAATTGGCCCTATTTAAACCCCACAGGTGGGAATACATCTCACAACTGGTTGCCGCTTCGTCCTGTAGGCACAATGGCTGGTGTCGGAGAAGGATTGCACTTCCAAGTGCAGAGCTAGGGCATCCAGGAGTCCAAAGTCATGGCAGAACTCCTGGTAAAAGACCATGAAGAGAGACTGCTGCAGGACTAGTACCAGGGCTCCCAATATAAAGCAAAAGTCTGGGACCATCTCACCCATGACCTCACCAGTGCCATTGGCATCCCTCGAACTGGTGAGCAGGTCAGGCATCACTATGTCGATCTGAAATGGGAGGAGCTCTTGGATCAGTGGATCCAAGAAGCTAGGCAGGGTGATGTCCCAGCAGTGTGTAATTACTCATTCTACTACCTGTTTAATAATTGCCAGCTCATATATATTATGGATAGGTATGGCTAAATATTCCTCTTATGTCTTTGACAACGGAAGTGGAGCGGGCTGTGAATCAGGAAGCCCATGCACATAGGCTGCAGAGGCTGCATTGCAAGGCAGGTTAGTAATAATCTTGCATGTGCTGTCATAAGAAATAAATCTAAAAGTAGTAGAAAGTTAATTGCCAGTATAAAACCTGTATTGTGTATGGGATGTACTGAATAAACCAGACAATATGGCAGGAAGAGTCTCATATAGGTTTTATGTAAATAAAAGGGTGACAGCCTAGCAATAAAGGCCTCCTGGACTGCTTGTGTTTACTCTGGTATCATATGGTAATGTAGTGTTGCATTCTCTTAATAGTACTGTTGTATTAAGCATTGTCACCCACACGGTGCTACATAACTAAAATGTGTAGGAATGTCTGTCTATGACTGTTGTAATCACAAGGTCATATTGTACAACTGAGGGAGACTTAGACAGAAAACAGTGAAAAGATACACAACAAAATTCAAATAGCACACTCAACTGAGGCATAAACTGTTGTATTTTTAGCACATACAGCCATGGTTCGAATTCTGGGAGTAGTAGTGGTAAGCTATATGCAGAATCATACCCCTCAACTGTACAGATTTTGTCAGAAAGTTCAGATAACTGGCTTATATTTCCTGCCTGTCACCCTGTCCCCCTGGCAAACCAGTGGGATGATTCCAGAAGTTTAGGCAGCAAATAATGACATACAACAGATTGTCAGACATCATAACTGTCAGAAATATAACTATAAGAACAAACCTGTCACTCTAGCAACTCACCAAAATGTTATGAAAGTAATATGCAAAGTATGTCCCATCTCTACCTACATGTTGTGAAGCTATGACCAGAGTCTGTGCAGTAACAGTGTGAGACATATGTGAATAATAATAACGTGGAATCTGGTAATATGTGTGGCAACATTCTCCTCCTGCTCTCCCTTTATATCTATTCCAATGGATGCTCCACAAGACTCTAGCTTGGGTCCCCTCTTATTCAACATCTTTACTAATGAACTCTTCACCTCTTGCAGACAATCTTCTCTTATACAATATGCAGATGAATCTACACTCATCTCAATCTCCAGTAGTATTACAGACCTTCTCACCCTTACTCAAAACTCCTTTCTATCCATAGTGAAATGGCTATCTGACAATCTTCTTATCCTTAACCCCAAGAAGATCAAGCTCTTGCTCTTTCTTCCCCACTCACTTTCCAACCATAAATCTACATTTACTATAACATCCTCCAAAAGCACTATCATAAAGCCTGAACCACACACAAAACTGTTAGGCATCATTATTGATGATGAACTCAAATTTAACTTACACTTACTGCAAGGAATAAAAAAAACACACCAGAATCTTGGCTTGCTCTATCGCAACAAAATATTTCTTACTCCAAATGCTAGACTCTCCTTAGCACTTCTCTTCGCAGCCCCAGTACTAACCAATATACAAGCTACTACCATGAACAATCTGCAACAAACTTACCACAAAATTGCAAGATTCATTACAAACTCCCCCTACAACTCCCATCACTGCCTTGCCCTGAACTCATTACAATGGCTCAATTTCCCTCAAATACTGTTACTTTCTCAATTTCAGGTTATTCACTCCATTCTATACAGGCCTTCATCCTGTCCAGCTCTCACTACTTTTTAATCTACCTACACCCCTTCTAGAACCCTGCGCACCTCTAACCAACAACTTCTGAATGCAGATCATCCAAAGAAGAACATAGACAAACTATAATACAGCTGCTCAATAGCCCACACTTGGAACAAACTTCCTCTACACATACACTCCATCATACACCCTGCACACTTTAAAAAGGAACTCAAATGTTATCTTCTCAATATCAAATCATGTCCCTGCTTAATACCTACCTAATTTTCCCCTTTATCTAATGGTGCTTCTTCTCTCTGAACTCCTGAAAGCATCTATACCTTCCTATGAAGCCTAGGCAAGAAATCTGATCACTTGTATATAGCTTGTTTGATCACTTGTATATAACTTGTTTGTACATATATAAAAAAAAATAGTTCATATACTTATTTCTTTGAGACTATTCTCTTAGGGTAATCTAAATAAATTTGATTCAAATTTGTATGAATATGTTTTGGAGTGAAACTTGGTTATGTTACTTTCTATTTTTGTTAGCTATGTAATCCTTAATTGTTTTGTAACTGGAGATTTTCTCCTTGGGTCTCCACTGGAAACAGGCCCCTGGCCCAGCTAGACCAACCCGGTTAACAAATGTCAATAAATAAATGTCAATAAATAAATAAATAAATAAACATTCAGGCAGTGTTAACAAACATTCCCTCCACAGGTTCGTCAGATAAGACAACTGTGCCTGGAAATAAAAGAATGAAATCCTGGACTTGTACTGTTTATTCTGGTATTGTATGGCATTGTTACTGCTGCAGTTTCTCTGAATAATAAGGTATTACTCATCACTGTCAACCACGCTGTGCTACGTAATGCAACTGTCTAGGAATCCTTGCATAAGAGTGTTGCAATTACAAGGTCAGATTGTAAAATCACAGGAGACTTATAGACAGAAATCAGTGAAGAGATACACGGCAATATCTAAATAGCACACTCAGCTGTGAAATACACTGTTTTATTTTTAGCAGACACAGCCATGGTTTGAATCCTCGGAGTGGTAATAAGCTGTATGCAGAATCATACCCCTCAACTGTACAGATTTGTTCAGAATGTCCAGATAATTGGCCCATATCCACTGCCTGTTACCTTGTCTCCCTGGCAAATCACTGTGATCTCTGACATTTAGGCAGCATTTAATGACATAAAATGTATATGAAAACAAACCTGTCATTGTAGCAACTCACCAAAGGTTTATGAGAGCAATTGTCAAAATATGTCCCAGTTTCAATTGCATGTTGTCAAGCCTTGCCCTGAGTGTGTGCAATAAGAGATTGAGAGGTATGTGCATAACATCAACATGGAATCTGGGAATATGTCAATAAATAAATAAACAGTCAAATAGTGTTAACAAACAATACCTCCACAGGTATACCAGGTAAGAGGTGTATACTGCAGGTAAAACACAGTTCACGTATATAGTTGTCTACAAATATACCACTGTCCAAATAGGTAGTGTAATAATACCTGTAAGGTACAGAGTACAACACTGACTAAGAAAGTATTGAGAACTACAGGGATATACCAGTTGTTAAATGACATCCCCCCCCACCATATCTGCAACAATAATCTAAATCACAACTCAGTGGGTATGTGTACAATTAAATCTACTGTTGGGACATATGTCCTATTGTTTGATAAATATTTAAATTTGTTTCTATGGATGTGCCATGTTGAAATACTCTCACGTTGGTGGCATGCTGCCATTAATGTACCCGCATGCTGTTGTAATGCCATTGTGGTTCCATATATGCAGGTGTTCTGTTTGCTACGCAGCTGTTCCATATCAGGTGTTTTGGGTTAATGGGAATATCTATGCATGCTGTTATACCTAATCCTGGAATGTGTTGACTATTACTAATCCACATATGTTTTAAAATTGAAAGACCATAGCACGTTTGGGAAGGCCAGTCCCACCGGACCCACTTCTCCCACCTCATCTAGCCATGGAAATGGGCACCAGCATGTCTGGGCCCCACCCCGGGAACTCCTTGTTCGCTGGTCCTGCACCACCTTCGGGTGGAACCACCTCAAGGGATGGGGCTTGCCCCCCCGGGAGCGGGCGTGGACAGGAAACTGTCACCTGTCATCAGGTAGGGGGTCTGGTGCGTACAATTTGAGTGTCCAAATCTACCTCCAAATCAGTGTATATGCACAGCTGTTGCTGTAGAAGAAATGGGCAGATATGGACCTTCTCTAAACCCATCCTGAACATCCCTAGCTATTTTCCCTACTGTCTTTCCCTCTTTGTGTCCCCTTTTCACCACTTTCCTATCACCACTTTTTCTTTTGTTTTAAAGAAATTAGTGCGGGGGTAAGCGGGAGTAAGTACTTTTAAGCAGCAATAAGCAGGTTTAATCCTGTTTGCATATCGGTAAGCAATGCGCAAACAGTTTAAGCAATTTTGAAGCTAACTCTCTGTAAGCATATTTAACCAGAAGTTAGCAATGCTTATCGTCACACAAACCCATGCAAACATGCTTACAACTGCTTAAAAGTGCCTTAATCACTCTGTATCCAACAGCCCTTGTTCAGCCCAGCAACAAAATACACAGCCTTTGCAAGTCTCAAAGCCAGGATCCTTACACTATAGTCACAACTGTTAACCACTAAGCCATTACAGCTGTGGAAACAGTTGTTGTTTTTGCCAATATATCTGTGAGTACACGATTGAATAGTATTGAACAACTGCTATGACCTCCACAATTGTGTAGTACTTGTTAATGATATTACTGTTGAATCACGTATGTTGTTATATCTAAATATACACATATCAGATAAATAAGGTGTGATACATCTGGGAAGATATATACAACAGTCATGTTTACACATAACAAGTATATGTATATATAAATATATATATATATATATATATATATATATATATATATACATGTACATATACATATATATTCATATATATATGTATTTATATACATCTGTATATTGTGTTATATATATGGTCATGTATAGATCTCTCTGTATATATATATATATATATATATATATATATATATATATATATATATATATATATATATATATATATATATATATATATATATATATATATGTCTATATATATATGTAGATATCTATAAATATATGTATATATATTTATATATATATGTTTATATATATGCATATATATATATATATATATATATATATATATATATATATATATAATATCAATGTATGTATGTATATATCTATCTATTTATACATATATATATATATATATATATATATATATATATATATATATTTTTTTTTTTTTTTTTACATATGTCCAGAACATATAGTGGAGTCATACCTCAGCACCAATAGTCGCAGCCTCTTAGTGCAAGGGGATGTCATGTAAGTATTGCAGGTATAAATGTAGACTGTTGCTACTGTAACAGGGGTTGTCTTAACAGAAATGTTGTGTGTGGGAAGTCACATCTGATATTGACATGTACGCCATGAGTTATTGACAGACATCCTAAGATCATCATAGTACAGTATCACAGATATCACAGTAATGGTCCTGTGGAATACAGCAGAAATATGCTCACTAAATGTGGACAGTCTGACATACTCTGGTCAGTCCAGAAGTATACACAGAACCCCTTAGTGCAAGACTTGTGGGCCAAGCCTGACAAAGTGGATGTTAACAGCCATGTAAATGGGGATATCACATAAATACTGGAAAAGATATCCTCACACAGTTTATGCATTTACACACTCCTGTCTGTCCTGACACATAATAATCAGAGGAGCAGAGGTCACAAGACCACATACTACCCACTAGTTAGTGACATACATCTATACAGCATCCCACTGCTTTGTCAGAAATATACAACAGTTATGGTGGCCCGGCAGCAGTACATCTGACAAATATCTGGACATAACATCATAGTGGGTAAGTACACTGAGCTGCTGGACATCTCACAAAGCACTGTGCAAACTACTGGCAGACTGCCACAACACTGGCCTACATTTCTTATGGGGGAATACTCATGTACCTGCAAATATAGCAGGCTCTACAGGTATGTAACAGCATGGAGTAACAGACACCTGTGTGAAAGCGCATACCCACAACCAATCTGAACACAGCCACATATGGTAAGCGTGCTTAATATTACAGTATATGGACTGTGTGATCAACACCATCCTCATATGTGCCACTCACACACTAACCCTACATATACTGGGCCAATACACAGTGTATTCTGATGCCTGTCTGTGGTATGGGACATGTGTGGGTTTGGCCCTACAAACATGCATGCCGATAGGGTACCATACACTGGAGCAGCATGCAACATCAGATAGAACAGGACCAAGAACAATGATATCTACCACATTCTGTACACAGGCCAAGGTACATATTCGCAATACACACTCTGTCGACAATCACCATAAGTACACAGAACTCACTACTGTACAATACAACAGAATGTCCAGGTTTTGTCCTCAAATATAAGCCCTACTATACAGTCTAGCAGTCTGATATCTCACTGGTTTGTTACCAGGTGTGATGTCAATAAATAATGGTGTACTGAACATATGCACATCTTACTGCATGACGTATGTACAAAGATTGACAGAGTTGTGGCTGGAGGCACAAACACAGGGTCAATATTGACATGTTGCTGTGATAAACTCATAGATTTACTGGTGTAACAGGGTTTGTTGTGATATATGTCTTCTGAGGGATATGAAGTCAGTAACTCTAATGGCTGTCACCATGTACTGACTGCAATCCTCAGACTATGCTACTGTATTTCTAAAGATAGGTCATCTGTGAGTAACACAACACATGTAAGACTCCAAACACTGGCCAATCTGCAGATAGCCCTACAGGTGAGAATTTCGTCAACCACATAACACTGTTATGACAGGTATTAAATCATGCAGACTAGCCATGTCCACACAAACCCTGTTAAACCAACATTACTTCAGATGTAGAAGAGCAAGACTTACATTCTGTCCTCATGTTTGGAACCCGGTATATGTGAGGCAGAGCACCTCGCTGGCCTTGTTCAAGAGAAATCTTGACCAATGGATGGGAGATCGCAGATATACCCCAGGGATTACCTCAGTGTCACTGCTCAACAGAGGCACAGCAAAATAATGGGTATAGTTCCCCATACTAAAGGGGTGGCGTAAGCCACAAAACTATGGGCTAGGCTTGTAAATGCCCTCGGGCAGATAGCCTAGTATGAACCTATGAACCTATGAACCTATGAACATCTCCTCTTGTTTGTTGGCCTGTCTCCACAGTTTATGTTGTAAGAGGTATATCCCACTACCCTCTGTGATGCTGTTTGCCAAACTCTGACATGAAGTCCTGCTCACAGTGAATGAAAAGGGCCAACACCCACATGATGTTCCTAGTTACAGGAGTGTGTTTCCATGCAATTGGCTATGGGAATGTAATCACAGCTGTTCCACATGCAATCTACTAGTGGTGGACTGCAATTCCTGCATAGGCCATCAGCTGATCATGAGCATCACTTACAAAATGCAAGCTGCTGCCTAAGCAAAGCAGGTGTACTTTTCCACATCTACCAGAGAGGGAGTGAAAGAGACAGACAGGGACAAAGTAAGAAAGGAAGGGGGGTCAGAGAGTAAGAGCTAAGCATGTTTGTGCCACACACTTACCAGTACAGGGTTTCAAACCCCTTCCAGACTATGCATTGCTATTACATTTTTATGCAGTTATTGCATGTGCCACAGAGCTTACATGTTGAAGAACTGTCCAAGGATATATTTGAAGGTGAGTGACATCAGCAACAGTGATAAAGGAGTGATAAGGTAGGTGTAGTACATATGCCTTTCCACAAAAACAGGTGTCAAGGATTACATAACTACACTCTCTCAGGGACTTACACACATTATCACAGTTGGCAGGGTCAGAATTAGAATTCTTAGCTAACTAGTTTGCTACACTACACTACAGTATTACGCAGGTATCACATGCACCACAGAGGTTATCAGGCTGATATATGGGCAAAGGGTATGTCAAGGTGACTGACATCAGAAGACATGCTTCATTAGGGCAATGGGAGGTGTAGTGAGTGTGAATGGCTTCCAAATCATTAATCTCTCTACACACACACACACACACACACACACACACACACACACACACACACACACACACACACACACACAGATTTACCAGTACTGACATGCATGGGTTCATTGCTTCACAGGTGTGTAGTGGTTGACTGTGCCATAAGGCTGTACAAGGCTATGCAAAGGGCATACCTTGGCATCAGGCCACATGACAATGGTCTGCAGTGTGGCTCAGGGGTGTAGTCCCTGGATCGGCCCATACAGGTATTGTATTCACCATCCACTCATCTGGGTTACTATTGTGGGTGGCCAGTGCTGTGCAATGCTTGCCATGTATGTGTTCTATATTCCATAACATGGACAGTGTCTGGGATGTGCACATGTCCCACATGCATGCTCTGTGACATGTGGAAGTGTACCTGGGGTGTCTGGGGCATGTTGTGTAGACAGATTGTTATCATCTGATGTAGCATTCCTGACCTCATGTGGTGAGAACTGGCTATGAAACTGATGTAGATCCTGCACCTATATTGACAGCATGATACAGGTATTCACTGTTGTTACTGGCATCTGTCCATACAGGGCATGTGTGTAAGGCATGGTATTTCCTTTGTGGGTTACATTTGCTGACTCTACAGTTGTTGCAGGCGTCCAATGGGGAACATAGCAAAGGACCACTGTAAGCAATTATTTGCCTATTGTAGGGATGGAACAGGGTGTCATGTCCTCTGTAGTCCACTGCAATCACACCATGGTTACTATCTGTGGGCAATATGCAGGGAACTACCAAAAGAGTGGTTGTTGCCTAGCCAAGTGTGTTTGTGTATGGGACATGGGTGGAGAGTGTTATCTGGGTAATACAAGGGTTGCCTATATTGTTCCCCAATCCATAATGTCACATGTAGGGATATGGATTGCCTACACCAGCCTCTCTGCTGCTTGACATCTGTTGTCCTTGTAAGGTGAACATTGTGACATGTAATAGGTCCTCCATATAAGAAATTTGCAAAACCCGCCCCACAATGAGTCCTGTTATTACATAACCACAGCTACCTCCACACAGGATACTGATGACAAACACACACACACACACACACACACACACACACACACACACACACACACACACACACACACACACGCACACACGCACACACACACACACTTGACAGTGCTGAGATTCAGATCCCTACCTAGTTATGTATTGCTACTACAGTGCAATGCATTTATCGCACATGCCACAGAGCTTATAGGGCTAGTCAGTCCTCAAATGTGTATTTCAAGGTGAATGACATCAGCAGGCTTGCCAAAGTAGGGCAATGGAAAGTGTAGTGACTGTGAATGGCCTCAAGAGCATTGATTCCTTCACACACACACACACACACACACACACACACACACACACACACACACACACACACACACACACACACACACACACACGCACACACACGCACACACACACACACACACACACACACACACACACACACAGTCACCATGTCTGGGATTAGAACTCTTCCCTAACTAGCACATCACACTATAGCATTATGGAGTTAGGTCAATGACATCAGCAGGCTTGCCAAAATAGGGTAATGGAAAGTGTAGTGACTGTGAATGTCCTTAAAAGCATTGATCTCTACACAAACAGAGCCTCATAATTGCCATGTCTGGGATTAGAACTCCTACCTAACTAATACATTACACTATAGCATAATGCAGTTATAGCATGCACCACGGAGCTTATAGGGCTACTCCTTCCTCATAGGTGTATTTCAAGGTGAATGACATCAGCAGGCTTGCCAAAGTAGACCAATGGGGAGGGCAGTGTGTGTGAATGGGCCATAAACCATTCATCTGGAAGCATGCACACAACACTCAGTCACACACAGGTTTACATTTAAAAGGAACATGTATACAACTGCTAGATGAGTAATGACTTGTACAGTCATGTTACGCAGTTATCACAAGCACCACAAACACTATAATGCTGAGGGATACCAGAAACAAATGTCTACAGTGATTGACATCTGCACATAATGTGGTATTGGCCAGTTGGATGTGTGATG
Organism: Protopterus annectens; assembly: GCF_019279795.1. Lineage (NCBI taxonomy): Eukaryota > Metazoa > Chordata > Ceratodontiformes > Protopteridae > Protopterus > Protopterus annectens. Next base: position 37,252,626 of record NC_056742.1, on the reverse strand, counting down.
GGTGGGACAGGTCTCATGATGGGAAGCTCTTTGTCACTGTCTGTCACTCTCTTTCACACATCTATATATGTGTAAGTTTGACCTATTATAGTGTGTTGTCCTTGGATATATGTGTGTATTCCTATCCGATGTGTGGGCAAAGCATGACTGGTGTGCAATGTGGAATGTGTGCAGAAACATCTGCGACTGACATATGTATAGTCTACTGTTGTTGCCAGACATGGGCTTCATTTCTGTAAGTGTGGGAGTATGCCCTGTATGACCTTCTGTATTAAATGTGTGAATCCATTCCAGGTAGGTTGAACTCCAGTGGAGGCTTTTGTGTTCTACACCTACAGCTAGCAAACTGTTTCTGCAGGATATCTGTAGATCGGTTGACAATAAGGGGTCAAAATTGGCAAAGGATAGTGGGATTTTGTAACTAATTGTGTCTGTGCTGCTTCTGCTACATGGTTTTGGTGTGAGCAGAGTTATTCAGAAATATGCACTGTTTTACACTGTGATGTTTTATGTAATCAACTACTGACAGGTATACATATTTGCTTGCAGTAATTTCCTGGGGAACACTAGATGAATGAATCTGTGTCCATTATTGTGGTCTGCAGCCTACATATTCTTGCACAATCATGCCATTCTGGAGGTGGAGCTGCAGACACTTGATAATGGGTCTGTGTAAATGGTTCAGCACTTTGGTACTGTGGTGGCTGAGGACCCCATGCTTGTACATCCATCGATGTGACAGTATGGCCATATCCTACTGTGGCCATACCTCACAGCTGTACAGATTCACACAGGTTCCCCAGAGGCAGGTCTCATATTTCTGGTCTTTACCCCTTCACATTGTGGTTTATGAGCAGGTTTGAAGCCACCCATTCATGTGTTTGCAGGCAGGGATAGTATGTGCACACATCTGAATTTCAGACTTCACACACTCCATGGCGTCCATGTTTCTACCCCCCCTCTGTTATTCTATCCTCTTCCGAATATTATGCAAAACATTATCTGATAAGAATCCCTATAGTTATAACTTCATCCCAGCGGTATTTAGGGGCTGATCCACAGTTCATGCAGTAAGACATGGTGGACTTGCTACTGGGATTTGTCGACATGACCTTGCATTTGTGTTCTGTGGACTGTGTTATGTTGTTATTTGGGAGTCCATGAGATAACATACATTGGCAGTACAGGTGAGACACAGGCCTTTGACAGTGGACTGTAGGGCATTTGGTAGTGATGCAGGCCATCTGTAGCAGGCTGGTGCATTGTGTTACTCCTACAGTCCCAGGCTGCAAGCCACTATATTCCCTTTGGTTGACAGGGTAGGTGTGAAAGGTATTAATGTCAATAGTTTCTTTCCTTATTGATCCATTGGTGTGGATGCTGGCAGGGTGCTGCTTATACCTAGGGACACACCTGCATGGAACACCTCTTCAGCATGCTGCATTCTGTGGCTATTCCCATACAGAGGTGGGGGTCATATTGTACTCATTTCCAACAGCAGGGATAAGATCTGTGAGGTACCTGTGGCTGATGGTGGGGTGAGCTGGGTGCATGCGTGCTATGGAAGCTACTTGCAGCTGACTCACAGATATACGTGGGGCATTCCACTTATGCTGGCTTGTACAGGGACATCAGAAGTTTCTCAGTACTTCATACCTGTGCCTTTTGTGGTCTGCCAGTGTTTGGCCAGACAAGAGTATTCCATACTACACAGCCAACTAATGCGCTGCTAACCTGTATGTACAATTCCAAAGGTGTGTCCATTTGACAGTAACATTTTATACACTCTCTGTCTAGGGTACTTCCACCTGTGTAGTGTTTGTATGTCTGGGCCCACATTCATGACATGTCCATCTTTCAGTTGGTGACAGATATTACATCTGAACAATTAGTATGGATTACTGCTGGATTGTGTCTTGCTGGGATGCATTATGTTCGGCACTGCAGTTGTGAGAACTTGGCTCTGTCATCAACAGTACTGGCCAATGGCCACCGGGACACAACCCTCCATGCCTACATGCTGACCACTTTCACACAATATACAACACAGAACAGCCTAACACACAGAACCCTGCATATTGTACACATGCTACAATCTACCCTGCTACTTTGGCCAGCTCAGGTAATCTGTGCTCCACTGTTATTATACCTACACATACATGTTACTACATTTCTACATAGGATTGTGTGTGTGTGTGTGTGGGGGGGGGGGCACACCTGACAACTGCAAACATTTGCTATGACTGTACTGGTATTTCAGGTACTCCATTTCATTCTGTATTCTGACCTATCATGCAGACTATAGGCATATCATTGTACTACAGTGCTTAGGTTTTATTGACCTACATTTCATTTTCAGACGTCTTACCCTTCAGAACTAACATCTCACTGCCTGACCTGTTGTAGTCTGTCTGTGTAGTTCTGAAGGGGAGCTGTTCTCCATAGCCATCAATCAGAGGCCTTAGCACAGATTTTCTTTGTGTTTGTCTACACCTGTTCTGCTGGCTGAGAATGTTGTTGGGTATGTGAGCCTCACTGACATGCATGTGTGTGTCCTATGGATGCACATTTGGCCCACCACATGTCCTGCAGTGGGTTTTGTCACCTTGTCTACTGCAGCCTACTATGTTGACACCAGTATTTGTTAAGGATTTCATGCTGCCGATATAGGTGTCTATCTGCTGGCATCCCAGTCAGCCACCCGATTCCCTAACATACTCACATCCATACCATAGATACAGGTAGCAGAATATACTAATACATTAAGCAATTGATAGAGAGTGTGACTTACCTTGTGGCTGTTCCAGTATTGAGGATGGTGCTGGAGGGCTATGTTGGATGCACATAGTACACTCTCTATTCATGGTTAAGCAGAGGTTGTGTCATGTTTGGCATCCCTTTTACTGTATGTGCAAGTCAGAGTGAGGTGTCATTCCCTGGGTTCCTACCATGTCAGTGTATGTGCTATGCATTGCCTCTTTGCCAAGGACATGGCATACTGGGCACACCTCATTCTGCCTACTGGAGCAGGCTCAGATTGTTCCTACTCTGAGTCACTCTGTTCCTGTGCAGGCCTTGGCAATGGTGGGGGGCTGTGTGGCCCTGCCCCATGCTGTTCCTGCTGCAGCTGTTTACACAGGATCATATTGTGTAGCATGGCATATACAATGACAGTTTGTGTACATGTAGCTGGTGAGTACTGCAAGGCTCCACCGGATATGTCCAGGCACTGGAACCGTGACTTTAGCATCCCAAACACACACTCTATTATGATTCTGGTCTGTGCATGTGCCTCATTATGGAGTTCTTGTTCGGGTGTGTGTGTGCATTTCTGATGGGTGTCATCAGCCATGGCTCCAGTCCGTAACCAGCATTCCCCACTAGGTGGCCATATGGGATGTCCCCATTGGCAAATCTCTGCCCATGCCTTGTTGGTAGATGACAAAGTGTATCAACAATTGTATATGTCCCCTTTAGACAGCTTTAATAGTGTTCTTATGGAATTACTTGAGCAGGGTGAAAGATTGGGATTCTTCACCCCCCCAGGATGTGAAAAAAATGTTTATTAAAAATCCTAAGTTAGCTAGATTTTTTGTAATTCTAAAGATACACAAGGATATGTTGAATCCACCAGGTAGGCCGATAGTTTCAGGGGTGGGTTCTTATTTACAGAATTGGGGGATATTTTTAGATGCACATTTAAAGATTTTCATGTTAAAGGTCCCTTCACATATCAGAAATAGCAAAGATTTTTCAGATTTAATAGGTGGTATGCCATGGCAAGATGATTTTATTGGGCATGCTTGGACGTTAAGTCATTGTACACTAATATTAGTACTAAATGGGGCTTAGAGGCATGTGCCAAAGTCATGGGAGAGGGTCCAAAAACTTATTTTGTCTTACAGTTGCTAAAATTTGCTTTGATTCACAACTTTTTTGTTTTTGGAAATCAATATTACTTGCAAAAATCAGATACTGCAATGGGGCGACATTCGCGCCCTCATATGCAAATATTTTCATGGGGTTTCTTGAAGACAAGTATTTGTATTATAATAGTTTTTTTAAACATCATGTGATGGTTTTTAAATGTTACAGAGATGATTTAGTGTTTATTTGTCGGGGGGAGGAAAGAGATTTTGGTGTTTTTATAGAAGAGCTACATCAAAATGTGTTTGGCCTTGAATTTACCTTTAGAGCACATAGGGAAGTTATACAGTTTCTGGATGCTGAATATTTGGTGGATGAAAGTCATAGGATTTCTTATAGATTATGAAGGTGACCGCAGTGAATAATTTAATTTTCTTTTCGCCGACAGTATGCACCCTATTCATTTGTTGAAGGCACTTCCCTATGGAGAATTTAAACATATTGCTTATAATACATTTGATAAATTACAGTTAAAGGGAGAATTTGCCAAAGTCAGACAAAGGTTGTTAACACGAGGTTATCCTGTGGCTGTTATAGATGAGGCTGAAAGAAAAGCATTTGGGTTTACACAGTCAGTAGGCGATCCTACACAGAGGAGAATGGGGAGGAGATCTTGGGTCAGAGAACCAAAAGAAATAGCAAAGGCTATATTTTTTGTTAATAAATATTCAGATTTTTCTTGGATCATTCGTGATTTAGTTATTCTTTTCTGGCCCATGATCAAATAAGATAGTGAGGTAGGACATCTTTTTCCGGAGAAGGTTACTTTTTCTTTTGGAAAGTTTCTTAATTTAAAAGAGATTTTAAACAACAGTCCACATGGATATTTAAATCAAAACAAGGGTTCCTTTGCATGTGGCAGATGCAAGGTGTGTAGTAGGATAAAGAACTTAGATGGCAAAAGAATAAATGGTAAAAGTTACAATTCTTGTGGTTGCTTTAGCTGTGACACCCCAGGGGCAGTATATATTTTAGGATGCAATTGTCCACCGCCTATGTGGTATATAGGCCAGACCAAAAGACCAGTAAGGAGAAGGATTATGGAACATTTAGGTGACATCAGAAATGTCAGAATTGAGAGCCCGGTAGCTCTTCACTTTCATACCAAGCATGGGGGTTCTATGGATGGTTTGATTTTCAGTGTGCTAGCCAAGGGATCAGAGCAACCAGGTTTTGATCTAGTGAGGGAGCTGTGGAGAACAGATACAAGATATATCATTAATTTTGATAAAATGTGGCCCAATGGTATGAATATTGAATTAGAGTTAAATCAATCACCAAAACAAAAAAAGACTGTTGAAAGACCAAGAACATCACAAGAGCAACGGCAACGTAACTCAGGCAAAATTTAATATGAATCCACAAGTAACAGTGTTGCAGCGGACTGCTGCCATCCACAGTAAAGTTAAAAGCAGCAAAACAAAACCAGACTGGTGCTATATGAAGCGCTTTTCATCTGTATTAGTGAACAGACTTCTTCAGATAATGACACACCGTAGGTTAAACTAATTTAAATATAATTAACCATCATGTGATAGGTATACTCCTTTAATTAACCCTTGAATAGTGTAATGATTTTAACCTACTTAATGAAAAACAACGTGGGTCGTTCATAGCACCATGTCATCCACATTATACAAATTATGAAAAGTTAAAATGTAATTTCCAAAAAGTTACACCAACATTAAAAACACTAAAAACATTTATCTGATCTAAACAAAAATGCTGTGGTGTATGAAAAGTGCTATAGTGTACAAAAATGTTATAATATAGAAAAGACGAAAATATGGGAAAGCTAAAATGGAATGAAATGTCGTGCTGCATTACTGGTGGCACTTTCTGTATACTACAGGTGCCATCAACTTGTAATGCAGCTATTAGTACATTTTGTGAGTCTACTCTAAATGATTATTGAATGATGTTATTGTCGTACAAAATGACAGTATTACATTAAGTAATGCATGCTTTAAAATGACAAGCATAAAAAGTGATGTACAAGTGAGCAACATAAATACCCAATAATTTAACTACTCACTATGGCGTCAACTAATATTCTAATCACTGCAAAAGTGGGTGTGCACAACTGTTGAGGCAAAAAATTAGTTCTAACCTTACCGTAACCAATTTCTAAGTTTTAATATACAAGTTAGTGAGTAAATTTTGTTCAATCCTGGTGGTTGACATACGTCTAAACGTAGTTGCCATAACAGTTCAATTTTTTCTAAAAGTAGTGAACTAGAACCACCCCTTAACATAGTTTGAATGTTGTTTTCTTGGTCGTGAATTTGCTAAATAACTTTAAACTTAAATAAGTGGTTTGTTTGTTCCATACAGTGTTTTGCCAATGCGTTCTCTTGTTTGTGTTTACCAATTACATATACATGATCGTATATCCTATCACGTAATCTTCTGTCAGTTTTGCCCACATAGAAAGCTGGGCATAATTGACATTGGGCTAAGTAAACTACACCTCTTGAATTACAGTTGAATCTGTTTTTCAATTCAATTATTTTACTCAAAATTGGTTTGTATATTCCTTTTTCCCTCTTTCTTTGAACTTCAGTAACTATTTTATGAATTAATTCAACTGGGTATCTCCTGTGTGTGAACATGTCACACAAATTTTCACATTCTGCTGTAAAATCACTCTGCATGGTGGTCATTCTCCCAGCCCGTACTATTTGACCCTTGATCACAGATTTTTTTTCTGATGTAGGGGGTGAGAGCTGTTAAAATGCAAGAGTGAATTAGAGTATGTACTCTTTCTGTAAATTTTTGCTATGTAATGTTGTCCTACTAAATTTTTTGATAGATCAACATCAAGGTAACTAATGCTCGACTCTTAGTAGACACTAGTAAATTTTAAAAATTCAGTGGTACTATTAAAATACTCAACTATTTCTTTTGCTACTACACTGCCACTTGTGATGATACGGAAAATATCGTCCAGGTAGCGTGTATAAAAAGAGATGTTGGATTTCAAGTGAACGTTTTCAAGAATATATTTGTGTTCCCAGTATGCCATAACTAAATTGGCAAAACTGCCTCCACAGGGGGACCCCATAGCTACCCCAATTTTTTGTAAATATATGTTGTTAAATGCAAAGAAATTGTACTCCAAAACTATGCCTAATAGTTGTTCAATCAGTCTTTGTTCTGAGTCGCTTGCTCCTCTAAGTCTAATAAATTTTATGACCCACTCAATGCCTGTGTGGTGCGGAATAGACGTGTAAAGGTCACAGACGTCTATTGTTAAAAAATTCTTATTGTGGTTAAACTCAAGTGAGTTGATTTGTTCGAGAAATGACCATGAGTCTTTACATATTTGTTTTTCATTACTCACATAGGTCTTTAATACAGCGTCTATTACTTTGGCACAAGCGTATGTAATAGACTGACGAGCATCCACTAATGCTCTCATAGGAGGGTCGTTAAGATTTTTATGGATTTTAGGTACTCCAAACAAAGAAGGAAGTTTAGCTAGAGACATGTTTAGGTAGTTGTTAGTGTGTATGTCGGTTAGTGAATCAATGAACAAGTCGTTAATGAACATATTAATTCTGTTGTGAGCTATATTTAACTCGTTTAGGCTCACTTTTTGATAAGCTTGTCCTTCGAGGAGCTTCATCATTTTATCTATAAAGTGTCTCACTTCCATAACAACCAACCCTCCAACTTTGTCCGGTTTCATTATGCAAATTGGTAAGTTCTTAAACTGTGATAACTTCGTTTTGTCCTCTATGGATACATTGAAGTTGTTTGTGGGATGAACATTGTTACTAAACAATCTCCTCATTTCTATTTCGCACATGTGCTCAAATAGGTGTATAAGTAGGTGAGTAGGTGGCTTGTAAGTGCTTGCTATCCCAAGGTCTTGCCTATCATTTGTTCCGACACCCAACAGGACTGTTAAATTCAGTTTTCTAATATAAAGTTTAAAGTCTAAAAGTGTCTCTGCTATGTCACCTCTATTTGAGGAGACAAAGGTAAGGCCTTTTGCAAGTAACTCCACTAGGTCATTATCCATTGTGAAATCTGTGTAGTTGTAAATATTAAAGTCCCCTTTTGAATTCATAATAAGTTTATAACTAGTGGGGGTAGAGTTCACTTCAACCACAAGTGAATTCTCTATTGCCTCATCCTGTTGCTTGCAGCTCGTGTGTTATAAAATTTTCTTTGGTTCCCTCTGTAGTTTTTCCGATTTCTCACCATCCGCCCCTGGAAGTTTTTTGACTGATATTGTTGGCCATTTTGATAGCCACCCCTCTCATTGTTATCATTTCTACCCGTGTTTGAAATTTCTATGGGCTCATTGTGGCTTGTTCCAGGCCTTGGTGTCATTGTATCAACATTGTCCATGTCTAAGTCATTGGTACTATGGTTAAAAGGGTTGTTGTTGTTAGTGTTACCCAGAGGAATATTCCGTGACTGAGAAGGGGGTGGTTTAGGATAGGCTGGATACTCAGTTGAATTAATTCATAAAATAGTTACTGAAGTTCAAAGAAAGAGGGAAAAAGGAATATACAAACCAATTTTGAGTAAAAGAATTCCCCCAGTACCTACACAGTTAGAACTTGACTCAACAGATGCACTAGTTGAACAAATCGACGACATGAACACTTCATCTCATAACCCACCAGAGGGTTTTGGTCCCATAAACATAACAAAAGGAAACATAAGTTTGGTTTTGACATTTAACTTAAGAGCAAAAGAAATTATGGGCATTTTGAAAAATAACTGGTACTTGTTCACAACTGACAGAGACATTTTTCACAAAGTAGGAACATCTCCAGTTATCACATACAGAAGGGGTAAAAATTTAAAAAATATTCTAGAAGGTCGACTTAACAACACACACAGGACAGTGGGTATGTCACAATGCGAGATGTGTAACTATTGCAAACACATTGATATTGGCAACACATTTGTGATCAGAGAAAGGAAGTACACATTGAAAAACAGATTCAACTGTAATTCAAGTGGTGTAGTTTACTTAGCCCAATGTCAATTATGCCCAGCTTTCTATGTGGGCAAAACTGACAGAAGATTACGTGATAGGATATACGATCATGTATATGTAATTGGTAAACACAAACAAGAGAACGCATTGGCAAAACACTGTATGGAACAACCAAACCACTTATTTAAGTTTAAAGTTATTGAGCAAATTCACGACCAAGAAAACAACATTCAAACTATGTTAAGGGGTGGTTCTAGTTCACTACTTTTAGAAAAAATTTAACTGTTATGGCAACTACGTTTAGCTGCATGCCGACCACCAGGATTGAATGAAATTTACTCACTAACTTGTATATTAAAACTTAGAAATTGGTTACAGTAAGGTTAGAACTAATTTTTTGCCTCAATAGTTGTGCATACCCACTTTCACAGTGTTTAGAATATTAGTTGATGCCATAGTGAGTAGTTACATTATTGGGTATTTATGTTGCTCACTTGTACATCACTTTTTATGCTTGTCATTTTAAAGCATGCATTACTTAATGTAATACTGTCATTTTGTATGACAATAACATCATTCTATAATCATTTAGAGTAGACTCACAAAATGCACTAATAGCCGCATTACAAGTTGATGGCACCTGTAGTATATACAAAGTGCCACCAGTAATGCAGCACAACATTTTGTTCCATTTTAGGTTTCCCATGTTTTTGTCTTTTCTATATTATAACATTTTTGTACACTATATCACTTTTTATACACTACAGCATTTTTGTTTAGCTCAGATAAATGTTTTTAGTCTTTTTAATGTTGGTGTAACTTTTTAGAAATTACATTTTAACTTTTCATAATTTGTATAATGTGGATGACATGGTGCTATGAATGACACACATTGTTTTTCATTAAGTAGGTTAAAATCATTAGACTATTCAAGGGTTAATGAAAGGAGTATACCTATCACATGATGGTTAATTATATTTAAATTAGTTTAACCTATGGTGTGTCATTATCTGAAGAAGTCTGTTCACAAATACAGACGAAAAGCGCTTCATATAGCACCAGTTTGGTTTTGTTTTGCTGCTTTTAACTTTACTGTGGACAGCAGCAGTCCACTGCAACACTGTTACTTGTGGATTCATATTAAGTTTTGTCTGAGTTATGTTGCCGTTGCTCTTGTGGCATTTTTGGAATGAGAGTTAAATGTTTGATTTGAGTTCAACAATTGCGCATCATCACAAGTTATCAGCATTACATATTTAATGACTGTCTAGGTTAATATAATGACATATTAATTATTCAATAGCATATGAATTTTTATAGAAGTGTAATGAAATTTGACATGTTGGTTTTATTAATGGTGAATTTTTTGCACACAAGACATTAGCGTAGCTATGTAAATGTTATTTTCACAAGCTTTAGTCTACGGTAAAACTTTTGGGAGATTAATTGTGGGTGGCCACTTAATTTTAATGTGCAGTTGGCAATTCAACTTGAATTTGTTAATTGATTGACTGATTGATTAATTGATTGTCTTATATAATTTGACATCTTTGATGGTGAAGTTATTCCTTTGAAGGCTTGGTAAAGCCGAGGTACTTGAATCACCAGTAAAGAGTGGATGTCTTTACCAGTGTCTCTGGTGTGATTTGTTCTTCATTTTAAATCTCTGGTACAGCTGCGTGATATGCCAGATGTGGGAGTTGTGATAGCTTCCAGGGTTCCAGCACACACATTCATTATAATGCCCTGGCCATCACACACGACCTGGCAGTTGATGGAGGGGAAGCCCTTGCATTTTATGCAGACCTTACCCCACTCACCGGGTGGTGCTTTGATGTGTATGTGCCTGCAGTCTATAGCACCCACTACCTCAGGGTATTCTGCTATTTGGTGGAAGAGACCCATATTGCTGGCAATGCCTCACGGGTGCTGAGGAAATATATGTGCTCACCGGCTTGTGCTGACATGGCATCCAGGAACTGGTGGAATACCCTGGATTCTGATGCCTGTGAGATCCCCATAATATCCCCAGTTGGCCTTTGGAAAGTACCTGTGGCTAGTATTCTTAAGTCTACACATACCTTGGTATCCACTGGGACAGGTTGCCCTATGTTGGTTGTGTGTGTGAGGCATGGATGGCAAAGCTCAACAATTTGCTGTAGGAGGTCCATGTCCACCTTATAGTGCTCTACTATCTCCAACTCATGTACCCCCTGGTAGGTTACCCTGGGTCTGTACTCTCTTCTCCTTCTCCTCACTGTGGGTTGGTCATCAGCATTCTCATCCTCCCACCCTCAGCCTCTTCCACACGTTGATTTATGAGAGTGAATGCAGCCCCTATCATTTTGTTGCTTTTGTTAGGTAAAATTTCCCCTGTTTGTGTACACCAGTGGTGTAGAGTTTGTGGCAAAAAACAGAGGTAAAGGTGTTTGCATAGTTTATAGCAATGTGCTGGGCTGCTGCCTGTGTAATTGTCTGATTCTGATACATTTCACCTGCCAGCTTTGCTAGTTCTCCTTGATTACCTTCCTACTGCTGTTTTCCCTTCCCATGCCTTCCTGTTTAAGCCCCAAGGCGAGCCGCACAAACCCAGTGCTCAGATGTGAAGAGAGCTGCTATTTCCTGGTTTAATTTTTTTTTTGTTTGTTTAAAACCCAGTTTGCGGCATGCACACCCATTTAGGCAATGTAAAGAGTTCTAGGCAGCTTCACACAGCCCCCTTCCTTATCTCTGCTAAGCTAAGAGCAAACCCAAGCTACAGAGCTCCAATAAGCTTACAGTTTTCCTGACACACCCCTCTATGATGTTAGCTAACTCTTAGACTTGCACAATGGTGTTCCTGCACCTACACAGTTGGGTGCAGGCTAGACATGAGGGGAAATCTGTGATTCAGTATCATTCCCCTCATTTGCATAGAATTGCCTGCTAATGCCTACAAGTCTGACACTGAGCCTTCCCCCTTAGCAACCACTATTCACTGACCTTGTTGTCTTATGCCTGCCATTGACTATAATGGCAAAAGTGTGATTTTGCATAAAACGTTTTTTTCAAGGTTTTAGTTTTTTTTTAAGGTCGATCCCATTTGTGTGCCGCTGCCCTACGTTTAAACGGCCGATATCGGCAAAAAATAAATAAAACCTATTTTTTGTAATTTTTAAACTTTTCCATACCAATGGCCATATATTTGGCCATTGGCATGCCTTCTACATTATATACACCCTTTATATGGAGCTGTCATGCCTCTGTTTTGTAGTTTGCATAAATGTACTCAGTTACTAACCGAGTACATTTCTGCAGGTTACACTAATCCTGCATGGATGGCTGCCAGCTTCCAGAATCACTAATTCACCTCATTTGCATGGTTTTCACCTGCAAACGGGGTAATTGGCATACAGGAGCTATATCTGTGCAGGAATAGTGCAGGACCACTCATGTACGTCCCAGGAGCTTGTTCCTGGATCTCTTGGTGGCCATATTGCCTCCAGCAGGTGTTGCACTATTCCTGCAGGCTGTGCTGAGCTTGGTGAATCCCGGGATATATCTATATCTATATCTATATCTATATCTATATCTATATCTATATCTATATCTATTTAATCTATTAAACTCAAAGTACAATCATTGTCTGGTGTGTGTGTGTGTGTGTGTGTGTGTGTGTGTGTGTGTGTGTGTGTGTGTGTGTGTGTGTGTGTGTGTGTGTGTGTGTGTGTGTGTGTGTGTGTGTGTGTGTGTGTGTGTTTAGTGTCCAACACCACTTTTAAATTACTTAGCCCCAATAAATAAATAAAATAAAAGATATTTTTGGTAGACAGGAATGTTTCTTTTTAGAAGTTCCTACTAGTATTAAATCATCACATTTCTTTAGCAGAAGTTGCAATGGACGATTATACATGCTACTAAACATTCTTAGAAAGAGATGGTTGGTTTTATACTTAAGACAGAAATATATGACTAATCAGTCAAACGTAAAACCCAAACTCAAAGTACAATCATTGTCTGCTATTGCTTTCTGTTAAGAAAGAAAGTGCATTTGTGTACGTGTGCATCAGCGGTTTGGCAAAAAATTCAATGTATGTTCTCATTCAAATTGTTCTCTAATTTTAAATAACATTAATACGTTCTCATTGATATGTTTGCAAACCCTTTACTTATACTTTGATGCTGTACAGCCAAATAATTTGAAAGGCACAAATCTGTTAAAAACATTAAGTGCAACATTATAATACAAAAACAGGAACTGTATGTTGGACATACAGTAATAGGTATCATGCCCAGCAATGGATCAGAACCACTGATGATGATTGTGCAACTTTGCAGTTCAGTATTAATGGCGACACACAGCACATATACCTTAAGAATGTCAGTGTATTCAGTTATAAAATGCAGAAAAATTATGGATGATTAAATATCATACCCACATGCCAGTCATTGGGTTCTGATTGGAGTTTTGGTCTTATTTTTGACTGAATAGTCACATGTTTCCATCTTTGGTATAAAACAAACCATCTCTTCCTAAGAAATTTTTTCCCGGACCCCCTTTAAATAAGCCACACCAAACACATAAAGCCATTTGGCAACCTTTGTTGAATATTATTGTATAATGAACTTTATGCACACAAAATAACATCAATTATCTTCATCAGAAATGATCTCAGGGCAGCGTAACTACTCACCGTGTATGATTATACCTCAGGGCAGCGTACCTACTCACCCTTATACCTCCTCCATGGGGCAGCATACCTACTCACTCCACACTTAAATAGGCAGCGTACCTGCTCATCTCTTGGGAAAAACATTAACCAATGAATAACCACCTTCCTTAGAGGGAGAACAGAAGAGGACAATTCTGCCCCTCTTCTCTGCCTTAAAATGCCAAAATCTTCCATCCAAAATCAAAAAGGAGGGTGGGAGGGCCACCAGCTCACATCAAAATGTGCCTACTTCCCATAAGCCCTACCACTTAAGCCTATTAAGTCCCTCCCTTACATCACTTCCATTAATCTCTCCCTCTCTCTTGAACTCTTTATCACTACAATCCCGCTACCTAAACTACATGCAAAGATTCCCTTTAACTTCTAACATCTATACCCTTTTTACAACTTGCACATGGTTACATTTGTTCCGACCCCCCTTTAAATAAATCACACCAAACACATAAAGCTATTTGACAACCTTCATTGAATATTATTGTATAATGAACTTTATGCACACAAAATAACATCAATTATCTTCATTGGAAATTATCTCAGGGCAGCGTAACTACTCACCCTGTATGATTATACCTCAGGGTAGCCTGCCTACTCACCCTGATACCTCCTCAACTGGAGCAGCATACCTACTCACCCCCACACTTAAATAGGTAGCGTACCTGCTCACCTCTTGAAAAAACAACCATTAACTAATGAATAACCTCCTTCCTTAGAGGGGGAACAGAAGAGGGCAATCCTGTCCCTCTTTTCCGCCACCAGCCTGATCCCCAGGCTGTTCCATCTTCTAAACCCTAGCCTCAATCATACCCTCTAAAAACAGCTTCAAATGCAGATTAAACAGATCCAATCCCACCTCATTGAAATGCACCCCATCTATTCAATACTAGCCCTCCTCCCCATCCCTAAAACCTCTGTGTTCAATGGTATGCATCCCCAAAATTCTTAATTGTCTAGCCAATCTCTGATTGACGAACCTCCTGACCCTTTCAATCACCCTATAACTATAAGAATTCGTCCAGCACAAACGAGGAACTAACTCTGACCAAACAATTTCCATACCCGGGTACACTGTCTGTAATCTCATCAAGTCCTGTAGAATAATATCTACTAATTGCCTCTTAGAAAGAATGCCCAAATCATTGCCCCCAAATGAATTATGAATATGCAAGGTATTTAACCTTCTCAAATTCCTGCAGCAACCTATCCCAGCTAAGACCCCTACCTCCATGCCAAGTCACTGACCACCCTAAGTGTGATAAACCCAAATTTTTCCCATCTTCCCTGACTAACACACGCTTCTCCACCCAGTGGATATATGAATGCCCCAATATGATAATCTGCTTCCCTAAAAGAAAAGAAGAAAAGAACGTTATTAATAATCCCAACAACTTTATCTAATATACAATAAGAGTGCATTTGAAGACAACCTCCCCAATCTCTTAATAACTTCAGTGGAACTCCCCTCTCTAGCTAAATGTGAAGCCCTGCCAATTCTAAAAGAGTGAGTTGCAAACCTATCCACTGGAAATCTCATGCAACGTAAAACCCTCCTAAGCAAACATAAGAATCTACTACTCTACACCACCTTCCCATCCACCAAACAAAATATTAACTCATCTGCACTCCCCATCAGCCTCCTCTTGAATCCTTTGGCCCATGTTACTGGACAAAGGCTTGGATTTCTGTCAGGCTTAATCACCACCATAAATCCCCTACCTAATTGATCTGTCTTACTCTTCCTTAATGCAATGGTAACCTCTCCCTCACCTATGATAACATCCTTCCAACATAACAAACCTAACAACTCAGAAACACGGAAGGCGCCAAAATATAACCATGTACATAGCATGCCCCACATGAAATAATCTAATGACCCACTGTGTAATAACCCTAACCCTCTCAACAAAACTTTCAATACCACCCTCGTAAGTGGCCGTCTAACATCCCTACATTGCGCCACCACTCTTCCCCAACCCCTCAACATCCGTCCTAATGTCCAGGACTTTGTGAAATCTTGCAACCCCACTACCTTAGCAAAAATGCTAATAGCTGCTAAATCCACCTTAACCATTTGCAAAGCCTTACCTATCCCCCAAGCACAAGCTACATATTGCAACAATAACTCCTCCGACCACACCCCCTCCTCTTCTGACACCTGCAAAACAAACAGATTAAAATCAGAAAGAGCCCTACTGTACACCTTCCTCATAGAAGGATCTCAGGAATGCCACACCAACCTCCTGGCTACCTCGACCCAAGATTTCACACCTCCTCTGGCAGGGTTTCTGGCACTTCTTCCACCTGTGGAGCCAACCCTCGAAACTGAAATTGGGACAAGCTATCAGCAATATCATTCTTTATGCTTGGCACGTGCAATCATGTAATGGAAAAAATTATTAACAGGCACTGCAAAACCAATTTACGTAATACCAACAAAAACAAGCCTGACTTAGAAATCTTCTTTTGTAATACACTCACTACCACCATATTATCAAAATGAAAAAATACTCATTTGTCCCTCAAATGCTCCTTCTACACCACGGAAGCTGCCCATATAGGCATCAACTCTAGGAATGCCACGTCACACCTCCATTTCTCATTACAATCCCAAGGCCATTCAGTCACAAACCACTGACCCCCAAAGTAGGCCCCCATACGAGCACCCCAGCTGCATCTGTAAACAACTAAAGTTCCTCCTGCCCCACCAGTCAGACTGCCAGAAGGAAATCCCATTAAATTGTTGCACAAAATCATTTCACAACATCAAGTCCTCCCGCACCAGTTTGGTCACCCTAACCCAGTGGTGTTTACTCCAGCCCCCTTTCAACATATAAGCCACCGATCTACAAAAGGTTCACCTTGGGTGCACAGCTCAACAGGCAAAATTCAAAAGCCCCAACAATTTCATGACTGATCAAATCCGTATCTTATCCTTGCCCAGCACTAGATGTATAGTCGTCTGAAGCCTCTCTATCTTATCCTCAGGTAGACAAAACAGTCCCTGCTCCGCGTTTACCATTAATCCCAGAAATTCTAAAGCTCTCACCGGACCTTCCATCTTATGCTGAGCCAACGGTACCCCCAACTTCTCGCATATGCTCGTAAACTCTCACAACCCTTCCTGTGCTCCTGGTCTTCCTTCACCCACCAGCAGAAAATCATCTAAATAATGCACTGCCTT
>NC_056742.1:37140849-37230849 GCF_019279795.1 Protopterus annectens | reverse complement strand
AATATCTTCACAAACAAGTTGCACAGACAGAACTGCTTAACCTCATATGAAAGCTCTCAACTGGATGAACAAAATGCTACTGGCAGTGTGTTTGTAACTTGAGTGGTTGCTGACAGATTGCAAGTTGTTTATAAAAGATTACACATTTAATAGTTATTGTATTTACTGTGACTTATAAAGTCTAGTTTAAGACCTAGAGTGTAAAAAATGCAACCACTATAAAAACAATGTTTTACTGAAGAGTTTGACATTTACATTTCTGTAGTAACCCCTATGATTCCATAGATAAAAATATTTGTTTGAAATGTGAGGGCATAATTTGATTTTATCAAAAAAGCTTAAGCTCTGTACATTGGAAGTTACAGTGCAAATGCCCAGAGCTGCATTGGAGGGTCATGAGTTAAACAGAATATTTCAAACTATAGCTTTTGCTTTATATTTAATGCTTTGCTGAAAAGATGGAGAGGATGAAAGCAAAGTAGTTATCAGTAGTCATCTACATAAAAGATGGCTTTACGGCCATGAAAATGAATTATGAGAGTTTTAGGAACAGCTAAAAGGGGGCCAGTTATGTCATTGTATCATCTATGGGAATTGACTTTTCTTTCCTACAGATCATAATGCATGCATTTCTGTTACACACACTACACAAAGCATAGAGTGAACTACAAAAAAGTCACACTTCTGTTTACAACTGCCCTGCTATAATGGGTTTAAGATTTCCAAAGTATGCTAATATTGAAAAGAACATTTTAAAATTTACTCTGTAGGATTAACTAATCACTAAAATGATTAATGTGAATTCAGAAATCTTGATAATAAAAAAGTCATCTTAAGACCTTATTTTCCAGGAATTACATTTCAATAATTTTCTGAAGAAAGAAATATCCATGTCTTCAAATTAAGTTAGTGATCTCCCAACTACTCTATATGACTGAAAAAATCTGTTGGGCGACCCTGCATACAATATTTGCACAGATGGCACCATTTAAATATTGTTCTTTTATCATTCCATTTGAATAATCATGTGAGTAATCAAGCTACTTTCATTGATGCAAAAGTGACATCAATGCACTCTAATCTATATTTTTAACCTGTGAATAGTAACTATCATTTTGAATAAACTTTTTAGAGGACCATATACTGGAAAATGCCAAATACCTACTGTCAATGCAAGCCTTTACCTAGATCCTCTCTACAGAATCTGTTACATATGTGTAATGACTGTCTTGATCAGCAGAGTGCTTGCTTTGTACTGAAGTATGGTATATATGTTGTCCTTTATCAGCATGCTATTTATAAACATGAATCATAGTGATATAGTGATAAATACTATTGGTTAGATTCACTGAATTGAGGCAATTGACTTATACAGATGCGACCACTGTAGCATTGTTCTTGTATCTCTAGCTTTTAATGTTTTTCTCTTTTAGTAATGCTTGAAAAACAGCCTTTCATGTCAGCTTAATTGTACCCATTTAGCAATATTAAAAACAATAATAAAATAGCTAAATAATACAGATCTACATCAGCAGCTGTGCTAAGGATGAATGCTACAGTGAATAAAAGCAATGCAGGCTCTAAAATTTGAGCAATTTAACAATAAATAATACTGATATGTGAAAACAGTAAAACATTATCTTCTAAGACTGCCAGTAAATAATGCCTGCCTAAATCATATAATACTGGTATTGAAGCAAATAGGAGATGATATTTGTTTCTTACAATTAAATAGAAACAAGTCATGCATTTTTATGAAACACATACAAGCAAAATACAAGGGAGTTTCCAGTTCCATCCTCATCTGTAGAGTCATCTAAGTTCAGTAGTGTGTACCTTCAGATTTAATGACGAAATGTTGTTTGGCTTTTATGTAGCACATTTAATCTGTGAGGACTCATTAGACTTTTAATCATCTTATATGGGTGGACACTAATATAATAGCTGAAAGCTACATTAACTTTTCATGTTGTTTAATGCAGCAAAGATGTTAGCACTTCTAAACAAGTGGCCCAGGTGCAAAAAGCAGGCACATCATTTCTGATACAAAAATGAGCAGAAAAGCTATTGAATATACTCCAGCAACAATTATCAGTGTTATTCTTCAAAATGACAGATACAATTAAAAATAATAAACTACAGTCCCAACGTAGCAGAAAGACTGTTACGACAGACAGTAAGACATATTTTCCTCTTACCATTCATAGTCTATTAAGACAGGAATCACCAATGCAGTTATCAAAAATGAACTAGATGAAAATAAAGTGGAATACTCATATATCACATAGATTGATTCCTTAGTAGTTAATTATTATTAGGTTGAAAGAGAGGGAATACATGTGCCTGTATTATGTTTCTTTGTATTAGGAAAGTGATGTTTCTGTGTTAACTGAGCTACATGAGAGGTAAAGGGCAAATTGTGCCACATTTATAACTAGTGGGGTTTGGCTTTATTGTCTTAAGTGGATTAATATAGACTTATAAACAAACAAATAGTAATAAAAAATTAACAATGGCATTCAGAAGCCAAGTAGCAGAAACACTTGTAGGCCCTTAAGAGGTAATTTGCATATATCCAATTGCCCTCTATCAAAGTTGGTTAACAATATTACCCATTATGAGTTACAGGGCCTTTTTTTATATTTTCACCCACATACATTATGAAGTAATAGGTGAAGTAACAGGAAATCCTAGTATGCTTTGTTGGGTTCTGCTTTTGACTTCATTTCCATAGGTATTGGTATAAACATGACTATGTTAAAGTGGAAAGAGACAGTGTTTCATGTCAGTATAATTATATGACATTTTTAATAAACGTCAAACTAATATATCTTATGTCTTGTAAAACTGTTTGCATACTGTAATTACCATAACCATTACCATTTTGCAATTAGTTTATTGCATGTCCTATTACATTTTATTAAACGTGAATATTGATAAGTACATTTTTTCTAAATGCATTTTGTCAGTGCCAGTGGTTTCTTTTAATATGGCCTACTCACTTACAGAACTTTTTGATTGTTTTTAATGTTATCAGAAGTGGAGAGATGGAAAAAAGTCTGTGTTTAAGTGTGTCATTTTAGAAAGCAATTAGCCATAAAATCAGCTGTGTGAGCAAGTCCACAAACACCTGACATTTGTGGTCACTCCAGCTAAGAGTTGCTTATTTCACTGATTTGCTGTCATCTCACAACCATTATATAAGGTAGGGGAAACTAATGCAGGTCACCCATTTTTTGGGATCAGCCTGAATGGAAGGAGGCAGACACCCTAGAATTAAAAGGTTTCTTGTATTTTTGCAATGATGCAAACTTTACACCCTTGAAATAGCAGTTATACATAAATAATAGGTACTCTCTCACCTTTCTTTCTGTGGATTTTTATATAACCTTTAGCTGTTTCTATACATTTCTTTACTATCTCATGTCAGTTTATTTTACAGAAGATATTCATTATTTTACTCTGTCTTATTTTTGAATGCTCACCTTTCTTTTCTATAATGTTGTTTTTTGGTATAAATTATGACATAGTCTTCTATTTCTTTCACAGTCATTAAAGTTATTATTTTTTAGCATGCCCATATTTAGTCTATGCAGGGTCTGAATCATTGTTTTGTTTAATGAGATGAACAGGTTGACCAAACTCTTAGTTATATTTTAATTTTTTATCTTTGACATCATAATGCAGTCCATTTTGGTGCATTTTTGCATACTAAATCTGTATAAAAAGCTGGATTACCTCTGCAGTGTCTCCACCATTTTGCCATTTATATTTAGCTTTCTCTGCATTTTTCAATGGACATCTATAGTTCATGCATTGTGCACACTTCACATATAGATATTGTTTTTTGAGGTTTACCATTAGTAGTTCAAGCTGAGAGCTCAGGTATTCTGTTACTTCCATTCCTTTTTCTCAAAACACTTATAGGATCCTTTTGCTTCTATGTTTTTTACCTGTCAACCTCTCAGCACAAGAAGTCTAGACAAAGCCAAATACAATGGAAGGACAAAGGCCCAACAATAGGAACTGATTTTTTTTAATATTGTTCTTATAAACTTAGAAAGTTGCAAGAACTAGTGTTGCATGTATATGTATTTTCTAAAGGATATAAAGTCTGAAAATCAAATGTCTGTCATTATTTAATAACTTCAATCCTCAATGAATTGCTAGAAAACCACAAATTAATGAGGAAAAGACCAAAAATTGGAGGAAAAAATCTGGACATTCTGTGAAAGTTTGGATAGTTGAGAGATACAAGTATCTGCTTAGTAGGTTGTGTCATCTCACAGCCCTTTAAAGACAGAGCAGTACAGGCTTTACACTGCCTGTCAAGGAATGATTTTTCTCAGATGTGCAGTAATAGAATAAAGCAGGACTGGTGCTTGCCCCCCCTGTACATAGAGTGGCAAAACTAATTAAGACTCATGCAACTTCATGTATTCTTCTCAGCTCTTGCATACTTTTGATGTGAGTTTCTGAGTACCTGTGCTTATGAAATAAAGACAAATGATACCAAGCATTTGTGATTCACCCTCAAATACCTAAAGGACATATAGAAAAATCATTTTTAAACATTTTACATTTGTATGCTCTAAAGGTATAGACCATGGTACATTCAGGAAGGCTTAGTCTACTCTATTAGTTGAACTGGGCAACAGATTAAAAAATAAATAAATAAATAATAATAAAAAAAAAAAATATATATATATATATATATATATATATATAGATATATAGATATACTATACACACACACACACACACACACACACACAGATAGATATACAGATATAGTTTAATAATCTTGCTGTCTCTAAGCTGAGGAAGAACAAAATGTGTTCTGCTAGAACTGCCGAATACCAAGAACTGAGTGCTCAGCCTTCTCATCATGACTGCAGATACAGTATTGACATTCATTTCTGAACACCTACTGGATCACGTCTGCTAGCACCATGCACTTGGAGAAGTTGCCCCTGTTATCTTACCATAGCTATGCTTCTCTATGCTTCTGCCTATAAATATTTAGAAGGTAATTATTTTGGAGGCAACTCCAAGGAACTGAACAGAACATATATAAACACTAATGTTTCCCCTACCCACATATCATTTTTGACAATGCTGTACATGCGTACTCCACCAGCTGTGCAGTAGCAAAGGCCACCTTAATTCTGCTCACCAGGTGCTCATGACCCAACAGAATTTTTTTATGTTTTTGTAAGTGGGCTGCGGCCCCCTGGAATCCCCCACACCTGCCTCATGTACCCCCCACACCCCCTGTGAATTAAATATACCAACTCTGAGATTACACTACATTGAGGAAAATGGAAGTTAGACCCACAGAATGCCCACATCTGTGCGAACTGTCTAGTGGGGTACGCATGTACAGTATTACCTCATTTTTTTAAAGTTACTTTAAGTTGTTAGTATATTAGTTGCCTTTATTTAACTGGATTTATATGGTCATTTTTTAATATTTGTTGTATCTACTTTACTATGGATTTGTATTAATGCAAAGTTTTACTTTTGTGTATTGTATTTTTGTTTTAACTTTTAGGTCAAACGCATGGCAGATTCTTTTCACTGCATTTCTGAAGGTGCATGCACACTGTTTCACTCCTATGCTGTTATAGATGATTTTGGCTGGTAGGGTAATTGATTTTGCTTCACATTATAAGTTTATGTCTCTTCCTATATTACTCTCTGTAGATTTTATGCTGTCACATTTTTTCCGGATTTTTTTTCCCTTTACTTTATCACACATCTTTTACTGTATTTAAATTTGTAGTGCTTTTAATACTGTAAAGTATGTTTATCATGTGTCCTTAATCCTATTTTTATTGTTAGTTTTCTGCAGACATGATAATGTATTTGATTTGGAAATTTGTATTTCTGATGTCTTGTGATATTTTCTACTCATTTACAGGTTTGTCTTCCATTTTTAGAATATTTGTGTTTGACAGTTCCTTCCCTGCTAAGCTACTTTACAAGAAGGTGGCATTGCTAAATTTTGAAGTCTTTGATGGAGTAGGGCTCTGTGACTGAAAGAAAAGTCCTAGTGAATTGTACCAGCTTTTCCCCATTCATTGTGCACATTTGTTGCACAAGTAGCTAGCAGATGGATTAGTCAGCTTTCCTTGCCTATTTTATAATCAAGGAGATCAGTGCTTTGGCTGCACCCCCCCCACACACACACACACACATCCACCCAAATATTTGGCTCTGGAAAAGGTTATCACTGCTCTTTTTTCTGCTTTTTTCTGAAAGTTGTATATTTTTTATTTGTTATGATTACCTATTTTATTTATAAAACCTTTCATTTCCTGCCACCTTCTGAAAAGTGACTTGGCACTTTACCAGCTTCTGGAAAGTGACTCACTGGATGGCACAAATAAACTTTGTCAGGTTGCAAAAGAAGTTAGTCAGACACACTTCATAAGAGATGCCAGCAATAACCTGCTCAGTTGTCCACAGGATATCAAAGACAGATGGAAGAAGTACTTCCAGCAAATTGTGAATGAAAACCCCACAGATGCTATACTGCTCCAGGCACAGCATATGTTATAAGGAGAGAAGGAGCCCCCCCCCCCCGAAGATACAAACTAAGGAAAATAAAGTAAAGGAAAAAGCAGGCTCAGACAATGTCACACACAGATATGATCAAGATGCTAGATGAGGCAGCGGAGAAATGAATCCTGAGAGTACTCATGGCAGTATGGAAAGAAAACTGCATCCAAGATGACTGACGAATAAGCATACTGGTACCAGTGTACAAGAACAAACAAGAACCAAGGTGGCATTCACAACTGTAAGCTGTATAGAGGTATCAAACTCCTGTCACACTGCATGAAAGTTCTGGAGAGCGTGATTGATAAATGAATGCATAGAGTAGTAAGAAAGTAAGATGGGTGATGAGCTGTTTGAATTCAGATCAGGATGCAGCACACCCAACCCAATGTTTGCAGTAAGATAGATAGTTGAGAAGAAGCTGGAAATGAGGAAGGAGTCCAACTGGGCATTTTCAGACTTGGAGAAAACATATGACAAGTTCCCAAAAAAGGTGATTTGGACAGTCCTGTGATGGTTTGAAGTCCCAGAAACACTGGTAGAATTAGTGCAGGTTATGTAAAAGGGTCAAAATTACTCCAGTACAAACAGTGTTCGGTCTCATAGTAGGGTTCCCAGTGAGAGTGGGTGAGGATCAGGGTGCAGCCCTGATCCCACTGCATACTGGTGACTGACTACATTAACATACAAGTTGGAGGAACAACTCAACGAACTGGCTGCATGCTGACGATGTGGTATTACAGGCAGACTATGAGCACAGAACATCAGCAAAGGAAAGAGGAGAGGAATACAAAACTGAAGGTACATGGGATGAACCTGAGCACAGATAAGACAGCTGTAATGGCAACAAATGGAGGAAATCAGAAAAAAAGCTGAGAATTGAGATACAGAGGAAGATGCTGAAATAACTTTACAACTTCAAATATCTAGGAGGGGTGATTGAGGAGAAGGGAAGTCTGAATAAGGAGGTTAAAGCTAGAATCAAATGGGCTGCAGCCAACTGGCACAGAGATTTGGGGTAGTGTATCACAGAAGAATGCCAAAGAGGCTAAAAAGTAAGACGCATAAGTCAACGGTACAGACAGTACTACTATATGGATAGAAACATGGGCAATAAAGACAGAGCAACTGAGGAAGAAAGAGATGATGGAGATGATGGAGATGATGGGTGGTAGGATGCACACTGTTAGGCAGATGAAGAAATGAGAATTAAGTAGCTCCAATTGCAGAGAAGGTCAAAGAGAACAGATTATTATGGTTCAGGCACATGTACAGAAAAGCAGAAGTCAATCTGGTGAAGAAGATTTGGTACAGACAGGAAGTAGGCAAGAGGAAACATGGGCATCTGGCAAAGAGATGGCTGGACTGTGTGAGAGAAGACCTGTGACAGTCTGGCATGACTGTCCAAGAAGTTAGGAGAATGGCACTGAACATACATAGGAAGGTGACAGTTGACACAACACCCCGACTTAATGTAGAAAATGGGAAAAGGGGGGTTATGATGATTATTTGCAATTTTTACCACTTACTATGACTTTAGACTGTGGTGGCGGTGCTGTGGTAGCGTTGCCGCCTCACAGTTAGACGTTGCCCATTCGATTCTCAGTTAGAGCGTCTTCTGTGTGAATGGGCGTTCCTTCATTGAAGGTTGTGCATTAGGCCCGGCAAGCCAGCACGTAAAAATCTACTGCCAATCATTAGCAGACCAGAGTTCCACTGTGGCGACCCCTAACTGGGAAAAGCCGAAAGACACAAACAAACCATTTACTATGACTTTCCTTCTAGGCTTTATAATTTCTGACACTGATGAATCCTCCTTTGGCACACTGTCGCACATGTATAGTTTTTATTTTTTATTTTCCATCCATCAGATTTGCAATCCAGAAAAAAAATGCCACTCCTTTATCCATATAAGAGGAACACTTTCAGGCAATGTGAAACCTGATGCTGTTTACTTAACTTTACTATGTTTCTTAAGCCTTTAATTTACATTCATGTTTTATGCCTCGTGTGACATATATACAGAACAAAGATGATAAGCATACTCTACCATCCCAAGCCATTTTGCAAACATGCTATCCCCATACAGTGACTAATAAATCCACAAACTTCCTTGCTGATATTACTAAATGCACTACAGGTACCATTCAAACCTATGTCTCTCATACCCTATCTAAACCTATGTTAAACCATCACAAATCACTTCCCCTAATAATAACAGTTTACATTTTAGAAGCGGGTGATATACAACCAAACCTAGGCCTCTGTCTTCTTTCTACTGGCAACTTAAAATGTGCAGTATAAATAATAAATGGATTCAGCTGCAACTAAGTTAACTTCAAAACATACCCTGCTACAGCAGCTTTAACTGAATACTGGTTAAATACGACTCTTGCTTAGTTCCTTATATTACCTAAATCTATTCTGTACTGAGATGATTAACATAGACCAAGAAAATGAAGTAGTATATTTAAACAACTATACCAAAAACGTGACAGAAATGTAAATGCCATAATATACATTCCTTTTATTTCCATTATCACTTCCATTAAAACCATTCTTGATAAAATTCCACATGTAATCAAACATAGAGATTCAGCACACCTGCAGAAAGATGTAAGTCCACCCCAATAATGTAAGACCAATCCATCCTTTAATATAGCACAAGTAAAAATATTTAAAATATACTGTAAAATAAAGTGAACACAAAGCGCTTTTCATCCCACCTGGTGGTGAGACTTCTTCAGGTACAAATCATTCACTGAAGCCAGTACATTTAAATACAATCCACAATGCAGTCATATCACTAATCAGTCAATGAGTGAGGGCTATTCCTAACCCAGTAAGTAGCAATAGGAAACCTACTTAGTGGATAAATTCCTATTGTTAAAACTAATTTGATCCTGTTATTGCAAAGAGGTATATATATATATATATATATATATATATATATATATATATATATATATATATATATATATATATACACACACATATATATATATATATATATATATATATATATATATATATATACACACACATGATGGTGTTAAATAATGAATAATAATTCATGTTTATACAGGCACAACATTATAAAAATGTGTAACATTATATATAAAAATATACATATAAAAATATATATGGGATTTTTAAAAGTCTACACAGCACAGCAAAAAGTACTACATTTCAGATACACGCTCCTTCCTGTTCATTTTGCTGTTAAATGCCAATGTTATACCCTGTAATGTATCAACTAATTTGTTACCTTGGTATATACTGGTAAAATTTCTACTTGTGTTTGTTTACATTAGTTACCTCTGAAGGTTTTTTAGTTTTAACATGAAAGAAATAGAGTAAACCTCATTTAGCCCAGGATAAGCACAGGCCATAGTCCTGAGTTGTCACCAATAATTTTAACCTTTCTAAGTGTAAAGATTCTGGGCCCCCTCTCCCATCGGAGCTCACACTGTCTATTGCTTTAAACCTAAATGTATGGTTAATATGTTCCTGTTTGTGCCTACTCAGTGCATTCTCTTGGCTCCTCTTCTTCATGTGGTACAGGTGTTCATAGACTCTTTCTCTAAACTTCCTGTCAGTCTTTCCTATGTAGAATGCTGAATATTGTTGGCATAGAGCTACATAGATAACAGCTTTTGACTGACAGTTTAGTTTGTATGTTATTTTGTTTTCCCTGTCTCTTACGGTAAAAGATGACCTAGCGGACATGTGTGAACAGTAGTGGCACATGTTGCATCTGGACATATCATTCCTAACTACATAATTATAGGCTCCATTATTTGATTCCAGAATGTTTTACAAATTAAGACCCCCATTTAAAAACTAGTCTAGGTGGGGCTTCTATTCTCCACCTGGTCGTTGGGTCATTCTGTAATATATCCCAATTCTTGTTGATAATCCTCATAATCTCATAAGCATCAGAACTAAAAGGTGTAATCAAACTACCCTGTCTGAAATTGTTCTTACCTACTTCAGCATTTAATTCCATTGCCGTATTTTCTGCAATAGTTTTTCTGTCCAGTATTGGTTTATAAAAGCCCCTTGATGTCTTTGACTGGACTTCAACCAATAATTGGTTTAGTAGGTAGTTGGAGTAAACCCTTCTGGAAAACATTCCTTTCGAAACAAACTCTACCAGCTAAATATGAGGTGGTTATGATCATAAAAAATTCCATGCCTAAATCAACATCTAGCTCATCAAATAAATCTAGGAGATCAGGTTTGGAAATAACCCCAATGATACGGAAATGCATGCCCTACATAAGTCCTAAAGTAACTCTACTAGGAACCTTACAAAACAAGACATCTCAGACCACTATAGAATATGCAGCAGTCTTACTATGGGTAGCCTAAACTATTCTGAAGAAAAAAAAACGCAATAAGAAAAAACATAGATAGGTGTAATGTGATTTGCCATTCCAAGAATCTAGAAATATTAAACAAAGAGATAGTAAATGTTGAAACACTTAATGTCAACCACTTCATTATTTGTAGTCTTCCTCAACACCACCAAAACTATTAATCTAACAATTCCCCTAACAAGAAACAAAAACCACTGCACATCTATAAACTTTGCTCATTTCTTTTTTTTAACCCCTTGCCAAAAAAAACAAATCAGTTTCTACATTATCTATCCTTAACTTTTAAAAATGAGACACAATGCCTGTCTTGCCCTGGTAAATGTTTTTAACCTATCCCTAACTACTAAAACTATCACTGCAAAGTTAAATCAAAGAAACATAGGTCTTCTGCCTAAAACTGTCACCCCAGAAAAAGTCAAATAATTTGTCTCTATTTGCTAGCTTCATTCCTACAACAAAATAACTTAAAAAAAGCATGCAAGCTTGCTAATATCAGATTCTACAGCATCTTAACAAATGCTATTTTCACAGAGAGACAGCATAGATTCAGGTCCAAAGATACTACCACTATGCAATTTTCTCATTAATGAATGTATGGAAAATATTATCCTCACTGGGTCATTTATTAACTGCATTAATGTGCACAGAATATGGCTGACTCCAAAAAAAAAACTCAAACACTGCAGGCTCTCTGAAGAGATACCTGCAAGGATTATAAGCTACCTGATTAACAGAACATTTACTGGCATAACAAATAAACTAGCAACCATCAATGCATCTCCGAGTGTTAAAGTTTCTTAAGGCCTAGTATTTGTCCCTCTCAAATTTTCCTTCTGTATTAATGACTTTTCATTGCATCTTTCCAGTATTAATGATTTACTCTATACAGGTGACATAGTCATTACAAGAGTTATCTGGTTCAACACAGAAATTAATATTCACTGTCACAAATTTGTTTAAGAACCATTGGAACTGGTTGCAAACTAGCATACTAGTCCTAAACAAAGTAAATTGAATATAAATATTGTTTGGAGCGAAACAAAAGGGTACTCTCA
Source organism: Protopterus annectens (assembly GCF_019279795.1). Taxonomy (NCBI): domain Eukaryota; kingdom Metazoa; phylum Chordata; order Ceratodontiformes; family Protopteridae; genus Protopterus; species Protopterus annectens. Next base: position 37,218,848 of record NC_056742.1, on the reverse strand, counting down.
GCACAATCGTTTGATATACAATATGCTAACACCTTGTTTCAGTGGCCATTCAACAAAATTATCTAGGAATAATTGTAAATCTATATGGAACTTTCCTTACTGATATCAAAGACCAGTCACAAAAAGTTCTTATTCTGCTCTGCTTAGGCCATAAAATTTGATAGTTACTGACAATGTAAGCCAGGAAGGCCCTTGGCATTAATGTATTACTATCAAAACCAAAATATTCTCAGCTTTGTTGCTCTATATTCTTCCCAGAGTCTAGACATATTTCAAAAGACACTGAAATTCAAATATTTATTAATCTTAGCACACATAGTATGTACTTCTGCCTAACCATCAGGAAATATAAGTAGCTTCCAGTATGGGCTAGTATGGCCTCCTTTCTTAAGACATTCATGTATAAACTAATAAATAACTCCAAACCTCTATCTTAAAAAATATATCTTACCCACTTCAGAAGTGCCCCATGCTCTGGCAAATGTTCTTCCCCACAGAGTCTAGTCAAATTTAATTTTATATAGTTTTTAACCAAATCATTGGCTCTGGATTCCAATCCTTTTCAAACTCAAATCCTAAGCTCACCCCACTTCAATTCATTTTGTACTTTCTGCTTCCTCAACAGTTGCGTCTGACTTTTTGCAATAGCATCACTTTCCTGTTGTTTGTTATACTCACACAACTCAAAAGTCATGGAATTTGCACTCACATGGATATTCCTGATTTTGCTTAATTTTTACCTGACCTATGCAAAATTTCTGATTTTTTTGGTAAATCACTTAGAAGTGCATCAGTCAATAATGCAATAATACTAATTATTAGAGATTCATATTCTTATTGTTCAGAAAAAATGTATATTGATTGGGGCTTTTGTTCCTTCATTGTTGCTGGCTTTGTCCAGAGTTCTTAAGCAAGTTGCAATGTGTGCACTCAGCATTGCTGCCTAATGATCTTGTGTGTGTGTTTGTTCATTTGTAAATGTTGATAGTGAAAGCTGGCAATGTGCCCAACATAAAAAAAAAGCTCATCAGCCTCATGGATACTCAACAAACCAACTTATTGAAACTTACCCGATCAACTATTTAAACAAACAAACAAACAAACAAAAAAAACACATGTATTACCTACACCCAACAACAATATTCCAACGTAAACTAAAATACAGAAAAAGAACAGAAACCATGCACACCCCATATTACACTAATCACAAAAATGAAAAACATCCACACACTCTTTTCATGATCACTTTATGTAAAAATGAAAACCAAACAATACCATCAGTCATAGACTTTTGGAACAGTGGTACTCTTATGGAAAAGGACTCCATAGTAGGTATCAGATTACCAGACATGAATAGATGATCAAAGCTGTTAGAGAACTAGCCAGTTCAATCACTGCAAAGGGTATGGGGCAAGATAACTTGACAATGCTGGCATCCATGTTACTATATAAGGACATATTATATAGGTGGATACAGGTTTTGTAGGTATACAAACACAAACTGCAGCACATGATAGATTTGACAGGGTGAGGTCAAATTCACTTTAGGAGCAACTTTCCAGCATAGCAAAAGTATATTTAATAAATCATCCTGAAATTAACTGACAGGCAATGTTAAGGATTTTTGCTTTTAACAGAAATTCAGATCCATATTGAGGACAAAAGAAGTAGTTATGGGCTAATGTTAAGCACAGTTTTTGAGTCTTAACTCCTGAATTTTCTTTCCAACTCATCCTTAACGAAGACAAGTCTGACACTTACGCTTCTGACCCAGTCACGGAGCAATAGTTTCTTTCTAAGGGTTTGGGCTAGTAGTGATGGTGGGGATTGAGGAAAGACTTCAAGAGCTGTGAGTTGCCCTTTGTTCCTTTACTGTTGAACTGTAAATGGGTAGAATTACCTTGACTAGTGATTTTAAAGAAAATGTGTTAAAGAGATGAAGTTAAATCCAGTACTATGACCAGAGAAAAAGACACGACAGTCAGTTAGAAAACATGCCATGTGGATAAGTCTTACACTAGTAGAGTGTGTGTACATTTTATAGTACCATTGCAAGAATAGTTATTCATACAAAACTGTCCTTCTTGTGGCAGTTTGTTAGAATGGAAGGAGGCAAAGTGACAGAAACTGCTGCAAGTTTTTAATATTTATGGGAATGAAGGTCAGCAATAAAATATGATGGCTTTAGTTTTCTAAGCTTAGTACATATGTAACAAAGCAAGGGCTGGAGATACATGGAGGGCATTTATAGTAGTTATGGTAGGTACTGGTTCATAGGTTCTATAGGTTCATAGGTTGGTACTAGGCTATTGGCCCTAGGGCATTACAAGCCTAGCCATAACAATTCCCTGGATATTTCTTCCCACAATATTTACTTCCCTGGACACCAGTCTAGCAGGGTGACTGACGTGATCCCCAGGGTGAAGTTCCTCTCTACCATCCAGTCATCAAGATTCCTTTTGAAGAGGGCCAATGAGGCACTTTGCTTGACATATATGGGCAGTCTATTCCAGAGTCTGGGGAGTCTCTGATTGATGAAACATATAACAAACTAATTTGCAAACTCCAAAGGTGCAGACTAGTAAGAAGTGGTTTCGTGATCAGTTTTTCAGAATTCAGTAACCTCTTAATAGTACTCTGGAATGTTTAACAAATGTAAAACCTAAGCTTTATTTCATTTATTTATTTTATTTATTCATTTATTTAACACAGAAAACTGGTTTCTAAGTCTCCTAGCCAAAAAAATGACTACAGCTTTCTTATGTTTCCCAACTCAAATAGACAAGGCCACCACCTACTGCCACTAGATGAACTATCCCAGTTCTCTTAATGTAAGAACACAAAAAAAGATTGTTTTAGAGTAATGCGACTAAAAAACAATTTAAACAAATTACTTGGACAAGGTGATATCAAATATTAGAGACCATTAAAATATTTTAAAGTGCAAAGTCAACAAATAAGCAAAAATAAAGCAGTAACACTCTAAAACAGTAAATTTAAATGCAAAATAATAACATGAATTACTTCTTTGCCAAGGACGAAGCTGAATTAATTCAAGATGACAACGGAGTATGTCAAGAGCACCAAACAGATGGGAGCACTGAGAAAATGAACAGGAGACAATTTGTAATAAAAGAGGTTTACTCAATAAAAATACTGGTTTAGTGGGTAGGCCCTCAGTATCATAGATCTATGGAAACAATAGGTGAGAAGAGAAAGTACTTAAATAACTTATACAACAAATAATAGCAATGAAAGAGGGGAAGGAGGGACTTTGCAAGTCACATTATCATAAGGGTGGTAGGTTTGGGAAAGAATTCAAGCTGCAAGTAGCAAGCTATCTAGAAAATAATCTAATCAAATAAAGCCAATATTAGAGCTATAATCTTATGACTTTGAGCTACTGGTCAATGACCCAGGTAGGTTAGAATTTCAGAAAATTTAGCGTAATGCCTCAGTGCGGAGTATGTCAGACACAAAGAACAGGGGAACAGGGGGACAGAAAGGCACTGGAATGCAACTTTAAGAAGGTAAATGATAAAGCAGAATATGACACTAGCAGCAAAACTGGAATATAAACAGCTGTAGAGACACTGAAGCACAAATTCTGGAGCAGAATATACAACACTCCCACTGTTAGTTTAACACAGTTTAAGCTCCAGACTATTCAGAAATTTACCAGTATCAATGTTTATGGAAGAAATATTGCAATAATTGACAATGAGGCCAAAATCTAGTTGGCGGTTCGGCATCAACTGCAAATGAAAGTACAAGACTAAAGCCACAGGCAGGCCTCAAAATACAAACAGCTATCTTTTACAAGTAATTCTACTTATGGAAATATAATAATGTGTAAATGATGGAAGTGATCTTGCAGAAATTCACAGTCTTACCACAACTGCAAATGAAGCTACAAGACTAAACTTCCAGAACAAACTAAAAAAAATGCAAACATATAGCACATGGAAAAAAAAATCAAACAAGTACAGAAAAAAAGATCACCACACAGGTTGCTATAAGTGCAGTTTAACGTATTTAAGCAGATAATCTTCATAGTAATGCCTGTCTAAAATAACAATGGCATTATTATGAAAGTGTAATGCAGTCAATGTTGGATGGAAATGAAACTTATAAATTGATAAATAATACACAATTGAATACGATAATTAGCAACATGCATAGCAATTTATATGATTTTTTTAATGTGTGATATTATTAGTCCTGTATTTTCTTGTTGAACTACCAAATATTCCAACATTTAGGGGTCTACCGAAGATCCATAAGGATCCCCAGAAACCTAAAATGAGACCAATTGTCTCTAGTAGAGGGTGGTTGACAGAACCACTCTCCATATATGCTGAGAAGCAACTAAGGGAGATAGTTTAGAATACAGGTACCATCATTAAAGACACTCAAGATTTTCTTATTAGTTTTTCTGAATGTATAAACAATGATGTTGATCTATCTAATATTTGGCTTGTAACTTTAGACGTAATGTCACTATTTACCATGATACCAAATGACTGTAGATGGTTTAGAATATCTAAGACAGTTTTTAAATGGATGGAATGTCAACAGTGATAAAATGATGAAATGTATGTTGTTACTTGAGTTGATTTGAGAGAATAATGTTTTTGTGTATATTGATAAATATTATTTGCAGACGAAAGGAGTGGCGATGGGGATGCCTTGTGCGAACTCGTACGCCAATTTAGTTATGGCCCAAAGGGAGAAGACATACATTATGGATACTAATTATGTTAGAAATATTAAATACTGCAAAAGGTTTGTAATGTCTTTCTCCTGTGGGATGGTAATGGCACTGATTTATGTTCATTTATTGAGTATATAAATCAAACTACTAGTTTCTTGAAATTTGAAGGTAAATGGTCCAAGTTAGAGATTGAATTTTTAGATGTGTTAATTATGAGAGAAAATTATAGTTTTTCTACCTCATTATATAGGAAAAGTTGCAGGAAGAATAATTTGCTTCATCGCATGAGCATGCATTCTACATACATATAGGTTCATAGGTAGGTACTAGGCTATCGGCCCTAGGGCCCATACAAGCCTAGCCAAAAAATGCACCCTGGCTTTCGCCACCCAAGAAAATAATTTTCCTGTGCTCCTGTTGAGCAGAGCCACAGAAGTGATCCCCGGGGTGAATTTCCCATTTCCCATCCAATCATCAAGAGTTTTCTTGAAGAATGCTAATGAGGAGCTCTAGTACCTACCTATGAACCTATATGTGTGTAGGATGCACGCTCATGCAATGAAGCAAATTATTCTTCCTGCAACTTTTCCTATATAATGAGGTAGAAAAACTATAATTTTCTCTCATAATTAACACATCTAAAAATTCAATCTCTAACTTGGACCATTTACCTTCAAATTTCAAGAAACTAGTAGAATATAGCTATTAATCAAGGACAGAGGATATCTAAATTGACCAGTGATGATAATAAATGTGAACAGACATTAAGTGATTTGTGAGAAGAATTTATTATGAGAGGATACTCTATAGAAGAAAGTAATAAATTGTATGATCATAAAATAGTAGATAGGAAAGGGACAGGTAGACCCCATTTTAGGAAGAAAGATGTGAATATTGTTGCATCAACTCAAGTGATGAAAAATGTGAATTTGGCCAATGTACAAGTTAGACTGAATGTACCATATGCCATTAATAATAGGACTATACATGAAGTGATAAGTAGAAATTGGGTCATTCTAACCACTAATGACGGGATACGAACTATAGTTGGTTTCCAACCTAGATATAGTTATCGCAATAATAAGTCCTTGAAAAAGGTTATTATGTTATGAAGAGAATAAAGTGAATGAAGTGATGTCAAGTAGGCAAGGAACTTTTCCCTGTAGGAACTGTAACCAGTGTTCCTACATGTTAGGTTCTAATAGTTTTACACATCCTGATACCAACAGGACTTATGTTTTTAAACATTATGCTGATTGTAAGTCCAGAGTCCTTGTCTATTTAGCTTGATGTATAAAATGTACATGTTTCTATATAGGTAAAACTAACCGAACTTTAAGAAAAAGGGTAAGAGAGAATATTTATGCCATTAATCATGAAGATGAGACTAATGCATTCTCAAAACATGTGTTGGATCATGATTTAAGCCATAAGTTCAGATTTATGGTGCTGGCGCTTGTTAAAAAGAGTACTAGAATAGGGAACATCAAAAATTCTACAGAAGAAAGAGATAAAATGGATAATTAGGATGCAGTCAGGTAAAGGTAATGGTTTGAATGATAGGATATCTCTTAAACCATTCCTTAAAGACAGACCTTTAAAACATTGAGATGAAATGTGTGCATACATATAGAAATATATCATATGTAGGCATTTATTTATTTATTTATTTATTTATTTATTTATAGGGTTTTTATATGTATGTATAGATTTGTATTTTCATTATTGATTTTCATTGCTGATTCTATTGCTGATCTTTTATATATTTTTATTTTATTTTTTATTTTATTTATTATATTAAGGCAATTCATTGGTTAACTATGTAATTGTATAAGATATATGTATTATTGCTGCCATCTAGTGGCAAAGCTTTGAAATGATTATTTAGGAATGAAATGTTTTATGAATGAATTTTTGGCGCCTCTTTTTGTATTGAAATGAAGGAATATGCAATGGTTTTATGTCTGATGAAGGGTTCGGATGTAAACCAAAAGCGCTTACTGATCTGTCTTGTGTGTGCTCTATTAAAAGATTTGGGACTTCCAGAGCCATGGTGGTACTTTGTGTTTTTGAAGATTACCTGCGTGTGTTCTTGCACTTTGGCACCTTTACCCTGCAGCTGTCTTTGGATTTCATTGAACATATTTAAGCAGAACTGAAAATATTTTTTCTTCCTTTCATTTTGATGAAAACCTCATTTCTCACGGTTATGTTCTATGAGGTAGTTCTTTCAGAATGGTGCTTAGGCTCAACCCAGCAACCTAACAATCCTAGAAGGGCCCACTAAAACAGCAACAAAAGGACTTCATCAAAACTATTTATATTGTCACAATCCCAGAAGAGTTCACTAAGAAAGCTCTGTGCAATTTTACCAAATCTTGCCAAGCTGAACTCAAATTCTTGTCTTGGTTGAATTTTGATAAGTCCATCTACACCATATTCTCAATTTACATAACATCCAGAAATTTGCACTTAAAAATCTTTTTATTGAGGAGTACACATCATTTCACAGCATGCTATGCATTTATGAATTTCATTTTTCAGAAAGATTAATGAAAATAGCATGGTGGCAGGGAGGGACAAAGGCTGGATTATGACTGATGTCGGAGGTTGACATAACGGTGTTTACCTTACAGACACAAAGTGCATGGTTTGATTCTCATATAGGGTAATTGGCTAGGCTTAAAATGGCCCACAAGGGCAGTTAGCCTAGTACTAACCTATGAACCTATGAATCTAAGTTTGATTAGCAGCCAGAACACTTGAGGAAATGAGGGAGATCAGGAAATGAAGATGGCATGCTGAACTACCTATTTTAGAGGGGAGTGGGTTTGTCATGTATACCTAGGATGCACCCTCTGCATTAAACAGTGCCTAAACATATAGAGGCATTTGAAGTAAGGGTGGGGCCTTTTAAGATTACATTGATTGGAAATGTGGGTGGTGCATTGCCGTTTCACCCATTGTACACTTATAAGAACCCAGGGAAATGTAGGTCTGTAAGCAAAAACCTTAATCCTCCACACATGATGTGCTGGACCCTAACCTGTAGCAGAACATATGAGCCATGAGAATCTTACCACTTGTTAATTTAATTGGTTATGTGATCAGATGAAGAGAGACTTAGTGATTAGAGGAGAAATGGATCTAGAAAAGTGAAAAATGAAAAAGGTCTGATGACCGGTCTATTTACCCAATAAAGAAAATAAAAGCCTATGAAATGCCTGCAGAAGTGATACACAGACTGTTGTGGAATTGACAGACATTATGGCAGACAGTGATGCAGAAAAACTGGCTGATCTGTAGATATGTCAATTATCTCCAGATTTGCCATCCTGTTTGAACCCTTATTACAATGGTCCTGATATTGTAATTACCTTTGCAGTGTGCCCAAATTATGGTACATATCCACAGCATTTGCTCTAGTCTGTTTTGATAAAGTGTATATCACCAAGCGGTAAGAAGCTATTACAAACTCTGAATTCTTTCTGGAGACCAAGCTCTACCACTTTTCTGATACCGATTAAACATAAGACATCATCAGTATAGATGTTGGGATTTACTGAAATCAAGTTGTTGATTATCTACCACTATGGTTATTCAGTTACATTGTTCAAATACTACCTTTTCCCATTTTGTATCAGGCCTCTCTCATTACCAGTCACAAACTGATAATTTAATCATTATATTAAATATCTTATCATACTTACAGTATACTTTCTGAGAGTAGTGACTGCTACATTCCACTGAGGTTTATACAGAACTTTTAGATGATAGCTAATACTAGGTTATTTACTTCTGTTCCAATAATGATTAATGGCTGCTCATTAACAGCTGCATTTATCTGGGGCAAGCAAAATTTCACAATAAGTGCATTAATCAGCATTAACCGCTAAGTGCTGAATAAGTACTTAGGCATGTTAATATATGCAGGTTTGTAATAAAAAATAAAACATATGAAGAAGGCTGAGGATAGCATTTAGCTGGCTAAAGCCTCTTTTACTTTACTTTAGTACCTTGTGGTGTATCAGAACTGCTAGCTTCTATCAATAGATGCATATCTACGTGTCATCCAATTATCCAAACACTACACTCATATGTTGATCCTGAAGCCAGATTTGAAACACTGATATCAGAATGCAACATAAAGGCTCCACTGATGGGGTCTGTAGTGTTTCAGATGATAAATTAAACAAAGGTCCCTTCAATGCAGCACTCATGCAGTCCTGGTATATTTAAGAAAATCATAAAGGTTAGTCACAAACAGAAATGGCTTATTCGTTTTTTGGCCAACATACGTTTTACTAATAAAAAAATGCAATTTCTGAGCTTCTTGTCAATGCTAAAATGCACTCATCCAAAAAGTCATTTGGTTAGTTCATGCAATGTGAGAATAAGGTGTAAAAGTGCATATTTTTGCATTAAATAAAAACAAGTATGTTACAACTGCACATTATTCATCACCTTCTATTCTCTTTTATTAGTTTTTCAGTCTGCTACAGTTGCTACAGAAGTTTGAACAGCAAAAATAAAAGCCTATTCACCATGTCAGCGAGAGAGCAGAGGGATTGCAAGATGTTGCTGAGGACAGGCATGCTCATCCTGATCTAATGTCATGGTAAGTATTATGAGGAAGTCCATCCTTGTCAACACTAGGACAGAGCTCTAGGCTTATCATTCTGTGTGGTCACCTGATCTAATGTCATGGTAAGTACTATGAGGAAGTCCATCTTTGTCAACACTAGGACAGAGCTCTAGGCTTATCATTCTGTATGGTCACCTGATCTAATGTCATGGTAAGTACTATGAGGAAGTCCATCCTTGTCAACACTAGGACAGAGCTCTAGGCGTATCATTCCGTGTGGTCACCTGATCTAATGTCAGGGTAAGTACTATGAGGAAGTTCATTCTTGTCAATATGAGGACAGAGCTCTAGGCTTATCATTCTGTGTGGTTACCTTGTCTAATATCATGGTAAGTAGTATGAAGGCCATCCTTGTCAACACTAGGACAGAGCTCTAGGCTTATCATTCTGTGTGGTCACCTGATCTAAAGGCATGGTAAGTATTATGAGGAAGTCCATCCTTGTCAACATGAGGACAGAGCTCTAGGCTTTTCATTCTGTGTGGCCAGCTTCAGTTGAACATACATCTAAAAAACTATCCCCAAAGGAAAGTGCAGAACCAGGTATCATTACAAGAACTCACAACATGGATAACTACCCAGTGGAACCCATGTAGCTGCTGCATGAAAATAATCAAATGATATATTCTGGAAAAAAGGCCTGAGGAATTGTTACTGTACTGACTGTTTAAGCTCTAGGCACTAAAAACAAAGGTTTATTGCATTTTTTAAAACAGAACATACTATATTCAACAATGTGAGTAAATTAATTTTAGAAATATTTGGACCCAATTTCTTGTAAGGCAAGGCCACAAACAGTTATTTTTCTTTGATTAAATATTTTTTTTTACAGAGAACCTGAATAGACCATAGACATCAATGAAATGCAGGGGATATTCTTCCTGTTAGAGTAATTAGGAAAGAATACATGCAGGTAATCATAAATGGTCAGTACTCAGAATGCTGAGTCCACTAATATGGAGATTGAATATGCCAGAAATTTAGACTTAAATGATATTTCTCAGAATATTTATTTTTCTCCAAGATATGGATATCTTGTAATAAAATGTTTAAAGAACAAGAGAAATGGTCAATATTCACGATTGTCTTGCATTGTTAGGCTTTTTTTTCTTTTTCATTCTGTCAAGACTCAGCATTGCAAGTACCAACATTTCAAATGGGAGCCATTCAGGCAGGTTGATAGAATCAAGTTTTAGTTTAGTGGCTATATTAGGCATAAAAGACAAGTTAGTTCCAAAAGATACCCTATCCGTATGGAAAATCAAATATGGAGAATTAACACATAACGACTGAAATACTATATATATATATATATATATATATATATATATATATATATATATAAATAAATATATATATATATATATATATATATATATATATATATATATATATACATATATATATATATATATATATATATATATATATATACTATATATATATATATATATATATATATATATATATATATTATATATATTTATATATATATATATTTATATATATATATATATATATATATATATATATATATATATATATATATATATATCTTCTTGATGAGGTAGTGGTCACTAGAAGGAACATTTTCATGGATAAATAAGCTCTGTGGTATTGCACAGATCCCTAGCAGTTCACATATAAAACACACATTTTTCTTTCCTTGGTTAAGGGGAGAAAGCTCTCTCCACCTGATTCTGCAAGCTATGCACGGTGCGCAAGACTAGTGCAGGAGCTCCAGCAGCAATATGTCTGCCGTGCGATCCAGAAATAACCTGTACGGGCATGCACGAGCGCTCCTGCACTAGTCCTGCATGGACTCAGCCCCTGTATGCAAATTACCTGATTTGCAGGAGAAATCCATGCAAATGAGGTGAATTTGCGATCCAGAAAGCTGGAAAGTGGCCATGTAGGACTAGTGTAATCTGCAGAAATGTACTCCGCCAGTAATGGAGTACATTTCTGCAAATTTCAAAATGGAGCCATGATAGCTTCAAATAAAGGGTGTATATCATGTAGAAAGCATGCCAGTGGCCAACTATAAGGCCATTGGCATGGAAAACACTTGCAAAGACAAAAAATCAACTTTTATTTATTTTTTTAGCTGATCTCGGCTGTTTAAGTGTAGGGCAGTTGCACGCAAACAGGATCGGGGGGAAAATAAGAAAAAAAATATATAAAATAAGCATTCTAACCAAAATCACTATTTTACCATTATACTCAATGGCAGGAGACAACATGGCCAGTGAATAGTGGTTGTTAAGAGGGGAGGCTCAGTACTGGTACATATAACTATGCATTAGCAGGCAATCCTATGCAAATGAGGGTAATGATGCTGAATCCCAGATTTCCCCTGCATGCTAATCAGCACCCAACAGTGTAAGAGAAGGAACAGCTTGGTGCAAGCCTAGGAGTTAGCTGACATCATGGGGGGTGTGTCAGGCATACTGTAAGCGGACTGGAGCTAAGCAAGTGGGTGTGTCTGAGGCTGCCTAGCACTCTTTACATTTCCTAAGCAGGTGTGCACCAGGTTTTAAAGGAAAAAAAAAACAAAGTAAACCAGGAAATAGCAGGTCTGTGCACATTTCAGCACTCTGTTTATGCAGCGCGACCCCAGGTTCAAACTTCGGTTGCCACCCGTCCCGTTGTCAGCGGGACACTCACGGTTTGAGTGCTCTCATCCCGCTTCCCGCGCTCACCAAGCGTGGGACTTTAAAGTCCCGTTTTCCCCTTTTTTTTTAAAATTGCAGGAAAAGCCGAAAATACTTCCGGTTTTCCACGGCAATGCTCACCACCGGACCTGCAGTTAGAGGGATTCTCTGCTAGGTCCGGGTGGTAATGCAGCACAGTAATTGGCTGCAGCTATTTGTAGGGGGCGGGAACTTCTTGTGAAGAGCCCCATAAAGGTCGCAGCTGTAGAGCACTAAGCTCTATAGCAGCCCGGACAAAAGATCTGAATTTTTCGCCAGCATTAAACTTGAAGCCAGCATTGAAGCCAGCATTGAAGCCAAGCCAGCAAGGGAGCCAGCCCAGCCAGCCAGCCAGCAAGGGAGTCAGCCCAGCCAGCCAGCAAGGGAGTCAGCCCAGCCAGCCAGCCAGCAAGGGAGTCAGCCCAGCCAGCCAGCAAGGGAGTCAGCCCAGCCAGCCAGCAAGGAAGGGAGTCAGCCCAGCCAGCAAGGGAGTCAGCCCAGCCAGCCAGCAAGGGAGTCAGCCCAGCCAGCCAGCAAGGGAGTCAGCCCAGCCAGCCAGCAAAGGAGTCAGCCCATCCAGCCAGCAAGGGAGTCAGCCCAGCCAGCAAGGGAGCCAGCCCAGCCAGCCAGCAAGGGAGCCAGCCCAGCCAGCAAGGGAGCCAGCCAGCCCAGCAATAACTGAGTGGTAAGTAGATAATTGCATTTTGTGGCTTTAGTTATTTAAAATGGGAATAGTGTGCTTTATTTAAGTTTTTAATGTTTAGGGGTAGATGGGGATGTAGTATGTAGTATTTAAATCTGTGCAGTGGTTATTTTGAGACTTTGTACTAGTTTAAAATGGGAATATATTGTGGTTTAATTTTTAATGTTTAAAGGCAGATGGTGGGTGCAGTACGCAATATTTAAATCTGTAGTAGTTAGTTTAATATTTTTGTGTAGTAGTTTTTAAAGAGATAAAACCTGAATGTATATGCAATTGTTATTATGCTTGGGGGGTATGATTTGGAAGCATTACTTTTAAAAGGCTGAACTGTGTATAGAAGTTGTTTGTTTCTGTTGGGGGGCAGTGAAATATAAACTTAGTGTGATGCATTTCTATTGTCGTAGCTTTTTCTGGGTATTGTCTGTATGCATATAGGAATTGTTTGAGCATAGTTTGTATTTTTTGTATGGAAATATGCACTATAATGCTGTTTTCAGGAAGTTACGATATACTGTTTAGGTAACTTTTCCTGTTCCTGCAAGTCCATGTCTGTGGTACAAGTCTACCTTTTGAGGGGGAATGTTAACAGTTAATGTAACTCATTTATTATTCTAGTAGGTACGTTGCCAATTTGCCAAAGCTGTTTCAAGATTGTTTTCATTTATACTTGTAAATGTGTGCATTTAATTTATTATGCATTTTTAATAAGGTTAAAATGTACTGTTTTGCTTGTAATGTGAATATGGGTGTGTTACTTTTACTTGGGCCTGTTTATTGCATTGCTGTGCTGGATTAATTGCTATGTTTTGAGGTAAAAGGAGCCCATGGAGTCTGCTGTACATTGTAGTTTGTTACTTCTCTTGCAAGAAGTATTTTTAAAAGTTAAAATGTTTGGGCTTTTTTCCCATTTATTTATTTATTTTTGTGGATGGATGCTCTGAAGTTAATGCAATGTATTTCAGATTGTGCTAAACCATGTTACAGGGTAGTTTGCGTCTAAGTAGCAAAGTTTTTATTTTGTGTTTTAGTGATGTCTTCAACATACTTATTTACTGTTTTCATTATAATCAGATTATGACCAGTGCTGCTGTTGGGCATGTTTATTAATAGATCATTGCGCTGTGTAAATTAGTGCCATACATTTCTTAACTGCTGTGGTCAAAAGCTAAATTAGGTCTATGGTATCCACTGTGCATTGTCATTCATTTTACTGTTTTATGGTTCAGTGAATATGGTTAACTTTTTGTCTTGTGGGGTGGTGGGCATGTTCAGTGGTAAAAATAATGCATTTCATTTTCTACAAGCTGTGTTAATGTTAGTCTTCAATGGCCAAAATGCCCCTACATTACCTCATTTACTATTTGACCTTAAACTGTTTGTAAACTCTTTTTTGCTCCATTCCTCTATTTCGCATGCCAATGTTTTTCGAGCCAGTTCTTTCACATGCCAATGTTTTTCGAGCCAGCTCTTTCATGTGCCAATGTTTTGAGACAGTTCTTTCGCATGCCAATGTTTTTCGAGCCAGTTTTTCACATGCCAATGTTTTTCGAGCCAGTTCTTTCACATGCCAATGTTTTTCGAGCCAGTTTTTTCACATGCCAATGTTTTTCAAGCCAGTTCTTTCACATGCCAATGTTTTTCAAGACAGTTCGTGTGCCAATGTTTTTCGAGCCAGTTCTTTCGCATGCCAATGTTTTTTGAGCCAGTTCTTTCACATGCCAATGTTTTTGAGCCAGTTCTTTCACATGCCAATGTTTTTGAGCCAGTTCTTTCACATGCCAATGTTTTTTGAGCCAGTTCTTTCACATGCCAATGTTTTTTGAGCCAGTTCTTTCGCATGCCAATGTTTTTCGAGCCAGTTCTTTCGCATGCCAATGTTTTTCGAGCCAGTTCTTTCGCATGCCAATGTTTTTCGAGCCAGTTCTTTCGCATGCCAATGTTTTTCGAGCCAGTTCTTTCGCATGCCAATGTTTTTCGAGCCAGTTCTTTCGCATGCCAATGTTTTTCGAGCCAGTTCTTTCACATGCCAATGTTTTTCAAGACAGTTCGTGTGCCAATGTTTTTCGAGCCAGTTCTTTCATGCCAATGTTTTTGAGCCAGTTCTTTCACATGCCAATGTTTTTTGAGCCAGTTCTTTCACATGCCAATGTTTTTCGAGCCAGTTCTTTCACATGCCAATGTTTTTCAAGCCAGCTCTTTCATGTACCAATGTTTTCAAGACAGTTCGTGTGCCAATGTTTTTGAGCCAGTTCTTCGCATGCCAATGTTTTTCGAGCCAGTTCTTTCGATGCCAATGTTTTTCGAGCCAGTTCTTTCATGCCAATGTTTTTCGAGCCAGTTTTTGTGCCAATTAAGACAGTTCATTTGTGCTGTGCAGCAATATGTTACTGAACCCTACTAACAGTGTTGGTCAATATGTTGCATATCAGGTAAGTACAGATTCAAGCATGAAGAGAGCAGCAGCTTCATCACAGTCAACCAGCAGAAAGAGAATGTGCAAGTGGCAGGACGTTTGGAAAACAGAATTTGACTGGATCGAGATGCACTGATGTCAAAGCATTCTGCAGGTACTGCAAGAGAGAATTTCTAGTGACCCACGGTGGAAGAAATGATGTCGCACGACATGAGGCAACTGAACAACATAAGACTGCCATTCTTCAAGCTAAATCCACTCACCTGATGACAAAGTGGGCAAGGAATGCAAACCTTGAGGGACCAGAACTTAGAATCATTGCAGCAGAAGCCTCTGAGGTTTTCCATGCTGTTAAGCACAATATTTCATATAACAGCTTGGACTGTGCAGTAAAGTTGGCCAGCCAGTTGTACAGTGACTCAGACACTGCAAAGAAACTATCTTGTGGCAGAACCAAGGCTGAAGCCATAGTTGAAAATGTTTTGGGGCCACACTCATTGGAATGCCTCCTGCATGACCTTCAAAACCAGGTACTTCATTTGCAATTTCATCAGATGCTTCCAACAAGGGAACATAAAATTATTTCCCTTGTTGTGAGGTATTTTCTAAAGAAGAAGGGGTGGTGAATGGCCTTTTGGACTTCTATGAAGACCCTGACGAATCTGCACAGGCTATTTCACAGCAAATTTCCAACATTATGGAAAGGCATTCCTTGCCCTGGAACCATATTTCAGCTTATGGGGCTGATAATGCCAGTGTGAACTATGGGAAGAAATCTGGTGTGTATACCAGATTAAAAGAAAAGTGCCCATCACTCCAGAAAGCTAACTGTCTTGCCCATATTATTCACAATGCAGCCAAAAAACTGCAGCAAAACTACCATACGATGTGGAAGCATTTGTAATGAGACTTTTCAGCCACTTTTCTGGTTCTGCCACAAGGACCAGAGACTTGAAAGACTTCTTTGAGTTTTGTGGCATGGAATTTGAGAGTCTGTTAAGACATGTGCCAACAAGGTGGCTGTCACTACTCCCAGCCATTGAAAGAGTAGTGAAAAATCTCACAGTGCTCCAGTCCTATTTCCTCTCTCAGGAGAAGAGGAGACCCCGGCAGATATGGTCGTACTTTTCAGGTAGCGAGCATGGTGAGAATGAATTGCCTACACTGCCCCAGTACTATCTGCACTTTCTCTGTGCTGTTCTTGTCGATTTTAATGAACACATAAGTACATTAGAAAAATCAGCACTTACTGCCATGGAAACTTATTGTGTAATGGTCTCTCAAGCAAAACTGCAGGCAAGAGCTGAAGGTGCTTTCTTTGGAGGAAACTTAGGGCACTTATGAGCACATTAGACAGCACTTCTGCTAACAAACTGAAAAGAGACTTTATTGTTTTCTTGGAGACAGCAGTGAAATACCTGGAGCAGTGGTTTGATTATACTGAAAGCAACTACTTGTTTACACTATCTAAATTATCTTTAAATGAGCCCTTTGCCTTCAGTGATTTGCTGAATGTGACCACTGCCCTGAGTCTGCAGGATGTAGATGAAGATTATCTTTAGGGACTACTTGGCAATTAGGCCCTCTCGAACAGTTATGTAACACAAGCTTGACCCCAGGAGAGAAGTGGCTGAAGCTTTTCAAAGAAGGGCCTGAACTGACTACACTCTATCCGGTAATTGCTAGGGTTTTATCTATACCACCCTCAAACGCATTTGCAGAAAGAGTTTTTCACTGGTGAAAGGTAAATGGACAGATGTCTTGAAACCGATGTAGCGTGGACTTGTTAAAAGCTGAACTCATGATGAGTGTAAATTACGGATGAAATGTTGTGACTTTTACTCGAATATTATTTCAAATCGGGCCCTTCTTCAAGCCATAAAATCAAATTCAAAATACACTTTTAAAAAAAAGTGATTTATTGTACGTAATTTTGTGTTTTTCTTTGTTTAGCATTAATTTGTACTAGGGTATGTAGTTGTGTTCTTTGCTTTAGCTTTAATTGACAGTCTTAATTTTATACTTGGCTTGTATGTGGTATGTAGATTGGTTAAGTTTTCTTTCTGAATAGCAATGGATGGTTTATGAATTTTACTTTTTAAATAAACAAGTGTCTGTTTAATGAGTAGTGTGTTTTTAATTCCTTTAAAGTTTATTGTTACAACCGATTAGTGTGTGTGCAGTAATAGTTCACTTCATTTAAATGGTTTGAGTTTTCAGTATGCTGTAATGTCACAATGTTGCATCCATAACTAATACTGCATCTCCTTTAACAACTCTGGTGATGTCGTGGTGGGGGTGTGGCCAGTGTCATGTTGGCCACACCCCTATCATGTTGACCACACCCCCATGTCCCACTTTGCCCTTGTTAAAAGGTGGCAACCCTGGTTCAAACAGGAAGGCAATGGGAAAAGAAAACAGCAGTAGGAAGGTAATCTAGGAGAACTAGTATAGCTAGCAGGTGAAATGTATCAGAATCAGCCAATTACACAGGCAGCAGACCAGCCCAGCCCAGAACACTACTATAAACTATGCAAACACTTTTCCCTCTGTTTTTTTCCCATACTCTACACCACCGGTGTATACAAGCGAGGAACTTTTAACAAACAAAATAACAAAATGATAGGGACTGCAACAGTTATCATACAACAACATGTGGAAGAGGCTGAGGGTGGTGAGGATGAAAATACTGTTGACCAACCCACAGTGAGGAGATGGAGAAGAGTGTACAGACCCAGTGTAACCTACCAGGGGCTACAAGAGCTGGAGATAGTAGAGCACTTTAGGGTGGACAGGGACCTCCTACAGCAAATTGCTGAGCTGTGCCAACCACGCCTGACACACAGAACTAACAGAAGGAACCCATCCCAGTGCATACCAAGGTATATGTAGGCCTAGGAATACTAGCCACAGGTACCTCCCAAAGCCCAACTGGGGATATCATGAGGATCTCACAGGCATCAGTATCCAGAGTATTCTGCCAGTTCCTGGATGCCATGTCAGCACATGCCAGTGAGCACGTATATTTCCTCAACACCCGTGAGGTGTTGGCCAGCAATATGTGTCTCTTCCACCAAACAGTAGAATACCCTGAGGTGGTTGGTGCTATAGACTGCACGCACATATGCATCAAAGCACCAGGAATGGGGTAGGGTCTACATTAACCAAAAGGGCTTCCCCTCCATCAACTGCCAGGTCATGTGTGACTCCCAGGGCATTATAATGAATGTGTGTGCTGGCTGCCCTGGAAGCTATCCCGATTCCCACATCTGGCATCTGACGCAGCTGTACCAGCGATTTTCCAATGGGGACATCCATTATGGTCACCTAGTGGGGGATGCTGGTTATGCACTGGAGCCGTGGCTGATGACACCCATCAGAAATGCACACACACACCTGAACAAGAACGCCATAATGATGCACATGCACAGACCAGAATCACAACAGAGCATATGTTTGGGATGCTCAGATCACAGTTCCAGTGCCTGGACACATCCGGTGGAGCCTTGCTGTACTCACCAGCTACATGTACCCAAATTGTCATCATATGTGCCATGCTACACAATATGATCCTGCGGAAACAGCTGCAGCTGCTTTAGCTGTTTCCACAGGATCATATTGTCATTGTATGTGCCATGCTACACAATATGATCCTGCAGAAACAGCTGCAGCAGGAACAGCACGGGGCAGGGATACACAGCCCCCCCACCAATGCCAAGGCCTGCACAGGTACAGAGTGAATCAGAGGAGGAACAACCTGAGCCTGCCCCTGTAGGCAGATAGAGGCATGCCCAGTATGCCATGGCCTTGGCAAAGAAGCAACGCATACCACATACACTGACACAGTAGGGACCCAGGGAATGATACCTCCTTCTGACTCACACATACAGTAAAAAGGATGCCAAACATGACACTACCTGTGCTCAACCATATATATAGGGAGTGTACTATGCACATCCAACATAGGCAGCCCTCAGCACTATCCTCAATACTGGCACACCAACAAGGTAAGTCACTCCCCTTACTGATTTCTGATTAGAGTAGTATGTGTAGTCACTTGTATCTATGTTATGGTTGTGAGCATGCAAGGGAATCGGGTGACTGAAAAGGATGCCAGCAGATAGTAGACATCTATAGTGGAACCATGTGATCTGTAACAAATATGGGTGCCACCATAGTAGCCAGTACTGCACAGGCTGGCAAAACCCATGGCAGGAAATGTGCTGGGCCACATGTGTGTCCAGATGACTCACACATGCCAGTCAGGGAGGTTCACATACCCAACAACAGTCTCAGTCAGCAGGACAGGTGTTGACAAACACAAACCAAGGTTGTGCTATGGCCTCTGAATGATGCCTACAGGTAACCCCCCCAGGCCTACACAGACAGACTACATTAGGTCAGGCAGTGGGATGTTAGTTCTGATGGGTAGGAAGTCAGAAACTAATATGTAGGTCAATCAAACATAAGACCTGTAGTACACTGATATGCCTCTAGTCAGCATGATAGGTTAGAATACAGAATGAAATGGTGTACCCGACATACCAGTACAGTCATAGCAAATGTGTACAAATGTCAGGTGTGCCCCCCATCATATGTAGAAATGTAGAAACAGGCAGGTGTGCCCCCCCCCCCAATCCTGTGTAGAAATGTAGAAACAGTCAGGTGTGCCCCCCCAATCCTGTGTAGAAATGTTGAATTAGATGTGCCCCCCAATTTCTATGTAGAAATGTAGAAACAGTCAGGTGTGCCCCCCCATCCTATGTAGAAATGTAGTAACAGTCAGGTGTGCCCCCTAAATCCTGTATAGAAATGTAGAAACAGTCAGGTGTGCCTACCCCAATCCTGTGTAGAAATGTAGAAATAGTCAGGTGTGCCCCCCAATTCTGTGTAGAAATGTAGAAACAGTCAGGTATGCCCCTCACAACCCTATGTAGACATGTAGTAACATGTATGTGTAGGTATAATACCAGTGGAACACAGATGCCCAGAGGTTGTCAAGGTAGCAGGATAGATTTTAACATTTGCACAATATGCATGTATGTGTGTGTTAGGTTGGTGTGTGTTTCCTATTGCGTGAGAGTTGTCAGTATGTATGCATGTTGAGGTATGACCTGGTGGACATTTCCCACAACTGCTGATGACAGGGCCAAGTCCTCACAACTGCAGTGCCAAAGACAATTCCCACCAGTATAACACATGCTAGCAGTAAGCCATTGTAAATATATGGTGGTAATATGTGTCACCATCTGAAAGATTGACATGGCATGGCTGTTGGGATAAATATACAAGAAGTACACAGGGGAAAGTACCCCAGACATACAGTATATATTGTGTAACTGTGAACTGGACACACCTTTGGAATTATACAAACAAGTATGCATCACATTATCTGGTCCTGCAGTAGGGGATACCGGTGTTGTCTGCCCAAACACTTGCAGATCACAAAGGAGGTAGGACTGATGTGTTGGGAAACAGCTGATGTACCTGCATATGCCAGCATAACTGGAATGCCCCATGCATATCTGTGTGTCAGATCAAGTAGTGTCCATAGCACACATGCACACAGCTCACCCAAACACTACCCACAGGTATCTCTCTGATCGTATCCCTGCTGTGGGGAATGGTTACAATATGACCCCACCTGTACATGGTAATAACAAAAGAATGCAGCATGCAGTGCAAGTATCCCATGCAGGTGTGTCCCTAGCCGTAGGTAACACCCTGCCAGCATCCACACCACCTGATCAAGACTGATAGAAGGTATTGGCATGAACACCTAGCACGCCCACTCTGAAACCCCAGGGGAATATACTGTATGGCGGTCTGAGATTGCAGCACTGACAGAATGCAATGGCCTGCCACATTTGGCCCACATCAACACCAAATGGCCCACAGGCCTCTGCCAAAGGCCTATGTCTCATACGTACTGCCAATGCATGTTATGTCATGGACACCCAAATAACAACATAACACACTCCACATAAGCCATATGCAAGGCCATGTGGACAAACCACAGTAACATATCCACCATGTCCCACTGCATGAACTGTAAACCAACACCAAAACACAGCTGTGATGGGGTGATAACCTTAGGGAAAGTATCAGAGAATGTATGCATAATGTATGAAAGAGGATAGAATAACAGAGGGGGGTGTGGGAGCATGGGCAGCATGGAATGTGCAAGGTCTGACACAAAGCTGTGTGCACACACTATCCCTGGCTGCAAACACATAACTGGGTGGCTACATACCTGGTCATACACCACAATAGGGGTAATGTTCTGACTCATGGCCCCTGCCACTGGGAAACCTGTATGAATATGTACAGATGTGAGGTTTTGCCACAGTAAGATAAGGCCATACTGTCATGTCGATGGATGTACAAGTATGGGATCCTCTGCCAGCACTGTACCGAGGTGCTGAACCAGATACGCAGACTCAGCAGCAAGTGTCTGCAGCTCCCCCTCCAGAATGGCATAACTTATCATGAATATGTAGCTGTCTTCCCACAATACCGGACACAGCTGCAGTAGCCCTTGTCCCCAAGACATCACTGTGAACAAGAATGTCACCTGACAGTACATGTGGACAGAAAACATCACAGTGTATAACAGTACACATGTCTGAATATCTCTGCTAACAGCAGTAGCATGTAGCTGAAGTAGCACAGGCACAATCACCTACAGTACACACTATCCCCTGCACAGTTTGTCCCCATATTGCCAAATGATTGACAGATAGCCTGCAGAAACAGTTTGGTACCTGTAGGTGTACAACACAAAGGTCTGCACTGAAGTACACATTTCCTGGAATCGATCCACACATTCAATACAGAAGGGCATACTGGGCATGCCCACACACTTAAACACATGAAGCCCATAAACAAATGAAGCCCATGTCTGCAAACAACAGTGGACCATACATATCTGTCAGTTGCAGATGTTAGTGCATACACTCCTCAGTATGCACCAGTCATGCTTTGCATGCACAGTGGATATGAATACAGACATATATCCAAGGACAACACACTATAATAAGCCAAACGTAGACATACATAGATCTGAGGAAGAGAGTGACTGTGACAAAGAGCCATCCATTTTGAGGCCTGTCCCACCCAGCACACAGCCAATTGGCTACATGAGGTGTAAATGTTACTCACTGTAGACATTAGCCACCAGTATCCATCAGTATTACAGACTATGTGGTGCAAATCTTAGCAGTGCAACATGACTGTACAAGAAAGTAGTCATCTAGCAGCTGTATACATGTACCTGTGGAATATAACCCTGCGTACACCCACATGTGGTGTGTCAACCTCTAGATGAATGGATTATGGCCCATGCACACACACTGACTCCCCATAGCCCTACTATGACAAGCCTGCTGAGGTCATCCCCTTTGAAATACTCCTTTGGGAAAGGTACACCCCAATAATCTTTGTGGCACGTCCTATAACTGTGTACTGCTGTAGTGTGATAAACTAGTTAGGTAGGAGTTCTAATCCCAGCCATAGCAACTGTGTGTGTCTCTGTCTTTGTATGGAACACTGCTTCTTAGGCTACTCACGCTCACTACAAATCAAATGTCCTACTTTGGCAAGCCAGCTGATGTCATTCACGGTGAAATACATCTTTGGGAAAAGAGTACTCCAGTACTCCCCATGGCACATCCTATAACAGTGTGATATAGAACTCTGGTAGGGGTTCCATTCCCACACAAGGAAGGTGTGGATGTTTGTGTAGGGACAATGCTTTTTAGGCTAGTCACACTCACTGCAATTCAAATGCTCTACATTCGCAAGCTTGATGATGTCATTCACTGTGAAATACACCTTTGGGGATGGAGTACTCCAGTAATCTCTGTGGCGTGTCCTATAACAGCGTAATGCTGTAGTGCAATATAGAACTCTGGTAGGGGTTCTATTCCCACACATGGCAGGTATGTATGTGTTAATATATAGGTGTAGGAAGCAATGCTTTTTAGGCTAGTCACTCTCACTACAATTCAAATGCTGTACTTTAGCAAGCCTGCTGATGTCATTCAGTATAAAATACACCTTTGGGGAAGCTGAAGCCCAGAGATCTCTGTGGCACATCTTATAACTGCATACTGCTGTAGTGTGATAAACTAGTTCAGTAGGAGTTCTAATACCAAACATGGCAGGTGTGTGCATGTGTGTCTGTGTTTGTCATTCGTATCCTGTGTGGAGGTGGCAGTGAATGTATAACAACTGGACTCATTGTGGAGCAGTTTTGCAAATTTCTTATATGGTGGCTCTAGTATATTTTATTTTATTTTATTTATTTTATTTAACATTTGTTGACCGGGAATGTCCGACTAGGTTCCACAGAGCCTGTTTTCAGCTGAGGCCTGGGGAGAAATGCTCCAGATGTCACAATGTCCACCTTACAGGGATAACAGATGTAAAATAGCTGAGAGGCTGGGGTGCAAATCCATACCCCTACATGTGACACAAGACCTGATGAACAAAGTAGCAACCCTTGTGTTACCCAGAGAACACTCTCAACCCATGTCTCATACACACACACACACTTGCCTAGGCAACAACCGCTATGTTGGTAGTACCCTACATATTGCCCACTGATAGTAACCATGGTGTAATTGCAGTGGGCTACAGAGGGCATGGCACTCTGTCAATCAGTCCAATAGGCACGTACATGCAGAGAGTGCACCTTCCCTATGTTCCCCACTGGACACCTGCAACACCTGTGGCGCCAGCAAATGTGACCCACAAAAGACATACCATGCCTTAAATATATGACCTGTGTGGACAGATGCCATTGACACCAGGGAATACCTGTATCATGCTATCAATGTAAGTGCAGAGTCAACCTGCTGTCCATTAACAGTTCCCCCAACATGAGGCCAGGATTGGCACATCTGATGATAACAATCTGTGTGCACAACATGGGCCAGACACCCCAGGTACAGTTCCACATGACACTGTACATGCATGTGGGATATGTGCAAATCCCATACACTGTCCATGTCATTGACTAAGGAACACATACATGGCAAGCAATGCACAGCAATGGCCACACACAATAGCTACTCAGGTGAATGGATGGTGAATGTAATGCCCACCTCTGGGGGCCAATCCAGACACTACACCCCTGAGCCACACTGCAGATCATTGTTATGTGGCCTGATCCCAAGGTATACCCATCACCAAGCCTTGCATAGCCATCTTGCACAGTCGACCACTACTCATCCGTAAAGCAGTGCTCTCATGCATGTCAGTACTGGCACCCTGTGTCTGTGTGTGTGTGGTGTATGATGCCTATGACCGCATTCACACTCACTACAACCCCCATTGGCATATTGAAGCATGCTGTCTGATGTCAGACACCTCCACATAACCTTTGCCAATATAACCTCCAGATAGCCCCTGTGGTACATGTGATGCACAGTACTGTATTGTGACAATCTAACTAGTGATGAGTTGTATTCCTGACCCTACCAAGTGTGTCAGTGTGTGTGGGTCCCTGAGAGAGTGTGGCTGTCCTGACACTGATACGTCTTCATGTGGACAAGCACGTGTACTACAACTACCGTATAGCTACTATATCACTGTTGCAGATGTCACTCACCATCACATATACATTTGGAGGGCTCCTTAGCATGGAGCCTAAGTGACACATCCAAAAATTGCATAGAAATGTGATAGCAATGCATACTCTGTCAGGGGTTTGATACCCAGTATTGGTAGGTGTGTGACACAAACATGCTTAAGTTTTACTCCCCCACCCCTCCCTGGCTTATCTTTGCATCTGTCTGCCTCTCTCACTCCCTCTCTGGTGGATGTGGAGACTTACACCTGCTTTGCTTTGGCAGCAGCATGTGTATTGTAAGTGATACTCATGATCAGCTGATGGCCTCTGCGCAAATTGCAGCCCTCCTCTAGCTGATTGCATGTGTGACAGTTGTGGTAACATTCCCATAACTAATTGCATGGAAACACACTCCAGTATTTATGAACATCATGTTGGTGTTGGGCCTTTTCATTCACTGTGAGCAGGACCTAGATCTGTTGTTTGGCAAACAGCATCACAGATGGATTGGGGATTTACCTCTAACAACAAACACTGTGGAAACAGGCCAACACACAGGAGGGGGATGTGACTGACTTGACTACAGACTGTAAGTGCTGCTATACTTAATTTGGAGTAATGTTGGTTTAACAGGGTGTGTGTGGATATGGTTGTCCTACATGTTCTAATACCTGTCATGTCAGGCTATGTTTATGAGGAAACCCCCATCTGTAGGGTCATCTGCAGACTGGGCAGTGTGTGGTGCCTTATGTTTTTTCTGTTACCCACGTAGTACCTATTTGTGAACTGCAGAAGCATAGTGTAAGGATTCCAGTCAGTACATTGTGACAGCCATGAGAGTTACTGACTTCATATCCCTCACAAGACATATGTTGCAACAAACCCTGTTACAACAGTAAATGTATGAGGTTATCACACCAACATGTCAATACTGGCCCTGTGTTTGTGCTTCCAGTCACATGTCTGCCACCCTTTGTACATATGTCATGCAGTAAGAGGTGCATATGTTCTGTACACCATATTTATTGACATCATATCTGATAACAAGCCAGTCAGATATCAGGCTGCTACACATGCTATGTATAGCAGTATATTTGAGGACATAACCTGGGCATTCTGTAGTTGTATGCACAGTACAGTGGTCTGTGCACTTATGGTGATTGTCGGCAGTATGTGTATTGTGAAAATGTACCTTGGTCTGTGTACAGAATGTGGTAGATTTCATTATTCTTGGTCCTGTTCTATCTGATGCTACATGCTGCTCCACTGTATGTTACTCTTTCGGCTTACATGTTTGTAGGGCCAAACACACACATGTCCCATACCACAGACTGGCATCGGACCACACTGTGTAGTGGCTCAGTATATGTAGGGTAAGTGTGTGAGTGGCACATATGAGGATGGTGTTGATCAGATAGTCCATACACTTTAATATTACGGTAGCTAACCATATGTGGCTGTGGCTGTGTTAACATAGGTTGTGGTTATGCACTTTCACACAGGTGTCTGTTACTCTGTGCTGTGACATGCCTTTTAGAGCCTGCTATATATGCAGGTACATGTGTATTCCCCCCATAGGAAATGTAGGCTAGTGTTGGGGCAGTCTGCCTGTAGCCTGCACAGTGCTTTGTTACATGCCTAGCAGCTTAGTGTACTTACCCAGTGAGATGTTATGTCTAGATACTTTCCAGTTGTACTGCTGCTAGGCCACCATAACAGTCATGTATGTCAGACAAAGCAGTGGGATGGTGTACAGATGTATGTCACTAACTAGTGGGAAGTATGTGGCTATGGCACCTCTGTACCAGCGGTTATTATGTGTCAGGACAGACAAAGGTGTGTGATTGCATAACCTATTGGGTCAAATGTATACCAGTATTTACGTGATATACCCATCTACATGGCTAACATCCACATTGTCAGGCTTGATCCACATGTCTTGCACTAAGGGGTTCTGTGTATTCCTCTGGACTAACCAGTGTGTGTCAGACTGTCCACATATATTGGCCATATCTCTGCTGTAGTCCACAGGAGCATTACTGTGCTAGCAGTGGTACTGTACTATGATGTCCTTAGGATGTCTGTCAGTAGCCAATGGCGCACATGTTAAAAGCAGATGTGACCTCCCACACACAACATGTCTATGAAGACAATCCCTATTACACTAGCAATAGTCTACAAATATACCTTCAAAACATACCTGACATCTCCTTGCACTAAGAGGTTGGGACTACTGGGGCTGAGTTAGAGCTCCACTCCATGTTCAGGACATATGGTGAACATATATTTATATATAATTATCTATATATCTATATAGATATATACACATATACATATCAACATACATAGATGGATATGTATATGTACACACACACACACACACATATATATATATATATATATATATATATATATATATATATAAACACTCAGATATATACATATACAGAACAATATATGTCTACACATATACAGAGAGAGATACATATGCACATATACATATGGATATCTACATATATATTGACATAATAGGTAGCTCAGAATAGATATGTATGCACATATAGTTATATATATCTATATATATACCCACATAAATAGACATATCTGTACACATATGATGTGCATACATATATAGCTATATATATATATATATATATATATATATATATATATATATATACATATACATATACGAAGAGATGTACACATGGCCATATGTATGTTGCACTATACAGATGTGTATACAGACATATGTATGAGTATACATGTGTATGTACATGTAGACATATATTGACCTATTATATATATATATCCATATTCCTATCATGAGTAAACCTCACGGTTTTGTATACCCTCCCAGTTGTATCTCACTGTATGTATCTGCTATGTGTACATTATGACAAAACAACATATGTGATGCAACAGTCATATTAATAACAAGTACTACACAATTGTGGAAGTAAAGGCAATTGGTTAATACTACTCAATAAGTGTATTGACAGATATATTGGTAAAACACCAGCTGTCTTCACAGTGGTCATGGCATAGTGGTTAAGTGTTGTGACAACAGTGTTCGGGGTCCTGGGTTCATGGCCCTGTATTATTAAGTCTAGAGGGGGAGATGCATCATAACTAACATAGGCTGTTACAACATGTGGGAGTATCAGGGGTAAGCTGCCTTAAGGTATCTGGATGTACAGTACCATACAATTAACCTTGGGTAAATGCAGGCCTACTGCCTCCTACCATACAGACTGTTCTGTTTGTCGCTGTGATTGTGATGGTGTCATTTATGCCTCGTTATGTAACAGATACATCCCATTGTGTTAACTGAGGTTTTTACCCCCTAGGGATTGTGTGCAGAGTGTAGATAGAGGCTGTTGGACTATACATCTGCATTACTTACTGTTGATTGTTTGGTATTCTGTGGCCCAGTCTGTCTTTACTATTGTACTACTTGAAGGCATCAGCCTGGACAACAAAATATGTAAACCTTTCCACACTACTGTACAAGTATAACTGCTTCACAGTCGCTTTACTCTGTTTATATGGATGTTGGTGTCTAGACATCTAAATGACATGGCATATGCAACTGTAATAGTACACATATAAAGCTTTCCCATGTATGCAAACCTGTGTGTGTTGTTATATCCTTTGACCTCTCTGTGGGTATATGTTGCAGGCAACGATTGTCATTTGTATGGGTGGCTCATACAGTGTCCATTTGGTAAGGTGGTAACTGTAGGCATAGTGGCTGTTCCATATTGTGTGCACCTTCTACATATGTATCTTCCTATACATATCTGTGTTTGTGTATGTGTAGTTACATATATATCTATCTATATATATATATATATATATATATATATATATATATATATATATATAGGGATTTTGATTGCTTCCACATTGTACATTCCTTATGGTAGCCAGACTGTACTGTATGATATGTCACTGATTCCGGCCTGACATCATACAGGTGGGATGGAGTACTGTTAACATCTTGTGCCCATGTTGTGTCAGGTCCTGGTTATGGGATCTGCAGCAGTTGCTTGTGTATTGCAGGGCAGATGTGTTTGGTTGTGGGGGGGGTACTATTCGTACAAGACATATGTTGTTTGGGCCCCCACAACCCCAATAATGGTGCATGTGAACATATGTTTTTGTTATGTTCCCATTTTTATCTACAGATGTATGTCTGTATATACCTATACAGATATATATATATATATATATATATATATATATATATATATATGTGTGTGTGTGTGTGTACCTCAATGAGAACCTCATTACAAGAATAAAACTCTGATTCTCTAAATGCTTAAAATTCTGTGTATCACCCACCTACTGGAAAGATTTAAAGTTAACACTGCACCATGTATGATAACCACCTTAATACATGTGTTTTCCTTTTCAGATTAAATCTTTAACTATTTCTTTCTCAGCTACTTACTTCCAACATTTGCTGTGTGTATGTGAGGAAAAACATGTACCTATGTGTACATATCGTTAAACAAATCTCAGTTTTTGTGATAACTCACTGTAATCATTTCACTGTATTTACACTTGTTTTTGTACATTTGGAGCTTTTCTTCCCGGGCCTCCACTGAAAATGGACCTGTATCCAGTTGGACTTTCCCGGTTAACAATGTAAAATAAAATAAAATAAATAAATAAAAAATATCTGCTTGCATATATATATATATATATATATATATATATAAAATATATATAGATGTAAACATATATATTTATAGACATATGCATATGTATGTATGTATGTTTATATATATATATATATATATATATATATATATATATATATATATTTATACACACATTTATTGATATGTATATATCTCTTAAATATTAATATATGTACACACACACATACATCTACATATTTAAATACATTTCCTGTACTGTTGAATGACTAGGCTGGATGATATGTTTGTGAAAACATCAGTGTTATGTGTATCTGACATGGCTTAGTAATAAATCAATTTGGCTATGGTGTGCAGGGTACTGGGTTCGAGCCTTGCAGTGGCTATTTATTTTGTTTCTGGGAAGAACAAGGGCTATTGGATACAGAGTGATTAAGGCACTTTTAAGCAGTTGCAAGTGGGTTTGTATGAAGGTAAGCACTGCTAACTTCTGATTACAGTTTCTTAAATGATTTAGCTTCTCAATTGCTTAAACTGTGTAGGCATTGCTTACCCCCATGCATACAGGCTTAAACCCACTTACTGCTGCTTAAAACTGCTTACTCCTGCTTACCCACATGCTAATTTCTTTAAAGGAAAAGTAAAAAGTGTTGATAGGAAAGTGGTGAAAAAGGGGCACAAAGAGGGAAAGACAGTAGGGAAAATATCTAGGGATGTGCAGGAAGGGTGTAGGGAAGGTACATAGCTGCCCATTTCTTCTACAGCAACAGCTGTGCATATACACTAAATTTGTAGGTAGTTTTGGACACTCAAAACACTGAGAGAGGGAAGAAGACAACAATAATATGTTGTGATGCCAATTAGACTAGATTACATGTCCAGTGGACATGTGTGCAAAATGGACAGCTATGTATGGGGCGAGATTTTTTTGTGGAACAGATTGCCCTTTTTTTTTTCAGGTGAGAGTGGGATGTTGGAGAGGGATAGTAGGTATATTTGGGGAGGTAGGTTGGTTAGGTTAACAGTCAAAACAATTAAGACGCATATAGGTGCGGTATATGTCACATGTGGGGGTAAACACCTTGATGGGGAGGGGTGTTGGGAAATAGGAAGCCCATGAGCCCCCTAGTGGAAACAGTGGGACTGAGATCCAAACCCATGGGCAGTCACCACTGCACCTTCATGGCCCCGAAGGTGGCTGTGCTAGGGGCTGAGTTGGAGAGCCAGGCCGACCCTCTAGTCATGACATGCGGCCCTCGAGCTGGCATAGAAGATCTCCAAACTGCTGATCGAGCTCTGTACGCACCATGACCCAGACCTGGCAATGGGTGACAGCTTCCTGTCCGTGCCTGCTCTCATGGTGGTGAGTTCCACCCCCTGAGGCGGTTCCACCCGAAGGTGGTGCAGGACCAATGGACGAGGAGGTCCCAGGTTGGAACCCAGATGTGCTGGTGCCCAGTGCCCCATACGTGCTATGGTGTTTATGGTGTATCAACATATGTGGGTTATTAATAGTCAACACATTCCAGGGTTAGGCAGCATGCTTAGATATTACCATTAACCCAGACACCAGATACAGAACAGTTGCATAGCAAATGGAGCACATGCATATATGGGACCACAGTGGTAATAGCAACAGCATGCAGGTGCATTGATGGCACCATGCCACCATTGCTGGAGTAATTCAACATAGCACATGCATGGAAACAGATTTAAATAATTATCAACCAATAGAACATATGTCCCAACAGAACAGTGATGTCGTCAAATACTGGTTGAGGTGGGTATTTAGTTTATTGTTGGAGATATTGTGGGGGTAGAAAGATGTCAATTAACAACTAGTATATTCCTGTAGTTTGCATTAGTTTCCTAGTCAGTGCTGTTATTTTTAATTTACAAGTATTACTACACTACCCTATTGCCTTAATTTGGACAGTCAACACGTAAACCAACTGAAGAAGAAAAAAAACGTTGGCTGGTATAATCTAGTAACTTCTGCAACAGCTCGAACAGAGTATAAAACACATATAGCCCACACATATATTCAACACAAATTCCAGGCTAAATCAACTCGTAATGATAAAAACAATACTTTTATTAAAAAATATGGTTTAGTGCTTTCATCTGTAAAATCAGACTTCCTCAGAACCCTTCTATTTTATACTCTGTTCGAGCTGTTGCAGAAGTTAGTACATTATACCAGCCAGCTTTTTTTTCTTCTTCAGATAATTTGGACAGTGATATGGCTGTCGTCATCTTTATACATGAACTGGTTTTACCTGCAGTATACACCTCTTACCTGGTATACCTGTGGAGGAAATGTTTGTTAACATTAACTGTTTTTACACATACTCCCAGATTCCAGGTTGATGTTGTGCACATACCTGTCCATCTCTTTCTGCACAGACTCTGGCCATGTCTTGACCACATGCAGATGAACCGGAACATACCTAGACTATTGCCCTCTTCAACCTTTAGTGACTTACAACACCCTTATACAGGCTTTCCTACACAGTTATATTATGTAGCACAGTGTGGGTGACGTGACCAGTGATACCTTATTATTCAGAGCAACTGCAACACTCAAAATTCCATACAATACCAGAGTAAACAGTACCAGGACAGGGTATCAAGCTTTTTATTTCTCGGAACAGTGTTCGTATCTGACGTACCTGTGGGCGCAATGTTTGTTAATACTACTTGAATGTTGCCACACACAGTACCAGATTCCACATTACTATTACACACATGCATCTCACTCTGTTGCTGTACACACGTTGGTCACAGCTTGACAACATGGGGGTGTAAATGGGACATACGTGGCTTATTACTCTCGTAAGATTTTGGGGAGTTGCTAGTGTGCCAGCTTTGTTCTCATAGATGTGTGTCAATCAGTTATATTTCATGTTTGCTGCATATATGTCTGGGAGCATTCCACTGATTTTCCAGGGGGACAGGGTGACAGGCAGCAGATATGGGCCACTTTACTGGACATTCTGGACATATTTGCACAGTTGTGGGATATGATTCTGTATGCAGACTACTACTACTGCCAGGATTTTAGCCATGGCTGTGTGTGCTAAAAATACAACAGTTCACATCTCAGTTGCGTGTGTTATTTAGATTTTGTTGTTAGCCTTTTCACTGTTTTCTATCTATGTGTCTCTCAGTTGTACTATATGACCTCTGGGGATTACACCAGTTATATACAGACATTCCTACACATTTTATTTATGTTGCACAGTGTGGGTAACAGTGCATACTACAACTGTACTATTAAGTGATTGCAAATCTACATTACCATATCATACCAGAGTATACACATGCGGTCCAGCAGTTAGACCTTTACTGTCAGGCTATTATGCTTTTATTTACATACAAACTATATGAGACTCTTCCTGCCATATTCTCCAGTGTATGGTGTACTTGCTTCAAACAATACGTGGTTTATACTGGCAATTACCTTACTAATGCTTTTAGATTTATTTCCTATGACAGTACATGCAAGAGTATTACTGACCTGCCTCGCATCGCAATCTCTCCAGGTGACAGCCATGGGCTTCCTGGCTTGCAGCCCACTCACTTGCCTCTGTGAAGGACATAAGAGGAATATTTAGCCATACCTATCCATAATATACATGAGCTGGCAATTATTACACACATAGTGGAGTGATACTTACACACAGCTGGGACAGCCCCTGCCATCCTAGCCTCTTGGATCCACTGCTCCAAGAGGTCCACATTATGACACTTCAGGTTGGCACAGTGATGCCTGACCTGCTCACCAGTTCGGGTTATGCCAGTGGCACTGGTGAGGTCATGGGTGAGATGGTCCCAGGCTTCCGGCTTATATTGGGAACCCTGGTACTGGCCGTGCAGCAGTCTCTGCTCATGGTCTTTGACAAGGAGTTCTGTCATGACTCTGGACTCCTGGATGCCCCAGCGCTGTGCCTGGGAAGCACACTCCCTCACCCCTTTCTGCCATAGTGCCAACAAGGGGGAGCTACAACCAGTTACAAGATGTATATGTGATCCTTGAAGGCGATTGCCGAGGTACCAGATCGTTGGAACAATAAAAGAATTACTGGTGAAGTACTGGCTGATTGGTGTGTATTTATATCTTGTATTGAACTTTTGTGTTTTGGCTTACAAGATGTATTCCCACCTGTTGGGTTTAAGTAGGGCAGAATTCCCACACTTTGCCATGATTGGCCAGTTTTGAAAAGGCTAAGCTATGGACAAACCTGCTTACCTAAGGTTGATATTGTTTAAAGGGGTATACCACTGGGCACATTGAGTTAGCTGGCCTAAACATTGCTTACACCTCCTAACCTGACCTGTGCAATGCTTGGCATTGCTTAAATTTGACTTTGCATTATATTTGCTTTTTGGCATTGATTTAGTATTCATTACATCTTATATATATATGTCTGGTATCCATGATTCATTTGTACGTACACTGTATGGGGCCCTTGTGCTTAGCAGGGTACTTCAACACTCTATTACATTTACACCTCACATCTGGGTGTACTTCAGTACTCCAGTTCACATATTTCTGTTATGTAGTGGGTTACAGAACATTTGACTGTATACTGATTCCTTTCACTTCTTCAGTTTGAGTTTATTGTAGTGAGGATTTGTTTGGTGATACCTCATTTGTCTGTACTGCTGTGATGGCTTGGTGGTTAACTACTGTGGCTATAGACTATAGGGTCATGGGTTTAAGACCTACACGGCTATTTATTTTGTTGATGGACAGAACAAGGGCCGTTGAATACAGAGTGATTAAGGCACTTTTAAGCAGTTGTAAGTGGGTTTGCGTAGGTTTGTGCAAGGGTAAGCAATGCTAAACTCCAGTTAAATATGCTTACAGAAAATTAGCTAGAATATTGCTTAACCTGTGTTCACATTGCTTACCCCCATGCAAACGGGCATAAACCTGCTTGCTAGTGCTTACATATGCTTAGTACTGATTAATAGTGCTTACACTTGCTTACTAGTGCTTACTCCCACTTACAAATGCATTGATTTAGACAGTAATGTCTAATGGTTCTTGGGAAGGTGGGGGATTTGGAAGCTCTATGGAGTTATCACTCATTACGCATTTTACCTTCCATTTGTATCCATGATTCCTGTGTATATATACTGTATGGGGCACGTGCTTATCTGTGGACTTTGCAACATTATGACACTGACACCTCGCATCTGCATTTAATGCAATACTCCAGTTCACAAATATATGTTATTTATTAGGTTATACAACTAAAATATTGGTCATAATGTGATTTGACATGGAAAATTCTGCAGTGGACTTGAACCGGGAATGCCTGCTTGTAAGGTGAAAGCTCTGCCCAATACACTATTGCTATATTGATTGATTTGTATATATCTTCCTTGTTATCCTCTTCAGCTATTTAAGCTGCATTAACCATAGCTAAGTAATGGGCAAACCTACAGTTAGCTTTAATTGGATTCATAAAAAAAATAAATGGTATGTTTATTTTATTTGTATTTACTATTGCTGTTGTACACGTGGGGGGTGTTGCTGGGGGTATGCAGACACCTATGAGGGTTCTCGCTCATTCTTTTGGCCTTTCTGCTGCTCTTCATTGTGGGGGTGTGTATATACTGAAAGGTCTGCTCTCAGACATGCACCCTGAACTCTTACACGCTCCGTGTAGGATTTGGATCTCAGGCAGCGCACCTTCATTAATATGCATGATGCGCTGCCGTCCTGCTCCTAAATGGCTGCTTCCCTGCAGGACTAAGCTAGCCCTGTACAGAAGATTAGTAAATCTGGGGGTCTGTCTTCACTTTTGGGAAAATAACTCTGAAATGCAATATACTTGCAGACTCTGAAGAAGAATCAAAATTTGGAATGTCTTTCATATGTGCTCTTGGGGGAAATTTTGTTTGATGCAGAGAACATTTGAAAATACTGTGTAAATTCTTTCCTGTTTTTAGTGACCATTTCTCACCAGTGTCAGTGGTGAGGATTGAGGCTACTTGATTACTGTCTCAGGGTAGAAAGGCTATCACAGGGCCCATGGATATATGTATGCAATATGGCATCATTCACTCCAGTGAGCAGGGTTGGAACCACTATAGTGTTCTCAAGAAGCACCACTTAACATTCTGCACCAATGAGAACAAGAGGTCAGGGAGCACATACCTCTGTTCTCCAGAAACTATGCATTCTAAGTAATTTTAGAGTAATGCAATGCAAAGCATGATTACCAAAGTACTTGCAGAACATATCTTTTATGTACATTTTCATGTTATTTACAGCTTTTAAATGCTGAGTAAATTGAAGAAAAGCAGTTCCTTGTATAAAGGCATATGGAGCATCACTCAAGATGCAAGGAAAAGTCAACACTTGCACACAGTGCAGGCTGGAGAAGTTGTTTGACCGCAACTGAGCTACAAAATATAAGTATCTTTTGATTATTTTTACAGATTACTGTTTTTATAATTTAATATATATAAAGCACTTTGTCTATTCAGAATCTTCACAAATCCTTATCTGAGTAAGAACTTTCATTCGAATCTGTAGTGCTTTCTTAGGCTATTTTGTCCCACCCTCCCTCCTTGGTGGCTTTGCAGTTGCCCGCCCCTACTGTGACACACCTCCCAGTCTAGTGTCATTAGCTCATTCTTCTTAATACAGAGAGAACATTTGATAAGGCCTTCTGTTCCTCTTTTTTCCCTTTTCAAAAAGTAAAACAAAACTTTTTTTTTCTTTTTCGCCTGAACCTTCTTGTGTTCTGACTGTCCTTCTCAAACATATTGGAAATATACAGTATATTTCAGAGCATTTGTTATAACTGTATTTGCTATAACTGATTTAAGTATTTTTTCTGGCTTTTGAATATTTACTGCTTAGCGACTGCATCTTAGCCTGTTTATACAGCTCTACATTCTATTTAAACTGTTTTGTGTTGATTAACTGTTTTGCACTCTTAAAAAGTTATTTGTTGCTTAATTTTACCTGTAGGCTAACACACTCAAGTGTGCTAGCCGCTTAAAGCATTTATAGCATTTACTGTCTGTTTTTTTCCTTGTCTCTGTAAAAAAACAAAAAAATCTCTTGTTTTCCCACCTTACTGAACTAGAGTAGTCCAGTTTCAGAGTTGCTGATCCCTGGGCTTTGTTTTTAGTTCCTGTTACTGATCCATTGCCTTATTAGGAAGGAGGGAAGTTTCTTTGCTTACCAGTGGGAGTGGGAAGCACTGAGCAGCCTTTTGTCCGAATTGGTGAAGTTTCAGCCAGAAACTAGTAGTCCATTGGTCGCTTTGGGCCAATTCCTAGCTCCTTTCAGCCCCTGCTATAAAACACGCTAAACACGCGTTTTCCAGCTTGTACCAACTCAGCACAGATCCTCGTGGTGGCCTGCAGAGTGATCCAAGCAGCAGAGCTAAAAAGAGTGACTTTCTACCAGATATAAGTATTTTTTGTGGCTTTCCCACTGTTATTAAGCTAGCGACTGCATTTCGCCTGTTTTACTGCTACTTTAAGTGATTTCTGCATTTTACACTGTTTATTGCACTTTAAGTTACTAATTGTTGCAAATTGTTTCTGTAGGCTACACACTAAAGTGTGCTAGCCGATTTACAGCATTTATAGCATTTACTGTCTGGTTTTTTCCTTATCTCTGTAATAAAACAAAAAAATCTCTTGTTTTCCCACCTTACTGAACTAGAGTAGTCCAGTTTCAGAGTTGCTGATCCCTGGGCTTTGCTTTTAGTTCCTGTTACTGATCCATTGCCTTATTAGGAAGGAGGGAAGTTTCTTTGCTTACCAGTGGGAGTGGGAAGCACTGAGCAGCCTTTTGTCCGAATTGGTGAAGTTTCAGCCAGAAACTAGTAGTCCATTGGTCGTTTGGGCCAATTCCTAGCTCCTTTCAGCCCCTGCTATAAAACACGCTAAACACGCGTTTTCCAGCTTGTACCAACTCAGCACAGATCCTCGTGGTGGCCTGCAGAGTGATCCAAGCAGCAGAGAGCTAAAAGAGTGACTTTCTACCAGATATAAGTATTTTTGTGGCTTTCCCACTGTTATTAAGCTAGCGACTGCATTTCGCCTGTTTTACTGCTACTTTAAGTGATTTCTGCATTTTACACTGTTTATTGCACTTTAAGTTACTAATTGTTGCAAATTGTTTCTGTAGGCTACACACTAAAGTGCGCTAGCCGATTTACAGCATTTATAGCATTTACTGTCTGTTTTTTTCCTTATCTCTGTAATAAAAAAAAAATCTCTTGTTTTCCCGCCTCACTGAACTAGAGTAGTCCAGTTTCAGAGTTGCTGATCCCTGGGCTTTGCTTTTAGTTCCTGTTACTGATCCATTGCCTTATTAGGAAGGAGGGAAGTTTCTTTGCTTACCAGTGGGAGTGGGAAGCACTGAGCGGCCTTTTTGTCCAATTTGGTGAAGTTTCAGCCAGAAACTAGTAGTCCATTGGTCGTTTTGGGCCAATTCCTAGCTCCTTTCAGCCCCCTGCTATAAAACACGCTAAACACACATTTTCCAGCTTGTACCAACTCAGCACAGATCCTCGTGGTGGCCTGCAGAGTGATCCAAGCAGCAGAGAGCTAAAAGAGTGACTTTCTACCAGATATAAGTATTTTTTGTGGCTTTCCCACTGTTATTAAGCTAGTGACTGCATTTCGCCTGTTTTACTGCTACTTTAAGTGATTTCTGCATTTTACACTGTTTATTGCACTTTAAGTTACTAATTGTTGCAAATTGTTTCTGTAGGCTACACACTAAAGTGTGCTAGCCGATTTACAGCATTTATAGCATTTACTGTCTGTTTTTTTCCTTATCTCTGTAATAAAAAAATCTCTTGTTTTCCCACCTTACTGAACTAGAGTAGTCCAGTTTCAGAGTTGCTGATCCCTGGGCTTTGTTTTTAGTTCCTGTTACTGATCCATTGCCTTATTAGGAAGGAGGGAAGTTTCTTTGCTTACCAGTGGGAGTGGGAAGCACTGAGCGGCCTTTTTGTCCAATTTGGTGAAGTTTCAGCCAGAAACTAGTAGTCCATTGGTCGTTTTGGGCCAATTCCTAGCTCCCTTCAGCCCCCTGCTATAAAACACGCTAAACACACATTTTCCAGCTTGTACCAACTCAGCACAGATCCTCGTGGTGGCCTGCAGAGTGATCCAAGCAGCAGAGAGCTAAAAGAGTGACTTTCTACCAGATATAAGTATTTTTTGTGGCTTTCCCACTGTTATTAAGCTAGCGACTGCATTTCGCCTGTTTTACTGCTACTTTAAGTGATTTCTGCATTTTACACTGTTTATTGCACTTTAAGTTACTAATTGTTGCAAATTGTTTCTGTAGGCTACACACTAAAGTGTGCTAGCCGATTTACAGCATTTATAGCATTTACTGTCTGTTTTTTTCCTTATCTCTGTAATAAAAAAATCTCTTGTTTTCCGCCTTACTGAACTAGAGTAGTCCAGTTTCAGAGTTGCTGATCCCTGGGCTTTGTTTTTTGTTCCTGTTACTGATCCATTGCCTTATTAGGAAGGAGGGAAGTTTCTTTGCTTACCAGTGGGAGTGGGAAGCACTGAGCGGCCTTTTTGTCCGATTTGGTGAAGTTTCAGCCAGAAACTAGTAGTCCATTGGTCGTTTTGGGCCAATTCCTAGCTCCCTTCAGCCCCCTGCTATAAAACACGCTTAAACGCCGCTAGCGATTTAGCGCGGAGTTGCCACTGTTGCACACAAGAGCAGCAGCGGTTAAACAAGGTTAAACTATTCAGGCCATCTAAATTCCACTCTTCAAATTTTCCCTTAGAACTACCTTCCTCGAGCTGTACTGCTGATCTAACCAGCATATCCTATAACTGAAAAGTTCATCTCTACTTGATTCCCAAGTAGACTATTCTCTATCTGTAAAGCCTAGCACTTACTCCTACAGTACTTGCACCTTGATAAAGCACTCTTATTATAGATAGTACCCCACCAGCTTAAAACCCACTTCCCACTTCCTTTGAAAGTCTCTTTATCTACTACTTCTAGTATGTCGAGGGATCAGTTGCTAGTGTCCTCTCCAGCTCAACTGGTGAACCTGGGAATATTGAGGCAATGTTACAATTGCCTCATGTACACAGACAATCCTCTCCTTCTCCCACAAAACACAAATACATGCGAGAGATGCAACTATACGGCCAAACTGGAGGCTGAGCTCTCTCAACATAGGACTGGCAAGACCAGACAGGAGGAGAAGGTAACCACACACAATACATACCCAGTCACACATGGTACCATCACAACTTCAAATCATACACATACTCACACAAAGACATACTGGAGGCTCTGATCAAAAATTTACCAAAACAGCAGAGGCCACCAAAGCAGACACCCAAACAACTACCACCTCACGACCCAACACATGCAACACATAGACCACACAGTCAGAGTGTCAAACAGTCACAGCCCTTAAGGCCAAACAAAATGCCAGACACACTTGTCATTGGTGATTCCATAGTCAGACACACTGACGTCCGCCACCAGACTGAGTAAGGAGAAGGTCACAGTAAGCTGCCTGTCGGGCACTAGAATCCGCCACATAACGCAAGCACTCAGGTCTCTCAACAGCAGGTACAAGTATGACTCAGTCATTGTCCACGCTGGTGTCAACGACCTGAGACGTACCTCCTTGGACTACATGAAAAGGGACATCGAGGAGCTCTCTGATTATGTAGCCCAAGCAGGTATGACCCTGACCTTGAGCAGTATCCTACCTTCACCTAGAATGATGCCACAATACAGTGATAAGATGATCAGCTTTAATAATTGGCTTAAATTCTGGTGTCATTCAAAGGGGATCCAATGTCTGTCTGCCTGGGATGACATGCTGGACAAGCCACGCTGCTTCGCAAGGGACGGCTTGCACCTGTCACCCCTGG
The DNA here is from genome assembly GCF_019279795.1 of Protopterus annectens. Taxonomy (NCBI): domain Eukaryota; kingdom Metazoa; phylum Chordata; order Ceratodontiformes; family Protopteridae; genus Protopterus; species Protopterus annectens. The sequence continues at coordinate 37,178,529 of NC_056742.1, read as the reverse complement.
GCTTCCGGATATTGGCAAAGGCTCTTGCCACCCCCATAGTGCCTTTTTTAGGCAAGGCTCAAATTCTAAACCTACCACCCTAGAACACCAAAAAGGAAAAAACTAAGGGTAATGCTGCTCAATGCCAGAAGTCTCAATCTCAAGATGCACGCACTCGAGGCCCTTCTCAATATGGAGAACATCGATGTGTGTGCTGTGACAGAAACCTGGTTCAAGGCTCCTGAGAGCACCCCAGCACTAACAGGTTTCACCTCATATCATGCGTTCCGGCCCAAAATCCGGACAACACCAAGAAAGGAGGGGGGGTGTCCATATTCATAAAGGACACCCACACCTCAAGGTTGGTGACAACGCGATGCATCGGAGACCATCCAGGTGCAATTAACCATAGGCAAGACTGCTCTGCAATTTGTAGCATGTTACAGGCCACCCTCTCAAACTCAGGAACCTCACATGGCCTTACTGAAAACATTGGAGGGGATAAATGTATCTCCAAACACCATCATACTAGGTGACTTCAACTACCCTAATATAGACTGGGAACACTACTCAAGCCCGAACACTCTAACCCAAAGATTCCTGGAGTTCATAAACTCAAATGCCATGGAACAACTAGTCACCATCCCCACAAGAGGAGAAAACATACTTGATCTCATCATCACGAACATGGGATCAAAATGTTCAACACCGAAGTATACCCTCACTGGTGAGATCAGATCATAAACTAATCTCGCTGGAGGTCCTCAACCCGCCCACCTGAAACAAAAAGACCACAGTGAAAAACTTCTCAAAAGCCGATTTCACACTTCTAAAAACTAGTGTGGTCTCCTTTAAGGCCCCTGAGCCAGTGGTAAACATTACTCAAACCGCTGAATCACTTACAAATGCCTTCTACCAGCACCTACAGGACTGCATGGATCAGGCAATCCCAAACAAAACTAAGACTCTCTGTACCAAAGGCAAGCGTCCAGTCTGGAGGACCCCAGCCATAAACAAGCTCTACAACAAAAGGAGGAAGCTACTACAAGATAGAGCAAAATCCTTGAAAGGTAAGACACCTTTGATCATTATAAGTAAAAACTAAGAGCTCTCATAAAATCATCCAAGGCAAATTTTGAGAGAAAAATCGCCAAGGACTCTAAAGACAATCATAAGGCCTTCTTTAGCTATGTTAGAAACCTAGGAGGAAACTCCCAGATATGCTCAGAATTAGTTCAAAATGATGTGAAAATTACTGAACCTACACACATTGCTAACATACTGGCTGACAGGTTCAGTGCAAACTCTCCCCCAAAAGGAGAGATATCTATTCCAGAGGATTGTAGCCCCCCCAAACATCTCCAACACCCAGGTGAGAACTGCCCTCACTAAGGCAAAAAACACAGCATCCATGGGACCGGATGGTGTCCCTGGCTGTGTGCTTCATGAACTCAACGAGGAATTAAACCCACAGTTAGGACAGCTGTTTAATCTTAGCCTCACCTCAGGATACCTACCCAAGGAGTGGCGCACTGCGACTGTGGTCCCACTTCATAAGGGCGGTGCATCCACAGACCCTGGAAATTACCGCCCCATTAGCTTGACAAGCCTTATCTGCAAAGCCATGGAGAGGATCATAATGGAACTCATAAATAAAGACATAGGGAACTTGCAGACTTTGGATCCAACCCAGTTTGGCTTTGTCAAAGGCAGATTCTGCCTTTTAAACTTGGTTGACTTTTTCGAGACAGTCACCAAGGCCATTGATGAGGGAAAGGCAGTCCATACAGCCTACCTCGACCTGGCAAAGGCCTTCGACACACTACCCCACTCAGGTATCATCGAAAAACTCATCAGCTTGAATGTAAACCCATACATCACAAGATGGGTTGCAAACTGGCTAAGTGACAGAAACCACAGGGTCAGAGTTGCTGGAGCCATGTCAGACTCAAAGCCTGTCACAAGTGGTGCCCCACAGGGCTCAGTCCTGGGTCCACTCTTGTGCGGAATCTACTTTCTGAAGTACAAGCAAACACAGGAGGGTTATGGCTGACAAAGTTTGCAGATGACTGCAAACTGGGCGCCATAGTCGAAAACACATCTGACACAGATATCCTCCAGAAGGGCCTCACAGAAATGGATAACTGGTGCCAGAGCCATGGCCTGAAGTTAAATGCCAAAAAATGCATAGTCATACCCTTCGGGAAAAACAAGGTTACCCCTAGCTACCATATAGGTGGCAATCCACTGAGCACAGAAAATGTCATCAGGGATCTGGGGACACAAGTTGACAGTAGCCTTTCATTTGACACTCATGTTGCTAAAGTAGTTAGGAAAACCTTCTATATTGCACACCTGATCATGAAGGGATTCACATCTAGATCAAGGGAGGTCATCGTCCCCCTGTACTCATCACTCATTAGACCTATGATTGAGTACAATGCCCCGTTCGGAATGTATCTGACCAGACACCTGCTGCAGCTTGAAAGGCCCCAAAAGTTCCTCACCAAAAGGATAAAGGGTCTCAAAAATATGTCTTATGCTGCCTGACTGAAAGAACTCCAGCTCTATTCAGTCTCATACCGCTTGCTCAGAGGTGACCTGTGCCTGACATATAAGGCCATGTCAAACCCAGATTTGATGAATATGCTTCACCTCAAAAAATCTAGATCCCTCAGAACCACAAGGGCGGGAGACTTAAACCTTGACACGGTTATAAATAGAACGTGCTGGAGGGACAGATTCATCACCCAGAGACTCCCTATGCTGTGGAACAAAATCCCGGTACATGTGAGGCAGAGCACCTCGCTGGCCTTGTTCAAGAGGAATCTTGACCAATGGATGGGAGATCGCAGATATACCCCAGGGATTACTTCAGTGTCACTGCTTGACAGAGGCACAGAAAAATGATAGGCATAGTTTTTATTCAAACTAAAGGGGTGGTGAAAGCCACATAACTATGGGCTAGGCTTATAAATGCCCTTGGGCAGATAGCCTAGTATGAACCTATGAACCTATGAACCTATGAACAGCTGTCATAGTACTGCCATACAGAGATGTCTCAGTTAAAGAGTTTCCAACATTATAGTCTACTATGTTTTCTAATAAAACCAAATAACTGCAGCAATTCTCATCAAAAGACAAACCTAGACACTGACCAACCTACTTAACCTGTGAGTTACAACCACAAGATCAGTGTATCATTCATAAGCATAGCACAGCTAAACTGTACAACAGACCAACTACCATGTCCTACTACACATGTGCATATTTGCTTTACTACCATGCTGTATTCAGTTCTATAGCCTGCTAGTCCCACACAAAGAAATAATTGCATTTCTTCATATTATTTGTGCATTGTCCAAACAATGTCCATGCCAGTACCACCTATGCATGACATACCCAGGCATGCTACATTTAATCATTATTCTGTTTTGCACTACCAGCTGACATTATTATTTGTCAGGGGCATGCTTCTGGATTCACTGCCATTGCTACATCTCACTGGCATACTGTACATGTTGATCTGTAACCTCTGCACAAGTGGTCATGTATGCCAAGCCATTCCTTGTCCATTTGTTATAAACCAAAGCAGGAGGGTCATCCTCCACACCTTCCTTTCATTTTTCTGTCTAGCAGCATACAACCCATAATATAGTTGCAGGTACTAACCAGAGACACTGATAATACTCATTGTCTTACTGACCCATTTGGATTCACATCCTGCAATTGCACAGTATTGTATAATGTTTCTGGTCAGAAATATACACCACATTATATATATATATATATATATATATATATATATATATATATATATATATATATATATATGTGTAAATAGGACATTTTATATATATATTTCTATGTGTGTATACACACGCACACACACACACACACACACACACACACACACACACACACACACACACGCGCGCACACACACACACACACACACACACACACACACACACACACACACACACACACACACACACACACACACACACACACACACACAGCCCAGAACCAAAACTGTGGCATTTACTAGGTAAGTCCTGAACCTAGAGTGTATTGTTTAATAATATGAATGTGTGGCATACCCTTGTATTTCATTAGTTGGTACAGTAAGCAAGTAAAAGTGGGAGATTTGTACAGAAAATGTTTTGGCATGTGACAACGGAAACTTATTTGACTTATATGTGTCCATTACTAAGAAGAAGGCCTCAGGCATCAAAGATTCACACAGTCATAACTCTGAATAGTGCTGATGATCACTGCATGCCCTCAGTTTAGCACCATATGTTTGTACTGGAAAATCATTAAACAGATAAGCTAGAAAGTAATGATACACATTGTAGTTTCTGGCTTCACAACCCTCACAAGATCATTCACTACAAATTTGGGAAATTTTGATGCTATCAACTGTCTAACTTTCAAAGGCCAATATATGTCAAAGGTACAATTAACAGTTCAACACCACACATGTAGATATATTAAGAACTAAGTTAGCTATGCACCCTGAGCATCAGATACAAAGCTTATATATCCCTGAATCCAAAAGATAGAAAACAGGGATATGGTACAGTTATCATCACTTGCACAGGGTGTTGTTGGGGGGGGGGGGCAGGAATCCTAGCCTGACACAAAAGGTTGTTGAGAGTATGTAAGTGAGAAAGAGAAGCAAATAAACAGTTGGCTACACCAACAAATGGCAAGTGAGACAAAATGAGTAACTGATGTGTGTGTGTGTGTGTGTGTGTGTGTGTGTGTGTGTGTGTGTGTGTGTGTGTGTGTGTGTGCGCCTATAGGGGTCCTCCAGGTGAAACTGCTGTGTGAGTATCTGCATGGACACAGTCAAGCACTGTGTTGGCTCTATATCTTGGCATGTTGGACAGGTGTGAGCCACACATGGTAATGGTTGCAGTTCATAGTTGTTGTCCCTGACCACAAGAACTGGCTCTGCCAGCAGTTGCACTGGCATGTCCATGCCAATGGTCAGATGCAGTGCTGCCACATGAATCTGACAGATGTCTGCTAGATAAACTCCCTTCATGGTGATACACAGGAACATGACCCCATTGCCTGCCACATCTGGGTGCAGACAGCACACTCACTGATGTAGCAGTGGAAGTACTGCCACTATCAGTGGGTGATCAGGCACAGCCATATTGGCTGACAGCAGATGATGTGGCTGACCTATATCCACATGGATGCCGTTCCCCTGCCAGGAGACATTCCATCACAAACACAGCTCATGCCAATGTGTCATCCATCCAATCCATTGATTCAACAACATGGTGGAGGCAGTCATGCATGTCAGACTGTGCCACATCTACAGCCCTGAGCATTTGTTTGGAGCACATATGGAAACATGTATATGCCTCCATGATGGCCGTAAAGATAATTTGAGTGGCACAGAAAGAGCCACCTGTACCAGGTGGAGGTGGGACAGCAGGTTTCCTGCAAGCACCCCTATCAACCATTCTTTGTGGCACCCCACCCACAATTTGGCTATGGCCAGATTCAACAGGCACTGAAGCCACAGTAGCCACACTTTCCTGATCAATGACCTCATCTTCCACCTGTCCAATATCTGTGGCCTCACACAGCATTCCAGTTTCATGTATTAGCAATCATGTATACCTCTGAAATGGCTTGGCAAACATGCCCATTCCATCAGTACACTTGTAGCTAATGCATACAGATAAAAGTGTAAAAGCCTTTGCTTCAGATTTTTCTTAAATATATTCAAGCATATGCAGTATGTATGCTGACTAAATGGAAGCATACCTTCTGAAGTTCAGTACTCCTCTATATTGATTTAGCCTGAAGAAATAACATTATCTGCAGTCTTTCCAACATAAATGAGTCTCCTTACCATCAGTTTGCTTAGCTATTCAGTTGCCTTTTTATATGGTGTAGATTCAGGGCTGTTAGCACAGTGAAGATGCAAATGAGGTCTGATCTCATTAGAACTGCCAAAAATTGGATCCATGTAGAATATGTAAACATAGTGCAGGTACTCCGTCAGTGTTTGTTTTTAATGGATTACAACTGTGAATGATTGGTGGTTTGGAAAAGGAAAATACAACATCACTGCACGCTGCCTTACTTCCACTGGGTGTGTCAGGATAGATCTACAAAGTGTTAGATGTAAGGCTGGAAATGTAAGTAAGCAGCACACAAGTCACAGATTATTTTTCTTAACATCCAAACATCCAACCTGCCCTTCTTTTGTTGGCAACAGCATATAATATTATTTCTTCTTAATATCCTTATACATTTTAATTGCAATGATATAAATGCCATACAGACTGCATATCTCAGATTACTTCTGAAATAATTGAAGAATGGCCAACAAACACAGAAATGTAAGACAGAGTTGTATATTTGCAAGCAATAATAATGAAAGGCTGTATGATCACTATGTGCACTTCATCCAAAACTAATAAATGCACAAATAACACTTGTGTGGTTTGATATCACTGTAGATGTTGTTGCAGTTGGTTGTGTGCAGACTGACTTCAGTTCTTTGCTGCAAAGCTAGTTATGTAACAAAGAGGGTAAGGCACCCATCCTGTGTTATGAACATGCACTGGAGTGAGAATTCAAGTCCAGTCCTTTGTAGAAATATCTTATGTGCCCTAACATTTTCTAGTGTTTATGTCATATATTGCTTTTTGTCATTTCAGCTACATCTCCCTTTCCTTTCTTTTTTTTTTTTTTTTTTTTGAGGGAGGGCACTGTTTGGGCAATGTGTCACTTAGCTCAAACACAGGAACCAAAGAAAATGAATGTCAGGTTTGGCTGTGCTTATCTTGTTTGCGCAAAATGTGGTACTACACAAACTGAACAACTGGCCAGACAGGACCCATTCAGACAAAAATAGAAACTGGATCCATTAAATTAACATTATTGGGCATCACACAAACCTGCTAAGTAACATTGCATAGCAGTTCACAGCAAGACCTTAAGAATGATTAGTACAATAGGGAATGTCATATAACTAGTCCTGTGGCAGCAGGTGTAAGTGTAGGGCTGGAATAAAGATGGTCCTTTGTTCTAGCACAGGGTGTGCAACATTTCTTTTACTGTTGTGATATTGCAATTTATAGCAATGAACTGCAACATAGACAAGTGTTTTCTCAACCTTCTTGTGGTAACATATGTAAATGTAGGACTGCCATACATACACATGGTCCTGGGTTTGAATACATGATATTCCATGCACTTTTACTGTTGTATAGTCACACTCCCTTATGATACTTGGCACAGTGGAGCTGATATTAATTATATGCATGAGAGTTGAGACACTAGTATTGTGTTAGTTAGCTAGTTATATATCTATGTATTATCACATTTATTACTACATGTATGACTGTGGGTATCCTGTGTGTTATATTCCTATAAGTATATTTCTGCTACCTGGACTGGCATGGCCTTCACATTTGCCTAATATTTGCCTAATACAAATACACAACTGCCTGTACATCCAATAACCTTAAAATTGCAACTGCAATTATGTAACGGCCCACTGCTTGCCACTTTTGTACTTGTCTTACCATCTTGCACCACAGAAGAGAAGGAGACATGAAGCACTCCAACCAGCAGTGGAGTGAGGTGAAAGTGATGACAGTCCAGTGGGTGTCCTCATCCTCACCTCAATCATGGTATCCCCCAACCTTTTGTGTCTATCACTGTCCCTGTCTCTTGTCTTGTTTGTCATGTCTATCTGCAGTTGCTTCCTCATCTACACAACTTACCTCACCGAGACATCCCTACATCCCTACCCCAACATTCCTCTCTTTCTCGCTACAAAAAAATTAAAAAAAATATGGGCACCTGTCCCACAAAAAAAAAAAAAAAAAAGAATTGTCCCATGCATAGCTTTTCATTTCACACATATGTCTTCATGACACAATTGATTCGGTCCATTTGGCTATATAACATGATTGTGTTGTTGTGGTCACCCTTCTCTCTCTGGAGGTGACAGTCCAAATTCAGTTAATATTTTCCACATATGTTCATTTTATACTGTTAATGAAATGAATAGCTATGGTTCTGTCTTATGTCCCTCCTGCATATTTCTGGCCTGCTTTCCCGCTGTCCTCCCTCCTGCTTGCTCCCCATTTCACCACTGTTCTATCTAGCCATTTCACATCATTAAGGCATTTTTGCATGAAGGTGCACATTATGTACCAACATGTAGCAATGGGGAATGCTGGCAATGTATTTTCATGTATTTAAAAGTATTACATATGGTGACAATTTGTTTAAAAGTATTTGATACACCTGTATTTGAACCCAGTACCATCTGGCCCCAACAAAAAATGTATCAATGCATTGACACATGCTACCACAGAGTCAGTTAAACAGCAAGTGATTTCATAGACTCAAAACTAACTTTCAGACATTAGCAATGCAGCTCCCATTTCCACACTGCTTACCTACCCACAAATGTGTATCTTACATGCGTATACACTTTCTAATCATCGTTCAAACCTGCTGCTCACATTGCTATAGAAATGTAAATACTATGCTGTATTATTGCTGTTTACTGTCCATTCTCTGTGTATGACATGAAATTACATGTGTAAACATTACAACCTGAGGGCCCTATCTAACAGTATGTCACATATTTACAATACATCAATCTGTTGCCACCACCCCTAAGCACTGCAACCCTGGTGTCTCAGTACCATTTACACACATATATCAACCACAGTACAAAATGTAATATCAAATGTTGTGTGCAATGCAATGCACATCAATCTGTTAACATGCAAAACTACAGCAATTGACCCATATGCCTAAAAAGAGTTATCTGCAAGGTTAGGGAGGGAATCAGCAAGGACCAGCAAGCTGTTTTTTACAGCTTGTGTGTTATCTAACTCAAGGATCACTTGCATAAAATTAGACTTGTTAGCAACAGCCTGCATTTAATTGCTGGAACCTGTGTTCTGAGAGACTGCTTTCCAATCTATCTTCAAATATACAGAGCTGAGTATATATATTTTTTTGGTTTTAGAGTTTGTTAATTGTTGCTTAGATCTCTGTTGAAACTGTTGTTTCCCTGTTCTGAGAGACTGCTTTGCAATCTATCTGCAAATTTACAGAGCTGAGTATATATATATATATATATATATATATATATATATATATATATATATATATATATATATATATATATTTTTGGTTTTAGAGTTTGTACTGTTAGTTGTTTGTACTGTTAGTTTTTGCTTATAGCAGCCGCGGGGGTGCAGTGGTAGCATTGTTGCCTCACAGCAAGAGGTTCTCCTGTTCAATTCTCAGTTGGAGAGCCTTCTGTGTGGAGTCTGCATGTCCTCCCCGTGGTCAAGTGGTGTTCGAAAGACATGCATGAATGGGCGTGCCTTTGCTGAAGTTTAGGCATCGGGCTGGCAACTCAGCACCATAAAAATCTACTGCCAATCATTAGCAGACCGGGGTTCTGCTGTGGCGACCCCTAACCAGGAAAAGCCAAAAAGAAAGACTGTTAGTTGTTGTTTAGATCTCTGTTGAAACTGTTTTCCCCACCCCACCCCTATTTTCTGCCATGTCTTCAGTTGGTATAACTATTTTTTACAGCTTGTGTGTTATCTAACTCAAGGATCACTTGCATACAATTAGACCAATTAGTAACAGCCTGCATTTAATTGCTGGAACCTGTGTTCTGAGAGACTGCTTTCCAATCTATCTGCAAATATACAGAGCTGATATATATATATATATATATATATATATATATATATATATATATATATATATATATATATATATATATATATTGGTTTTAGAGTTTGTTAATTGTGGCTTAGATCTCTGTTGAAACTGTTGTCTCCCTGTTCTGAGAGACTACTTTCCAATCTATCTGCAAATATACAGAGCTGAGTATATTTTTTGGTTTTAGAGTTTGTACTGTTAGTTGTTGCTTAGATCTCTTTTGAAACTGTTTTGTCCTACCTACACTTCCTATTTTTGGCTTGTAGTTTAAATTTGCTGGCTTTTGCAATTGCCTGCCCCACTGAAGATTAGATCTGGGACACTCCCCCAGTCCCATCTCTTTACCACATTCTATCTAATAAACTCTTTCTGCACTTGTTTTTAGTCCTTTTTAATTTAATTGCATTTTTTAAACTGTGTTTGGTCTAATATTGCTACATACTCAAGTGTGCTAGCTTGCACTGCATGAGAATTGTTTTTACTACTTTTCTGTAAAAAAAAACTGTAAGCCTGTTTCCCGCCTTTCCTGTAACTAGTGTTCCAGATACAGATTTGCTGTATCCAAGAACTGTATATAAGCTTCTGAGCCCCCCACACCTCTCTGTGTTGGAGGGAAGCCTTCTAGCTTATCAGTGGGAGTGGTAAAAAGTAATCTGTCTATCACTTAAGGAGTGGTTCTGGCCCAGAAATTGTAGTTATTGGCCATTTGGGCAATCTCTTCCATCTCTCTCAACTTTCTGATTTGAAAGGCTGCATTTGCACTTGTTTCTGTCCTGTAACTCGTCTAGTGCAGATACAGATTCTTAGTTTTAGCACTTAAATTTGCTTATTCGTGCTCAGCACTTGTTCAGAACTTGTAAGCACTAAATAAGCTACTAATTACTACAGCACTCAACCTTCTTCATTACCTAGAGGAAAACAGTTTTTGTACTTACTTTTCTCACTTGCTTAGAGAAAAACAGCTCTTGTTCTCACTTTTCTCACTTATCTAGAGGAAAATAGTTTTTTAATCTGGCATGCCCAAGTGTCAGCTCCCAGTGTTCTCTCCTGTCTATCTGATGAATCTGGGCATCTTGAGGCAATGTAGAAATTGCCTCGTACACAGACAACCCTCTCCTCCTACCACTCAACACTACAACCTGTGAGAGATGCACTTATAAAGCCAAACTGGAAGTAAACCTCTCTCCAACCAAGACTGAACTTGATAGTCATGAGGAGAAGGTAAACATTTGCACCATACCACACTCATCACATAGTCTCACTAAATCTACACCATCAAAATCCAGACATAGTAAAACAAAAACATTCACAGAGGCTCTCAGTAATAATCTGTCTAAGCAACAGAGACCTCCAAAGCAGAAACACAAGCAACCTCCATCCCCCAACACAACCCAAATGACACATAGCCCACAGACTCAGTGTGCCACTCAACCACAGCCAATAAGGCAAAACAATGTACCCAACTCACTAGTCATTGGTGACTCTATAGTCAGGCACACTGATGTCCCACTCACCAGGCTAAACGTAAAGAAGATTACTGTCAGCTGCCTGTCGGGTGCCAGGATCTGCCACATAACCCACGCACTCAGGTCACTCCACAACAAGTATAAATATGACTCTGTCATTGTCCATGTTGGTGTGAATGACCTGAGATGTATTTCTCTGGACTACATGAAAAGAGACATGGAAGAGCTCTCTGATCTTGTAGCCCAAGCAGGTATGACCTTAACCCTGAGTAGTATTTTGCCATCACCCAGAATGATACATCTGTACAAGGACAAAATGATTGACTACAACAATTGGCTAAGCTTCTGGTGTCATTCTAAGGGGATCCAGTATCTGTCTGCTTGGGATGACATGGTCGACAGACCATGATGCTTTGCCACAGATGGCCTGCATCTGTCGCCCTTGGGATTCCGGATACTGGCTAAGGCTCTTGCTGGCCCTATAGTGCCCTTTTTAGGCAAGGTTCAAATAACAAATTCACCACTGTAACAGGAACAGGCAAGCAAAAACTGAGGGTAATGCTACTCAATGCTAGAAGTCTAAATCACTCACTCAAGGCACCCCTTAAAATGGAGAACATTGATATCTGTGCAGTGATTGAGACCGGGTTCAAGGCTCCAGAGAGCACCCCTGCACTACCAGGCTATAACTCATACCATACTTTTTGGTCATGTAACCTGGATGGAAACACCAAAGGTGGAGGTGTGTCCATGTTCATTAAGGATATCCACACCTCCAGGCTAGTTGCTCAGCATAATGCATCTGAGGTTATCTAAGTGCAACTAACTCTTGGCAAAACTACAATCCAAATTGTAGCTTGCTACAGATCGCCCACCATGCCCCAAGATTCCCACTCCTCTTTTCTTGATGTACTGGAAAAATATTAGGGTTCAACCAAACACCCTAATAATGGGTGACTTCAACTACCCCACCATTAACTGGGAAAACTACTCATGTACCAACTCCTTAGCTCAACGCTTTCTGGAATTCATAAACTCCAATGCCCTGGATCAACTTTCCACACCCCCACCAGGGTCAACAATATCCTAGATCTAGTCATTACCAATATGAGTGACTGGTGTTCCACACCTGAAGTCAACTCCTCGTTGGTCTGATCCGACCATATGCTAATCACCCTTGATATCCACATCCAGCCCCCACCCCCCATTAAGGAAACCACAGTAAGACATTTCTCCAAAGCCAACTTCATGCTTCTTAAGACAGAAGTGGTGAACTTCATGACACCCATGCAGATGGACAATACAGTTACAACTGCTGAATCCTACACAAATGCACTCTATAAGCACTTACACGAGTGCATGGATCATGCTATCCCAAACAGAACCAAGACACTATCCTCCAAAAAAAGGAAGCCAATCTGGTGGTCCCCTGCCATAAACAAACTGTACAACAGAAGGAAGAAACTGTTGCAAAAGAGAGTAAAATCCCATGAGTGGAGGATCTCCCTGGTCAGCCTCAGTAAGAAGCTGAGATCCCTTATAAGATCCTCCAAAGCTAGCTACAAAAACAAAATCACCACTAATTCTAAGGACAACCACAAAGCATTCTAAAGCTATGTCAAGAATATCAATAGCAACACCCAGGTCTGCTCTGAGTTACAGCACAATGGCACAAAAATTACAGAACCAGCTGATATTGCCAACATCCTGGCAGATAGATTCAGTGCTAACTTTACCCCCCACCCCCTAAAAGGCCCATATGTATACAGGAAGAATGCAGAGTCCCTGTAATCACAACTATGCAAGTAAATGCTGCACTCTCTAAAGTCAAAAATACAGCATCCATGGGACTGGGCAACATCCCATGCTGCGTTTCACATGGACTTCAGAATGAACTGGCTCCCCACTTAAGCACCATGATCAATAATAGCCTTGCATCAAACTTTGTGCCCACTGAAGGGCACACAGCAACAGTTATCCCACTCCACAAAGGGGGAGCCACCACTGATCCTGGGAACTATCGACCTATTAGCCTGATGAGCCTGGTCTGCAAGACCATGGAACGTATCATCATGGAATGCATAAACAAAGACATCGGTAACCACCAAACTCTGGATCCCACCCAGTTCAGGTTTGTGAAAGGCAGATCATGCTTCCTGAACCTGATCGATTTCTTTGAGGCAGTCACCAAAGCCATAGATGAGGGTAAGGTGATTCACACAGTCTATCTTGACCTCGCCAAGGCTTTTGACTCCACCCCCCATTCTGGAATTATAGCTAAACTCATTAAACTAGGTATAAATCCCTACATCACAAGATGGGTTGCCAACTGGCTCACTGACAGAACCCACACTGTAAAAGTTGCAGACTACAAGTCTGACCTCAAAGCAGTGACAAGTGGATTACCACAGGGTTTTGTCCTGGGACCTCTCCTGTTTGGTATCTACTTCTCTGAAGTACAGGTTAACACAGAAGGCCTCTGGCTAACGAAGTTCACAGATGACTGCAAACTAGCAGCCATAGTCAAGTCCCCAAATGATGTGGACATCCTACAGAAGGGCCTCACTGAGACAGATGCCTGTTGTCAGAGCCATGGCCTCACGCTCAATGCCAAAAAGTGCAGTGTCCCCATGAACTACCACATAGGCAGCAATCTACTTATCACCGAATGTGTGATAAGAGACCTTGGGACCCAGGTGAACAGTAGTCTCTCCTTTGATAGTCACATCACCACAGTATTCAGGAAGTCCTTCTACGTGGCACACCTCATCATAAAAGGGTTCTCATGCAGGAAAAAAGAGGTCATATTTCCCCTCTACTCGACACTCATTAGACCCATTATAGAGTACAACGCCTCTTTTGGAATGTACCTCACAAGACATCTGCAGCAGCTGGAAAGGCTACAGAAGTACCTCACAAAGAGGATTACTGGCCTCAAACAAATGCCCTACACTGACCACCTCAAAAAAACACCAGCTTTACTCCATAGCATATTGCCTACTCCGAGGTGATCTCTGCCTAACATATAAAGCTATGTCAAACCCAGAGCTGTTGGACATGCTACACTTAATGAAATCCCAAACCCTCTGAGCTACATGCCCTAGGGACCTAAACCTTGTCACCACAATAAACAGGACATGCTGGAGGGATAGATTCCTGTCCCAGAGACTTCCCATACTCTAGAACAGGCTACGCATCTATGTCAAGCAAAGCTCTTCATTAGCACTCTTCAAGAAAAATATTGATGAGTGGATGGGAAATAGGAAATACACCCCAGGGATCACTTCTGTGCCTCTGATCGACAGTGGCACAGGAAAATAACTTTCTTGGGTGGCATAAGCCAGGGAACTTATTGGCTAGGCTTACGTAGGCCCTTGGGCCAATAGCCTAGTACCTAGCTATGAACCTATGAACCATATCCACAGGGACATATGTGACCTTCAGCACACTTGACCCTACTCATATTGATTTTGTCAACTGTAGACCTTGCTCATTGAACCTTGTGGATTTCTTGGATACTGACTCCACAGACCTGGATGAGGGATAACAGGACATACTACTTATGTTTACTTATCCACTGACACTATCTCCATTCATGTGTAGTAGTGAAGATCTCCCATGTGGGAATTAAGCCATACAGTAGTACAGGGATAGGCAACTGGCTCACTGACATAACAAATACTCTCAAAGTTGGGACTACACTTTCAACAGTAGCCAATTACTATTAGAATACCACAAGGATCTGTGCTGGGCCCTCAACTGTTTGCAAACCACTTCCCTGATGTGCAGGTAATGGTAGATGACCTGTGGTTTAGCAAGTTTGCAGATGGCTGGTAACTGGATGCATTAAAAGACTTCACCAATGATGGTAAAGTAATACGGAAGGGGTTGCCACACACAAATGATTGGTGCTAAACTCACTGACTGACTCTTAAAGCATACAATGGCTCATTGTCCCATTTGACAATGAATAACCCCTACTAATTATGATATACATACCTCTAAGCTCAAACAAAGTGTTGTGAGACTTGGGAACACATGTTGGTAGCAATCTACACTTTCATCACTATGTGTCCATAGTGATGACACACACATTCTGCATTTCACATATCATACTTATAGGCATCACATCCAAGACTAGGGTGGTCATGCCTCTCCTGTACTCTATCCTTGCCAGACCACTAATTGAGTACAGTGCTCATTTCTCTCTGTACCTCACCAGATACCTGCAGCAATTGGAGAAAGCAAAGGGTTACACCTGGGTGACTCAAGGGCCTCCAAACATGGCATACATGGAAAGACCTGAAAGACCTGTCAGTGTGCTTAGCATCATGCTGGCTGCTGAGAGGTGACCTATGTCTGTCAAACAGAGCAATCTCATACCCTGTTCTACTGGAAATGCTGGACATCTTCAAATCAAATGGGACAAGAAAAATTTGGCTCAAGATTATCAGCCTAGCCTGTAAAATAAACATAACATGCTGCAGAGAGAGATATATCCCCCAATAACTCACATTCATCTGTAGGGTCTATTTAATATAGTCAAATGCTTAAATGTTCGAATCACTAAAGATTGAACTTTAGTGATCAAACATTTAGATGTTCGAATATTTTAAAAATTAAAAAAAAAAAAAACTAATCAAAAAAAACTAAGGGGTATAAGGGGGGTAAGCCCCCTGTGCCCCCACACCCCTGCTACTTAAATATACCAACTCCAAGATCATGCTACAGTGTAGGAAATGGGAAATTGTCCATTTCCGCACTGTAGCACACTGAAATGCGATCTCAGAGTTGGTATATTTAAGTAGCGGGGAGTGTGGGGGGGTGAAGGTGGGCCCTTTACTTTTTCTTTTTTTGTAAATATTTATTTTTAATATATTTGAACATTTAATTGTTCAATCACTAAAATTCGATCTTTAGTGATTCGAACAATTAAGCATTCGAATATATAAAATAGACCCCCATCTGTAATAGGCTTCCACTGACTGTGAATCAGTGCTTTTCAATGACCCTGTTCAAGCACAAACTTGACTACTGGTTGGGTGAGTGTAAAGTCACTTCTAAGGTGGCACCTATGTCCCTCATGGTCAGGGCTAGTTGGTGATGCTCACAAAATTACTCTGCTAACAATGACTATCCAACTATTCTCAATAAGGGTGCTTCTGTTTTTCAAGAAGCTTCTAAACACCACAGTGACATTTGCTTAGTAGCCTCTTAAAAACATATGAAGCTATCAGAGTATGCAGGTCTCCCAACATTTTATCTCCCACATGGCCTGCTGATGTCATCTACTATAAGTTCACCTGCAGTCTTGTAACAGTCAGACTTGTGCTGTGGTGCTTGCATAAAGTACTTATTTCTGAAGTCTGTATACTTAGGTAGTGGTAATATTCTCACTGCAGTCAATTTGTGTGTGTGTGTGTGTGTGTGTGTGTGTGTGTGTGTGTGTGTGTGTGTGTGTGTGTGTGTGTGTGTGTGTATTTGTGCTGTTGCTTGACATTTGTTACGTTTCATAATACTTTAAAAGTGAAGACAAATAGTTCTTTCTCTCCTTCAGTGGTTTTTATTAACTAACAGTACACATGTGTGGGAGCCTCATGGAAAGCACCAGGGAGACTCCCAGAACAAAGGAATAAACAAGCTTATATACTAGTGATATTGCTGACAGTACAAAAATATAAAACTGAACCAATCAGATAATTACACAGGGCAATTAACCAATTAAAGGTTTACCTGTAAACATAAGACAATTTACATCATCATATCTCCAGGCAGAAGAGAGAATTGGATATGCTTCCATAAAAGGCACATTCCCTGCTTTCAGGCAGACTCTTGTTTGTTCATTTTTTTTCCATTATTCACAGTTCAGAGTTCACAGTACTCAGTACATCTCAGTTTATACAAACTGTCACATACTCAATTCCCTTGAAACACATGCTTTGGCTGTTCATATACTACAATATCTCATTTGATGCTGTGTAAGCATCATCATTTAACCTGTCATACATTTGCCACAAATCTAGCATAACCATGCTACTAGTCTTTTTATCATTGACAGACATTTTTATTTTATTATTAACATCATAGTTGCAGGCATATAAAATTTAGGCACTTTTTTCACAGCTTTTGAAGACATTAATTTTAAGATCAGTACTTTGATTAGAAATAAGACAACAAAAGCAACAATTGCCAATACTGCAATTAATAAAATCAACTTTAACAGTCTACCTCCCCAGCCTGAGAACAGGTTGGTTAACCATGCCCATGCTGAACTATTAGTTACTAGTTTTAAGGCAGAAAATGTAGCATTGTTTAATATTTTAAGCACCGGCCCATGATATGATGTCATCACTCAAGTCTATATGGGACAGTCATTTGGTACTAGCATGAGCTAAGTCATGAAGCATTAACTCAACCTACAGGATTGGCAGGCTTTTTAACCTCTAGAACGTTTGGAATTTTTTCTTTAGGTAATGCAACATGTCGAATAGTTGGAACCAGGTAGCTCAGGAAGCAGCTGCCAGACCAATTTCCTGGTAGCCATTTATATGCTTTTCTTTTGCACACAAAATAACATTTTCTTTTACTTTAATTGTGATGTTGATAGGTTTGAAACAATCCCCAGTGTCCTGCAGTCCTTGGAATATTTTTGAATATACAGTTTTTATTTTTTGGGAAAAGTTAGCTATAGAGTCCTTAACAAGTCTTTTTACAGGTGAAAAGCCTGTTACACAACCCAAACTGTCTGCAGTGCAGTTATATACCACTGTTTTTTTACAATGGCTCCACCCAACTCTGGTTTTACCAAGTTTTTGAAAACACGCAGTTTCGTTTTGACGGAGGGACAACTGTCATTAACCCCTAAAGGGACTATATTTAGCATCAGTCCCACATGAACAGTAGGAATCAACAGTCTGAGATGTTGAGGGATGATGCATAAGTGTATTTATTGGCTTGATAGGTGTTGAAAGGTGGATGCCATGCAGTTTGTTTGGCATGAGGTGTAGTTGGAGCAGGAAATAAAAATGGCTACAGTAAAAATATCAAAACGACAAGAAAAACCACCAAAATAGTTGTGCAGTACCTTTGTGGAAATGATAGTTGCACCTATATTGTTTCTGGAGGGTTAGGTTGTCTAAATGGATAAACATCAGGCATTGTCAGGTGCTGGTACAGTATGACTTTGAGTACGAGTAGCAATAGGTGGAGAAGCAGGAGTAATAAAAGGTAGAAGTTGTTGACCTTCCGGTGGGATGACCTTTTTGACGTGTGATATGTGAATCCAGGTGGATAAGCCTTGTAGTCAAACCACTGATGATGTCGTTAGTAGAACCAGGAAGGGCCCCTTTTAGCGTGGTTGAAGTGCTGCTTTTCAAGAGAATGACTTGACGTACACCCAATTTTCTGGTTGTAGTGCCGAGGACAGGAAAGGATCAGGGATATGTTGAGCTGCTGCTACCTGGCGATAATGAAACAAGAGAAGTGCAATACATAAGAATATTATGATAAAATGCATTAGACTCAGAAAAGGGTGGTGGAGGAGTCATGGGCATACACATAGGGTGACCCATGAGAATTTTATGAGGAGAAAGACCTTTAGTAGGATGTACTTGTGCTTTCATAGTGAGTAGGGCTAGAGGTAGGGCCTGTACCCAAGTGAGGCCCATTTCAGTAGTAATTTTAGACAGTCTGGTTTTTAGTATCTGACAGTAAATCAATTAACTGAGCTGTAAATGTGTTCCATGATCTGAATATATATATGACAGGGAACACCAAATCGAGGTATACATTCATAACAACGTTTTTTAGCAACTGAGATAGCATCATTTTCTGCACAAGGGTAGGCTTTTAACCATCCAGAAAAAAACATCAACAACAGTTAAAACATATGTAAAACATGCACAAAGTGGTAATTCAATAAAATCCCATTGCAAAGCGCAAAATGGTCCCAATGGTTTTGGCAGTGGTTGTGTGGGAGCCATAGTGCCTTTTGAAATGTTATACTATAAACAAGTGGAGCACGTGCTCAAAAAAAATGCTGTACAGAAGCAGAAAGTCCTGGGGCAAACCAATCCTTTTGGATTTGTTTTTTTAATGCTTGTACCCCAACATGAGCTGGCAAGTGATATGCTTTAATGAGGGAATTTAGCATGGATATGGGGCAGACCAATTTGCCATCTGGATGTTGCCAAATTAAATCAGAGCATTTAAACCAATTTTGAGCCAGGCATGTTGTTCTTTCTGATTCTGAAACCCCATCCTGTAAAGCTTTTAGCACTGTAGCATCAAAAATTGTCATATATTGTAAAGGCTGCAAAAAGTGACCCTGAACAGTTTGTGAGAGAGCAGCCTGTTTAGCAGCCCAGTCAGCAAAATTATTGCCCTTACTTTTAAAAGTAACATTGGATTGATGGGCTGCGCATTTAACAACAGCAATTTTAGAAGGCAACAATAAGTCTTGTAATAAATTATTGATATAAAAATGGTTTTTAATGGGTGTTTCAGAAGATGTTAAGAACCCTTGTATTTTTTTATAATATGCCAAAATCATGAACAACACCATGGGCATAACGGGAATCAGTATAAATAGTAACAGACTTGTCTTTAGCTATTTTGCATGCATTCAATAATGTCACTAGTTCCGCGGCCTGCGCGGAGGTGCCTGTAAGTAATCATGCTGATCTTAAAACTTCAGTTGGTGGACAGACTGACCAAGCTGCTTGGAATTCTCCGGAGTTTGTTTGTAAGCAGGATCCATCAAAAAAAGATTTAAATCTGGATTTTGCAAAGAAGTGTCATACAAGTGCAACCTAGGAGAAAGAACAGAGTTAACTACAAGCAGACAATCACATGGTTTGCCCTCATCCGAAGTTAGTATTAAAGAGGCAGGGCTCAGAGTTGGGCAGCGTATAACTTGTAGGGCAGGATTATTTATTAAACTGAATTCATATTTAGTAAGGTGTGCATTTGAAAGATACTGTGTTTTTGTTTTGAAAAATAATGCTTCAATTGCATGTTTGACTGCTAGTATTGTGTCATGTGCAAGAGTTAGTGGAGCTGCCATGTCAATGAAAACAGCAGCAGTTGCTACGGCCCGTAAGCAAGCTGGGTAACCAGAGGCAACCAGATCTAGCTAAGTGCTATAGTAAGCAATAGGTCGGTAGATTGTAGTGCGTTGCTGGGCTAGGAGATGCAAGGCAGTCTTGTTTTGCTCACAGCAAAAGAAAACAAAAGGTTTGGAATAATTTGGCAACCCTAAGGCAGGAGGATTTACCAACTTTGAAAATATAGTGTATACTAAATAGAACAGAGTACTTATATTGTTTTAGTTTTCCATTTTGTTTTATTTGAAGAACGGACTACATTTCAGTTAAGGAAAAGACTGCATTTGTTTTGTTAGCACTATTATTTACAGCATGTACCATTTTGCTCATATTTTTAATCATAACTTGTGTTATTGCAACTGTTTATAACCTGCAGCATACAAAACAATTTTAAGCTGTCATTATTATTATTACCCTTAAAACTATTACCACAGGATGTATAAACCCATTTAGCAATTTGGTTTCAGATGATGACCATGATGTAAATATGTCTAACTAATTATGGGCAGTGTCAGCTTTTTGTGTTTTACTATTAACGCTGGGTTATGTGAAACCACACATACAAACTGTGGTGCCACTTTAAATAAACATTTTGAAATTTGAAGGCAAGGTTGTCTATTTATACACTAAATTGTAATCTGTGTATTAAAGGTAATTGTAATGACTTACTAAATAGTAGGATTTTATTGTGCTTGTAAATGTACAATCTGTGAGATTTCTTGTCCTACTAGTTTTTATACTACTTACTTTAAAACGACTGAATGAGAGAAATTATATATTTTTCTACTGCACAAAAAAATGTTCAAATCTTTAAGGTAGACAGACAGAGAGATGAAGAACACACTGCAAAAACAGAAAAATCTGTTATGGGCCCTTTCATTAGCAGTATTTCTTTCACTTCATGACTGCTGCACCTTGTTCCCAATTCAGATCCGAGTCACGGCACCATTTGTTAAGTTTCATAATACTTTAAAAGTGAAGACAAATAGTTCATTCTCTCCTTCAGTGTTTTTTATTAACTAACAGTACACACGTGCGGGAGCCTCATGGAAAGCACCAGGGAGACTTCCAGAACAAGGGAATAAACAAGCTTATATACTGGTGATATTGCTGACAGTACAAAAATATAAAACTGAGCCAATTAGATCATTACACAGGGCAATTAACCAATTAAAGGTTTACCCGTAAACATAAGACAATTTGCATCATCATATTTCCAGGCAGAAGAGAGAATTGGATATGCTTCCATAAAAGGCACATTTCCTGCTTTCAGGCAGACTCTTGTTCAGTATTTTTCCATTATTCACAGTTCAGAGTTCACAGTACTCAGTACATCTCAGTTTATACAAACTGTCACATACTCAATTCCCTTGAAACACATGTTTTGGCTGTTCATATTCTACACATTAGAAAGAACATTTTACACCAGCATGTTGGACACTGTTATATTCTCTTCAACAGACACTGCTAATGTCATCAGCTATAAAGTCTTGTTTGACACACTCCAAGTCAGACTTGAGTTGTGGCTCTTGCAAAACCTCTGTGTTCTGTAGTCTGTGTACTTAGGTATGTAGAGGTTCTATTTTCACTGCAGTCAAGTGTGTGTGTGTGTGTGTGTGTGTGTGTGTGTGTGTGTGTGTGTGTGTGTGTGTGTGTGTGTGTGTGTGTGTGTGTGTGCTGCTACTTGACATTAGAGAGCATTTTACACCAGCATGTTGAACATTGTTATGTTCTCTTCAACAGACACTGCTGATGTCATTGGTATGTCAGATTTTTGGATATGCAGTACTCCCACCAGGGCAGAATCAGAAACTGGCCTAGAAGCCAGGCAAAAGTCATCTCATCCTATACAATAAAGGTCACAGTGACATGGCTTTTACTCTAACCACATACAACATGGCATGGTTTATAGGCCAAGTGTTATGTTGCTGAGAAAGCTCTATGGTCTCTCCAGCTGTTACATGTGTATGGAGAGGTACATGAAAAGGAGAGCATTATACCCTATTAGTGCTGTGATGAGGTTTGACTATGTGGAGGGTGTATCGTAAGATCTCAGTATGATGGTGTGACTTACAATGTGCACAATATAGGCTTTCAATACCAGTGTGGACACTTGGTGGACAACGTTCAGGTTGCTATTTACATGTGTTCCCAGTGCTTGCATCAGTGGGTTTCTGCATAGCAAGACTGTTGTGAATGCTGTGATTAACATGGAATTCCAGTGTTCTGATGGACAATATGACAAACATTTCTGCATTTATTTGAAGATCATGTGCCTTTGTCACCATTCAGTTGTATGTGTTAACTCCTCCTGTACTATGTTATCACCATTGGTGGACTCAATGATAGCACACAATATGCAAGAATAATCAAACTTAGTAAGCCAATGGCCATATACTTTAGCCTGAACTGTTGAGAAATGGAGTTCAAATAGTGGAAGGCCAAGCACAGATCACTGGGGTTTGCCAGTGGTGACAGCTCCACTGGTACAGGTTGATTCACCAACTTTTACATGGCATGTTCTATCACTGAGCCAATTGGTTACCCATCAAATGATTTAATGGTTAATTCCCAGCTTGGAGGTTTTCTCACTGATATGTGGATGGGGGAGTGTATCAAAACCCTAGGCCAGATCATGATAGGCAGTATGCACTGTCTTATTTCATCCAGGCCTATCACATGAAATCAATGGGCTGTGACAACATCACAGGTCACCTAAGGTGTGAGTCAGCACATAGATTTGCCTGATCTGGTTGAATACACAGTTCAATACACCCTCCACATTGCCTATGCTCCCATACAAGTGAGACAGCACCTGATGCATGCATGTATAGATACATCCTCACTCTCTTGACTGTGAGGTATGTAGACCAACATGTCATCATGGACCTCTTCTACATGTACACTAGTAATACTCCAGGTGTGACTTGTCAATGTTACATCAAGTCCATTACATCTGATAGACATCCTCAAAGAGGTCATTGAGGGCAAGCATGATAACAACAGTATCATCTTGTGGAACCTGACCAGGTCAAGGTATCTGACACAAATCCACACTGGGGTATTCAATAAACACTGTCATATGTGTCCATAAATGGCTATATCACCAAATGGGTAGACCAGTGTATGACGTGTAGAATCTAACTATGTTGAAATGTGTGACATGACTTGTATCTCAGGTTAAGTGATCAGGTTGGTATATCAGGGTAATTTGCTAGGCACTTTCCTGCCCATGAGTTAAGTGATGGATATCACAGTTAACATACACATGCCGTGTCCAAACAGCTGCCTGAAGGACTACAGATTGTGTGCAATCATTGCCTCCAAATGTGATATTAGCCTACTACACACAGTATTAACACATACCAAAAATCACTGCCACAGCCATAACACCTGCATTGACAAGAAACATGGAGCAATTTGTTGAATCAGGAAAAAAAACACACCATCTAAGTATAATGTGGACGTCACACCCTATAATCAGACCAATAGATATGTGACCCATGTCCTGGGGTAGATGTCAAAGTCAAGTCAAAGTCAAAGTAAACGTCATTGTTGATCAGATATACACAGCAGTGCAAGGTGAATGAAATTACATTTCTTTAGTTCATGTGCAAGACATAACAATGAACACATAGTTTGAATGACAGTAATACTAATGCACATACAGGAATTATTAAAATATTAACAACAAAATAAATTACCACAATTGGACAAGAAGACATTAGACAGTATTATACTAGTAGGTGTTGCAAGACTATGACTTCACATTGTGATTGCTTAGAGTATTTCACTTCATCAGTTATAGTATGATATATTCTGATGTTCATATTGCACATGTATGGAGTGGTGAGTCACTCCTGACTATGCACATTCAGGAAGTAATAGCATAAGAGATCAGACTAACTGTACCAGTTATTGAAGCAATTTGCCAGAGTGATTACTATAACTGATACTTCATAGCAAGTGGCATATTGATCTAATTATTCACTGTCATGCCTGGCATTCAAGTTCATCAGTCTTATGGATAGAGGGAAGATACTCCTGTTCAGTCTAGATGTTTTGCAGTATAAGTTGTAAAACCACCTGCCCAAAGAAAGATGGAAGTACATACCATGGGTAGGGTGAGTGGGATCATTGATTATCTTCCTAACCCTTCCCACACACCGAGTCTCATGCAGATCATCCATGGATGGGAGTGAGGAAGCAATGACTTTTTCCACTGTCCTCACTACCCTCAGGAGAGCCTTGCAGTCAGATGCTTTGCAGTTACCATACCAAACTATGATGTTATTTGAGAGGATGCTCACGATAGTCCCCCTGTAGAATGCTTTGAGGATGGACTGACATAGGTTTGCCTTCCTCTGTTTCCATAGGCATCGTTGTGCCTTCTTCAATGTGTGGCTGATATGAGTCAACCAGTATAGGTCAACTGAGATGTGCATCCCGAGGAACCTGGTGTTTTTGACTCTTTCCACTGCCACCCCCTTAATTTCCAGAGGTTGATGTATCTCCTTTTTTCAAAACAGGTTTATTGTTTTAGCATACAAGAGAAATATCATAACAATTTTATACAAGTAATTAAAAATAGATATGATTATAACATTCAACAAAACAACTAAAGTATTTACAAAGACATCCACTACAATCAGATCAATTAATTAAACTAAAATACCATGCTATTGAAATTAGGATTTTTTTAACAAATTTTGTAAATTATCCCATACAATATAATAAGATGTTTTTCTAGTTGTTCTTGACCTAATTGTGTTTATTTCTATATGGCACACTATATTCATAACATTTTTAAATTCATTGAACGAAGGAGGTGTATCTGAAATCCAATTTCTGGTTATTATTTTCCTAGCCACTGCTAGAATAGACCATAACAAGGGAAGCTTAACCTTTTTAACACTTTGAGGTACAGGTGTGTTGAATAATATAAGAGATTTAGAAATAATGAAATTATCTGTAAAAAGAGCCTGCAAAAATTAATTAACTGACTTCCAGTATTCTTTCAATTTTATACAGTCATAAAACATATGAGCCCAGTCAGCATTAATTTCTACATTACATCTCTTACATATATTATCTTTATTATTTATTTTATTCATCATCAAAGGTGTATAAAAGATCTATGTAAAATTTCCATGTATAAAGTCTCCAGACAATGGAAGACATAGTTCTATAGGCAGATTCCAATATATATTGTTTATCTTGTTGATTTGGTGGGTCCCCATTAATAGAAGTGAAATAATTCCAGTATGTATCTACACTGTAAAAAGTTTCTTGTCTGATAATTTTATGTATGTATGAAAGTTTACCTTTATCAGAAACTTTATGTTGTAAATTTAATATCAAGTAATCAATCAGTGTTGGAATAGATTCTTTAACTGTTATAGGCATTATATCTATTTTATTAATGAGATGTTGTCTAAAGGTCTGAACCTCTAACCAGCAAGTTTCTCTTAGATCAAATTCTTGTTTTAAGAAATATAGATTTTTAACTTTATTATCAGATATCAACTGATACCAGTATTTTAGATCATTATCTATAGCTAAATGAGTTCCTTCAGAAGTAGATGACAAAAGCATACCTTGAGTATACATTATAGGGAATATAATAAAATTCCATTCCCTATACATAGGGTGCATGAATATAAAGTTACGATAGCTAATAATAATATTTAATGGGTAACAAACCATATGTTTAGGTGTAATAGGTGAAGTACAAAATTCCTTTAGTAACCATAACATGGAGTTATTTACAATCATATTTTTATGTGTTAAGGAGATTTTCATGAAGTGCATACTAATTAGCTCCCAATAATCTTTCCATTTTGCGACATATGACTGATCTATTAATAAAGTAATAACTTTTACAATAGAAGAGATAGTATATAAATTAAAGTCTGGGAAAGAAATACCCCCTTGAGACCAGCTATTAGTATGTTTCTTTAAAGCAATCCTAGGTCTATTAGGTGCCCATAGGAAATTTAACATTAGTGTATTCAGTTTCTTGATAATTATTTTTGTAGGTGGAAATATTATTGATTGTATTAAGTATAAAATCTTGGGGGATATTATCATTTTAATAATTGTAAGTCTCTCCTCCACAGTAAAAAACATATTATTCCAGGTATTAAAAAGATTTTGTATATTAAGAAAACAGGTATTATAATTATTATATATAATAGATTTAATATCTTTAGATAGTATTATACCTAAATAAGTTATCTGACCTGAATTGGGTACATATTTAGTAAAATCACTAATGAGAATATTTGTTTGTGTATATATAGGTAGTATTTTAGTTTTTTCTTCATTGAATATTAAACCAGAAATACTTTTAAAATTCATCATTTTATCAAATAGAGACTGCATAGAAGAATTAGATCCTGCTGATGTAATTAGAACATCATCTGCAAAAGTTGAATTTTGGATGTTGTATTTTCATCTATTTCAAAACCCTCTATGTCAGTACTGTTTCTGATCAAATTAGCCCAAGGCTCCATTACTAACGTGAATAATAGTGGAGAAAGTGGACATCCTTGTTTTGTACCTTTAAGAATGAGTATTTTTTGTGAAACATATGTTCCTACCTTAATATAAGCCAACGTTCCTTTGTATAAATGCTCAATTAGATTTACAAATGCATCTGAAAAGTTTGTGCACTTCAGTAAGGTAAACAGATAGTCCCAACTTACTGAATCAAATGCTGAACTTATATCAAGACTAATAAGTGTTAAATCTTTGTTTTTCCTATTTGCAAAATCAATTAATGTTAAAGTTCTTCTTATATTATCAAAAGTATTTCTATTTACAATGAAGCCTGTCTGATCTATATCTATAATGCCGGGAATGATTGTCTTCAGTCTATCAGCAAAAATACCCATAAACATTTTATAATCAACATTAAGTAATGAGATGGGCCGATATGAAGTACATCTAGTTGGATCTTTATTAGGTTTTAAAATTGGCGAAATAAATGTATATTGCCAAGATGGGGGGGGTTATTAACTCAGTTTGGGCCAAAATAAAAACCTTATGTATTAATGAATATGTACTTTTAGAAAGGATTTTATATATCTCTGGTATAATACCATCATTACCCAGTGCTTTGTTTGATTTAAGCTTATTTATTTGTGTAATAACCTCTGTATATGAAATACTTTTGTCCAATAGTTTAATCTGTTGTTTATTAAGCTTTTTATTCATGTTTGTGGTTATAAACTCCTTTATTTTATCTTTAGGTTCCATGTTAATGTTATTATTGTTAATATTGTGAAAGTGATTTCTAAATTCATCTAGTATTTCTGGTAGACTAGAAACATTCTTCTTTTTCCTTAGAGAAAAGATTTCTTTGATATGGTTTTGTTTATTCAACCTTTTTGTTTTATTTTTAAGTCTATGTAAGTATTTGGGGCTTATTGAGTAAGACAAAAACTTGTATTTCTCTAGAGTTATTTTAACTTTATGAGTTAAAATTTCTTTGTATTTCTCATTTAGTTTGTTTATTTCTTCAGTGACTTTCTTATCCATAATATTTTCTTTATTATTATGTTTATAAGAGTCTAATTTACTTTGAATATCTAACAATTCCTTATCCCAAGATTTCCTTTTATTATTATACCATCTTATACTTTGTCCATATATATATGATTTTAAGGCATCCCAAACATAGACAATGGAGACTTCAGGAGTATTATTTATGTCTAGAAAATGTTGTACTTCTGAAAGTATATATTCTTTATAGTCTTTTAGTTGAGTTAAGTATGCTGGTATCCTTTTGATCTGAACATTATGAGTATTTCTTATCATGAATTCAAAACAATTGAATTATGATCAGATATAGGACATGAAATGGTTTTGGAATTAATTAAATCTGTTACCATCTGGTTAGAAATAAAGACCCTATCTATTTTTGAATAAGTTTTGTATCTGTTAGAAAAAAGGTGTATGGTAATGATTTTGAATCTATCTGATTATTAATATCATTCAAATGATAAGAATTAGCAAAATCATTTAAATGTTTTGCATTAGATGTAATTCTTCTTTTCCTATAGTGGTAGTATCACTTTCATGTAGTATACAATTAAAGTCACCAGCTAAAATAATATCTCCTATAGAGAATGATATGATCTTATCAAGATGATGTTTCACTGTATTAATACCAATTCCAGGTATCCAATATACATTAATTAAAGTGTAAGTCTTCCCATTAATTTGTATTGTAACCATACAAAACATTCCTTTGTCATCCTGATAAGACTTAATGGTTTTAGGAATGGGCATACTTTTATTCCATAAAATAGCCACTCCTCTTTTTCTGAGTGTGCTCTGAACTAACCAATACTGTATATTTGCTTGTGGCTAGTTTATCAATATCTTTTTTCAAGAGATGGGTTTCTTGCAGGAAGACTAAGTTGGCCTTATGTAAATTAATGTATCTTATTAGGCTTGCTCTTTTACACGGATTATTCAATCCATTAATGTTTAAAGAAATTCCTTTTAAGGATGTCATTTGGCATATTTAAAACTTAAGAATCTTATGATCAAAATAACAAATAACAACATAAGTAATGTTACATCTCCTCCTTTAGGTGTACCTTTAAATATAGCTGTATTTATTGAATCTCTTATGGGATTTTGTATAGGATTCAATTTTGTTTGTAGTGACAATGAGTGTACAAAATATATTGTGGATGTCAAAACTATATACATATAACAATGAACAAGTGAAAATAATGTAAGGATTAAACCTTGCATCCAGCCTGGAGTTAAAAACTCCAACTTAGAGTAGTATTTACCACTCAAGTTAACCCCTACCCTAAGCAGCAGTACCTCAGCTACCACCTTATCAATTTAATACTGGTTATATTTAACTTAAATTAACAGCTTTCAATTCAATTATCTAGCAAGACAAGACTACACATTTAATAAAACAGCATCATATAAACTAAAATAAACTTTTTTTTTAAAAAACTATTCATACTACTATATACATCTATGTAATATAATGCACTTGTATTCAAATAGCATTCAAATAATCTTGATATTAGGAACCAAGAGGAGAGAGAAATAAAAGATGTGAAAGAGGGAGAGAGAGTGAAAGAGAGAGAGAAAAAAAAGGCATATTTACATATTAATTTATTCAAAGTATGTAAAAATAAGTTCTAACATTCATTTAAATCAAAAACTTTGGCTAATATGGTTCAGACATTACATATATTAAGATGCATCTATTTTCTGTCATGTAAATGCAGTCAACAGCTTCCAAAAAAAAACTTGAATTGCTTGTATATGAGCATTTTACTCATACTCATTATTGTCAATAGAATAAAATATATTTATAGAAATTGTTATAAATCATACTGCATAGTTATGCAAATTCTCAGAAACACTTGCATTATTGTAAAAAAAAATCTGTATTTTGTATGTCTATACTACTGCTTTAAAATATATCACATGACAATTTCTTCCAGAATAGAGTTATAAAGTTATTTATGCTTGTCAATCAGATGAATTAAATGAGTTATAGTAATGTATATGTTTGGAACATAAGTTTTTAACACAGATTAGTATGCTGCAGTCAAGTAGATTTTCAAGAACACTTGAATAAATGTTTCATTTTCTATGCCTTTTAAAATAAGACATTTACTTACTACAAGAAACTGCATCATTTAAAATCATTGTAACTGACATATTTTATGAATTATAACATAGATATTTAAGTAATTATATAAAATAACTCACATTTAAATGTCAAAGAGTTCACTTTCCTTCACATAGTCGCATTTGCATCAGTTCTACTTCCTGGTAGAGTGTTCTTCCTGAATCTGTGATGTGTCAGTGTGATATCTGGGTCAAAGGTCAGATTGACTGCTTTCAGCTTCTCTGTGAGAATTCTGAGAGTTGAAGCTTTTGAAACAACTTTGAGGACACTGTTCATGAGGTAGCCCACATCCCAGATTGTCTCCCTCAACATTTTGGCGGGAAACTTGTTAAAAACTAGTGACAAACATTCATTTAGCAGTGTAAATGCATCTAAACATGACAAAACCTTCACGATGTATTTTACAGGTTATTACAGCCTCTATGTAAGTGAAATTAAGCCCAAAGTTATTAATAAGTAATAAAACTCAATATTTTTGTCCCAACTCAATTTTTATGCAAATCTTATTATTTACTATGTCTATATGATCAAAAGCATTTCTATATATTAATATGAGAAAAAAATAAAGAGAAAGAATAAAGAAAAGAAAAGAGAGTAGAAAATAAAAGAGTGTAAAGCAGAAATAAAAAAAATGTAAGAGAAAGCTATAAGAAGTATATACAATGGAATATTACTTACTGTTTATATTAATAGAGTTAAAAATAAAACATATTATTTACTATTATTTAGTTCTAATTATTATTAGTTAAAGCATGACAGATTATTTACAAACAAGCATAAGCAGTATAATCAAGAAAGTATAATTAGGAATAGCATTTGAAGAACATATAAACTTTTTACAAAGAATAAATATGTTATTATTCCTTTTATCATATTTTCATTACTCTTCTCTCCCTGTCCTCCCCCACCCTTTACCCACTACATAATCTAAATAGAATGTCATTGTTTAAACAAAGAAAAGAAGAAAAGGAGAAAAAAAGAAAAAAAATGTATCAAATTACTGACCTTACTTCTTTTTCAGAAAGAGAAACAAATTGAATAATAGCTTGTTATTAGTTCCTCAGATATTTTGACTGGTTATGAAACAAAACATTTCTTTGCACACAGAGAATAACTTTGATTAAATCTTTTTCAGAACATTTGTGGCTTTCTGGAAATGCAGGAACTATATTTAAAAAGATTAATAATGAAGTAAAATGATGAGAGAAAAAAAAAAACATAGAACAAATCATTTGTTTTTTAGTCTCTTCTTCTTCTCTGAAGTCTTCCACAAAGTTTCAGTTGCCAGTTTCTTTGATGAAGGACTAGCCCATTCCATTTCCTCTATTTTATCCAAAATCTTATTTTTTTTGATAAACAGTAAAGCAGAGTCTAAGTCATCAAAAATTTTAGGACCATCAGGAAGGAAGATTTTTAGCTTGGCAGGAAACAGAAGGTATGTTTTAAACTGTGCTTTTTTAAGCTCCCTTATTAGTGGCAGAAAAACTTTTCTTTTAGCTATTACCAAGGAAGAATAGTCATTGTCAAAACACACAGTTGTCTCATTAATCTTAACAGGAGCTTTAGCCCAAGCAGATTTAAGAACCATCTCTTTATCAAAAGATGATAGAAATCTAACTATAACTGATCTAGGATAGTTTTTGTTAGAGTTAGTATTAGCTATAGATCTATGTGCTCTTTCGATACCAAAAGAGAATGCTTCTGTTAAGTCTAAAGTTTTAGGGAGCCATGTTGTTAAAAAAGAAGTAATATTGTTACCTTCAATATTTTCTGGCAGTCCAAAAATCCTAATGTTATTGTGCCTAGATCTATTTTCCAAGTCATCCAGCTTTGTTTGTAAATGTGTATTTTGTTTCAGCAGAAACTCAATGTTGATTTTCTCTTCTTGGATTCTATTTTCCATGTCATTCATAGCTTCTTCTATGCCTGTCATCTGGATCTTCTGTTGTTGCAGGTCTATATGTAACAAGTCTATTTGTTTTGTAGTTTTTTCTATGAAGGTATCAATTTTAGTATCCATTTTATCCATCTTAGCAGTAAGTTGCTGGATTATAGTTAACAGAGACTGAAGTTCTTTCTTGATGCTGGAGTCTTGAGAATTTGTCTTACTGGAACTCATTTCAGACTGATAAACTGACAGGAAAATTTCCAATGTGATTTCTGACAGGAATATTGTTAAAATTTCCTTTCTTTTTTAGATATAGTTCAAGAACTATATAAAACAAACATATTTAGAAAGAAAATTACTTCAAAAATTATTTTTTTAAGTAATTAATTCCTGTCAGAGTAATGAAATTGGTGGAGCTGAAGAAATCTGCTGCTATCCTGTGTTCATCCTTGGCCACGCCTCCTGGTTGATGTATCTCCTGAATTCCACTATTAATTCTTTGGTCTTGCTTACATTTAAGACCAGATTCTTGCTGTCACACCAGACTATCAGATGCTGCATTTCATCCCTGTAATGTTCTTTCCTCACCATTTCTGACAAGAACTACTACAGTGGTGTCATCTGAAAACTTGATGATTTTGTTGGCTTCATGTTTGGCCATGCAATCATGTATCAGCAAGGTGAACAGCAGAGGACTCAGGGCACAGCCCTGAGGGACACCAATACTCAATGTAATACTGATTGAACTGTTAGTTCCCACACATACTTTTTGGGTTCTGTTGATGAGAAAGTCCTGTATCCAGTTACATAGGAGGGTGTTGATGCTTCAGTATCAGATTCTTTGGGATGACACTAGTAAAGGCAGAACAAAAACTGATGAACATCATTCTGACATAGCAATTCTTGTTCTGTAGATGTGCCAAGGATTCATGAAGTGCTATAGCTATTGCATCAGTCGTGCAGCAGTTAGATCTATAAGCAAATTGTAATGTATCCAGTGTTGCAGGTAGGCTTGAAGAAATATGGTTCTTGATCAACTGCTCAAAACACTTCATTACTGTTGATGTAAGAGCAACTGGCCGGTAATCATTTAGGCTTGTTATTTGGGATTTTTTGGGTAAGCGAATGATTGTCATATTTTGAAGCAACTTGGTACAATGGCTAGTTGCAAGGATGTGTTGAAAATATCTGTGACTACAGTGAACTGATGGGTAGCACAGTCTGTAAGAACCTTTCCATAATATTTTCAGGACCAACTGCTTTTCTTGGGTTTTTTTGCCTCGGGGTCTTCAAAACATCAGAAGTTGTTAGACACAGCACCTCCTCACCCTGTTCGACAGGGAGCTTATTTGGCACAATGTTGTTGACCATATCAAATCTACTGAAGTAGATGTTTAGTTTGTTCAGAAATTCTGTGTTGTCATCACATGGGGAGGATGCAGGCCTGCAGTTGGTTATGGCTTGAATGCCTTACCAGAGATGTCTGTAGTCCCTTTGGTCAGAGAAGTGTTCCTGAATTTTATGCCCATAGTTCCTCTTTGCTCCTTTATACCTCTACTTAAATTTGCTCTGGCCATTCTTAGGATATCCTTGTCTTTTGATATAAATGCAGCATTTCATGCCTTCAGGAGCTCATATACTTCACCAGATAGCCAGGATTTCGGATTAGCATGCATGGTGATACATTTGATGACTGTTATGTCATCGACATATTTTGAAATATAGGCCATTACAGATTCTGTATACTCCTCTAGGTCAATATGGTGGTTCTTTACAGCTACATCTCTAAACACTGACCAGTTTGTACATTCAAAGCAGTCCTGTAGTGCCAAGACTGCTCCCTCAGGCCATATCCTTACTTGTTTGGTTGTAGGTTTACCCCTTTTCAGCAGTGGTGTGTATACAGGAAGCAGCATGATGGCCAGATAGTCTGAATTGGCCAGATGTGGATAATGTACTACTTTGTAGACCAGTTATACATTTGTGTACACCTTATCCGGAGTGTTCACCCCTCGTGTTGCAAAATTCACATGTTGATGGTAATGGCTAATATGGATTTCAAGTCAGCTTGATTGAAATCACCTGCAATTATATGGGCAGACTCACGGTTCTTATTCTGGAGGTCATTTATTCACAAGATACAGAATGTTCAATGCCACATTGGTATTAGCACTAGGGGGAATGTAAACAGTTGTTATGCTCACTCTGTTGAATTCTCTAGGCAAGTAGAAGGGTCTGCATTTTATTGACATGAATTCAATGTTCTCTGAGTGGTGAGAGGTGATTATTTCACAGTTTGTACACCGGTTGTTGTTGATATACACACAAACACCCCCTCAAGGTTTGCCATAGAGAGACTGATTTCTGTCAGCATGAAATAATGACATCCCCTCCATGTATATTGTACTATAATTTATACTGGAGTTCAGCCAAGCTCCAGTGAACATAAGTAAACAACTATTTCTCACCTTAGATTGTATGAAAAGATCCATTCTTAAATAGTCCATCTTGCATTCCAATGAGCATACACTTGCCAGCAGCAGGGAAGGTAGTGCAGGCCTTTGTGGATTTCTTTTCAGTCTGGCCTTAATTCCTGCTCTAGAGCCTCTCTTTCTTGATCTTTCACATAT
This sequence comes from Protopterus annectens, assembly GCF_019279795.1. Lineage (NCBI taxonomy): Eukaryota > Metazoa > Chordata > Ceratodontiformes > Protopteridae > Protopterus > Protopterus annectens. The sequence continues at coordinate 37,144,042 of NC_056742.1, read as the reverse complement.
TTTCCTTTTAATATGCTATCCATGTCTGATTGTCAAATAGTTAGACAGGTTTGGCAAGTTTCTGCAGTTTTTGCCATGTTCCAGTAAGATTCCAAGTTGCAGGAGTTCCTGGTGTGTGTTTGAGTTTACAGGTCTTTCTACTAGCAGTTCATCAAACATGCAGCACAGTGAGATATGAGATCAGATTTCCAGAAGATTATCTGCATTGTAGTTAATCATACCTTCATTTCTTGTCCTTAAATCTTTTTATTCCTGTTGTTTCTGATGAAAATCATGACAAATAGTGCACTTTTCTGTAGGGATCCAAAGCAGCAACTGCCACACTGGGTGCCACCATTTTTTTTCTGGTAAGTGGTACAGCCACCAGCATGTAGTCACAGTGATGACTACTCCCTTGAATGTAACACAAGCACTGGGTATGTGAAGGACATGCACATCAGAGGCCATAATACCTTAATGGTTCCCAGCCTTCATTACACTAATAACTGTGTACAATTCACTCTTCTTCATGTACCTCCATACACATCTTCCAGTGATGTGTAACTGAAGTGTACCACCTTTGTCACAGTGCACTATCACACAGCTTACTGGCTATACCTAGGTATTTTTTCTGTGGAATATACATGACTGTCTGATGGTGCGGAACACCAATGAAGTTGTTACTCCAGATGGATGTGTACTACCTGTTCTGCTTATGCATACACTACATACATAGGTGTTTGACAACATTACTGGCATGTATATCACTCATGACTGTGTGAATTATGTCATATATATATATATATATATATATATATATATATATATATATATATATATATATATATATATATATAGGCCATGCACACAAGGCAACCAACCTGTATTGCCCATACTGTCACATACAGGTATAGTAGTGTCCCCCCTAGCACCTCCTGCAGATATTACAGTGCCAGGACAGTGTGCATGGTTACGATCATAAAGTGTGGATATTTTGTAATAGTTGTTCAAGTGTGTGTGTGTGTGTGTGTGTGTGTGTGTGTGTGTGTGTGTGTGTGCGTGTAAGCTCACCTCTTATCACTCCACATCAGATATGTTATGTCAGAGGCATTGGATTAGTGGTGGTATTATTCTGATATTGTCCATCAATGTGGTTGGCCCTTGCAATGTTTTCCATGATCCTTTACCTGTGGCCACCTTGCTGGAGACCTTTGCTGAAAGTACACTCATATTCAGGCATATCAGTTTGCACAGCTTCACAATATGTACCCTATCCCAACTGTATGTGAGATCTGTTATAGATAACCTCTGCATTCTTCATGTAAGGATGCTTATCTCACACAGAGATCCCCCCCATTATGTCTCCTTGTGTGACGGCCACTGACAAGACATTTTCATTGTACAGTCCGTACTGTACCATAAAGATATGTGCTTGGTGTTGATGCTACACCCATCTTTCATTGACATGCCATCCTCTACTGTACATGAGGGAGTTTCTCCTGTCCTTTTTCCCTGTGTTTATTCCTATAATTCATCTGTGTGTCACTATTCAGTACACACACTTCAGCACTGAGTGATCATTTTACATGGCAGTCCATGGCCTGTTACAGATCATTAACACAGCTTCAGTACAGAATGCCAGGAATGGGATATCACAATATTCTGCATTGTAGGTACACTATCCTGTACTGTGTTTGGACCATATACTTCACATTCATTCCTCTCAACTGTCCAGATATTCCCAGGATGCCCAGATGTTTTCCTTATCAAATTTGTGTCTTTCTGCCATATCACTGGGATGATCTCTGGACTGATGTGACTCAATATTACATTAATTTGAGTACACACCTCTCAACTGTCCTGATTTGTGCAGAACATCCAGTTTATGTCTCATATTTGTGATATTTTCCTCATAACATTTTTGTTTTCTGGCAAATCTTTGGCATGTCATTGTGTCATTGCAGAGTAAAGTCAGAAACTGATGACTGACATTTGAGTTTCAAACTTCATGCTCTTCAGAAAGTTCATGCTAATGTACAACCTATTATTCTATCAACTTTCTAAGTTTGGAAGTGCAATATTAAAAAATTGTCCCAATTTTTGGGCTTTTGTCCCCCATTATGTATGCCTTTGTCCAAATATCTTGCTCAAATAGGATGACAGGTATGTTTGAGTTTCATTCTACCACATTTCTACGTGAAATATATGGCAAATATGTCCCTATTCCTAGTTAAATGCCCCCTGCATTACATTGGCCTTTGTGGAAATATGTTTCACTAACAGATGCACAGCTATCTATGAAACCCTTGTGGTCATTGCGGCATTCTGCGCAAATCCCCAAAATGTAGGTGCTCCGATTTATACAGAATTTTATCTGCATTCGCTTACTTGGTTTCCCATGAAACTAACCTGGCCTTGCTGCTTGACATTAATATGCATTGCGTGCTGCTGCTCATTGTACACCATATCGCAAACAAGTAATCCCTGTGCAGGCTTCACGTGGAACATACACAGAGTTTATTGAAAACTGGAGGTTAAGTTTTCACAATCATATTAGACAAAGACCAATATACTTGCTGATTAAATATTTATTTTATTGATGAATAGCTTTAAATTTGGCACTGCAGTTATGACTGAAACAGATTTCCATATTTTCTACATAAAAAAGACTGTCTTCTTAATGTTCGTTGGATTTTATAACTTGGAGTTGGTTTTTCAATTGAGATCTCAAGGGCCAGACAGGGTTTTATTTCTGAATTAGGTTAGATAAGGCTGGGAATGTATGTATTTATTTATTTATTTTAATAATGTTGTATTCCATCTTTAGCAGAGATGGTGTTATTGCATTTTGTAATGCTACCCACGCCAGTCTAGTTTCATTAATGATGTAAGAAAGGGATGTGCTTTGTTAGGTTGACTTGTTGTGAATTTGGATACTTCATTAAATATTTTCAATCTGTTAGTTGTTTTGAAGGTGAATAACAAATGCAGCTGAATGTAGCAGGAAGCAGCAGTGTATTAGTCAGTCATCATGCTTTATAATATGATGAGTTTAACTTGTTCATTATGGATATTATTTAATGATGTTATTCTATGATGGGAAGTGTGGTTCTGTGTAATACATATGTAAAAGGAACTATTTTTTTTTGTATTTAGCACTGCATGCAAATTAGTTAATTACTTGAAGTTCTTGGGGTGATTTTACAGAAAACAT
>NC_056742.1:37060849-37135849 GCF_019279795.1 Protopterus annectens | reverse complement strand
GTACGGTATAACCATATGTGTTGTTGCATAACCCACTACACAACACCTATGAACACATGGTTGCAGCACCCACTTGTAGGCATGTACACAGATGTAATAGGCATCACAAGGTATTATTGTAGTCCTCACCCCCATCCAGGGGTGTGAGTGTCCAACGCAAACACCAAATGCAGTGCATATGCACAGCTGTTGTCATAGACAACATGGCCAACTGTGGACCTTCCCGTCATCCATCCTGCATATACCTGGATAATCCCCCTATTAACACCCCCCTCTGTGCCCCATGCACACCATGTACCTATCAGACCCTGTTCCATTTCTATTAATGTCTACGTGTACATGTAGGTGGCACCCTCTTCCCCCACTATATTGCCAGTATCTGGAACCCCAATCCACAGATAGTATCACAGCTGTCCCACAGGACACATGTAACTAACACATGAAGGAACACCACAAGCACACCTGGAGCAGCACAGGCTCACCACCTTGTGGAACCCTCCCCTCCACCTCACACTCTATACCACTACATCAACTAGTGATACCAACACCTCTTGTCCTGCCTCACATACATATCCCAAAATCTGACATACCTTCCCTATTGCTCCCCATCCAATTATACCTATGGCCTACTATACAGTTACAATGTCACACCCACTACCTACCTACTTACTCCTTAGCTATTCACCTCTACTGTACCACTCAGGTATGGAATAACTACACCTACCCTGAATACCTGCATGTAACCTATCCAGACCTGTGAAACAGTAATCCAGCTTCAACTTAAACTGGCCTTTGTCAACGGTCATACCTGACATGTAAACCTGACCTAAGCATGGATAATACCGACAGTTTAATGTAAACTAAGCATGATTAATGGGGAACGTAGCTATGTTACGTATGTTACCCTCTATGAATGTGAACCCCCCAGTATTAATTGGGATACATCCTGGGGTCAATGTGGAGCTCTACACCCCAGGCCACCACTGACAATGGACAAGCATACACTGCGAGTGTCCCGGTTGACAGATGTGAACAGAATTCATGATGTTGCACGTGTGTATGTAGCAGGAAGCAGATGTAAGCCTGTTTGGCTGCTGGTATGTGAGTACCACACTGTTGAAGTGATGTAGAGGCTAACTGAGTGCAAGATGCCACAACCAGAGGTCAGTAATGCTGTGCTTTGGGCAAACAAGTGCATACCCGCCTACAAATGTTCTACAGTGCCTTAGTCACTCTGTAGCCTACAGCTGTTGTTGTGGCCATTAACAAAATAATCTGCACTGCCAGGTTGCAACCCCCCGACCCTGCACACTATAGTAGACATGAGTTCCACTAAGCCATGGCGGATACACATTCAGCTGCTGTGATCGCAAACACATCATCCAGCACAGGCATCCAACAGTATAGGAAATGCATATAAGTGTGTAGATTAATACCAGAACACATGTCCATTGCTCAACCACAGTATTATGAGCAGTCTATGTGCAGCACAGAACAGTGCCTGTCCAATCATACTGTGGGAACAGTAGTCCTGCATAATACCAAAGGGAATAATGATATATGGTGCACACCGTGGGGGCGTGTAAGCGTGCTTCATGCACAGTATGTCACACATGGGGTGTTGGTTGAGGCTGGCCAGGTGTGTGAGCAAACCACTGCTGCACAATACCCCAGCAGGATGCTACCAGTGGGAGAAACACTGTAAACCAGCTAGGTCTACTCTTGACACAACAACAGGTCCGTCCCTGGCGGGATGAACCAACAGTTGTGCATCACATCGATGTCACCACCAGTATCGAAGGAGGATCAAGGGAAGGCTGGTACATATGTGGACTAAACGGATGAAGAGCCTGCAAATGCTTGGGTGGGGACCGTATACTGGAGGTGTACTGAGATGTGCAGAGAGGGAAATGTGTGGAGGTGTGGTATGGCAGTGCTAGCAACCGGGGAATGGATGGATGCTGTGTACATGGAGCTCGGGGGCCGGAGGAAGGGAACATGGGTATGTCATTATGGTAGACATATGCAAATGAAGCAAAACATCAATAGTGTAGTGGCCAGAGCAGCCGCCTAACGCGCAAACATTCCCAGGTAGAGTCCCACTGCAGCACATCCTATTTTCCATGTGATATCCTTATGTTAACTTCATTGTACTGTATAACCTACTAAGTAACATTTATATTTGCACAGGAGTACTGTCTTAAATGTACATGTGAAGTGTCATTATGACTAAGGCACTAGTAAGCATGTGTAAGCGCATAGCAGTAGTACGCATGGATAAGCAGTTGTAAGTGTGTGTACGTGTATTCACGCGGGGGTAAGCATTGCCTACATAGACTGAGCTAAGTAAATGCTAGCTGAGTGTAAGGAAACACACCCTGAGGTTAACATTGCTTACCTCTGCGCAAACCCGTACACACCCGCGTACGACCGCTCAAATGCCCCTAACTCACTCTGTATCCGACAGTCGGTGTTCTGCCCTGAAACACAATATACAGCCTCTGGAAGGCCCACACCCAGGACGCTACACATACTACACTACATGATTTACCATTAAACCATGACAGATGTACATAACCACTCATTCCACATACATATCATCCAGCACAATCAGTCAGCTGCACAGGGAACATAGTAATAACATACCACACAACCCCTTAATGCATGAATCCTGGACATAGTGCACCATAATGTGGGTACATATAGGGATATCTGTCATATCCTGCTCAAATACACTTCAAACATTGCAAGTTACACAGTTTTATATGGTAGAACACATATATTGCTGGAGATGATATGTCTGAAACACGTACATAAAACCAAAAACCAAAACGGCAACCAAACTAATAATAAAAGAAAACAAACGTAAACCAGCGACCTTAACCAAAAGTAGATCTTTACTGAAAGTAACCAAAGCCTGGAAACCAAACCCAATGCCTGCCTTCTTTCAAAGGATATAAAACAACAAGTCACAATCACATTATATACAGTCATAAATTACACAATTAGTCAATTAACTAATTAATTTGAAAGGTGTATCTTTAAAAAAGTTTGTTCTTTAAAAACACACTAATGAGCAGCCTGCATCAACATACTGTCAATAGTCAATAATAGTGATAATGGTAAAACCATAAAGTAAGACCTACATACAACTAAGTGAACTAGGAAATGTATATTTAATAATAACCTAGATAAAAAAATATAGAAAGAAATATAAAAGCAAATATATGTATAATAATATATATAATAAAATAGGGGACAAATTAATGTACAAAAGATGCATGTTCCATTACCATATCATCTTATAAGATTTTTTAATTTCAAAATACTAGCAATTGAACAGGTGTCGTTTAATCCGGGATGCCTATAAGCATACAGTCTCACCTGCCAAATTAACTCTGCCTCTTCTAATTTTAGTGGTCTAGGCCCACCCCTCTGGTCTATAGGGATGTGATCTATCGCCATGAACTTGAAACTATGATTAGGGTACACACTAATATGCTTGGCTAGAGCATTTTCCATTTTCAACTTTTTGATAGCGTATGTGTTCATATATCGTTCCCTCAGCCTTCACAGTATCTTGTGTGTGTAGTACATATACTATGTGTACGATTTGCCATTCCGTCAGCATATCACATTGCTGCAAGTACCAATTTTAAAGCATCTATGTGTGTAATTACAGACAAAATGTATTCCTTCCTCAATGAATCTACAATAGTTACAATTCTGGCATTTATGCATACCTGCATTTAGCACCAGACCAGTAGGTCGCTTTCAAAATATTCTTCATGTTTTACCCCTCTTGTAAACCACTCCGGTACCCCTTTTTCATAAATGTCAGGATACAATTTGAATAATTCCCAGTTTTTTAAATGATGTCCTTTTACAAACACTATTCAAATTAAGGTGCTTCAATGAATGAACATGTTAAAGACCCATCCTCAGCCTCAAAAGGCTGTCTCCCCAACTGAAGGTGTATTCTTGTCAACAATGGTTTCTAGTATCTCAGCAAATTAGTATTGTAGGTGCCAACTGTGCTGTCAACTACCACTGTTTCAATATGATATCAGCGTTAACTGGAATAGTTGTATTTTAAAAATCTTACTAATGCTTCCAGATAGGACCAGGGTCCCTATCAAATTGTCCAGATCTAGAACTCAAAATCCACCTCCCTTGTCTGGTTTACAAAACCCAGATCTTGGGTAATTCAATAAGATCTCTCCATTTACCATAATTGTGGACAGTATTATTTAGTTCACAACATCTCTCAAATGTCTCTAACACAGGAAAAGTACTAGGGGCGTGTGGTTGAGATGCTACAGGGTCAACATAATCACCGTAATATCTTGATCAATTTCCTGACAAAAGCAACATCTAAAATAGTGTTCACAGTATTAATAAATTTAGATGGTACAAAAGCTAAAGAGAACAATGCAAGCATCTCATTATCAAAATGAACATCACTAAAATTGTACCAAACTAAAATCACCAGAATTAGATGCAGTACAAGAGGTGAGAACTGGTTGTTCAATTGAATGGTAATATCTTTACTAAGATTAAAGCTATTATGCATTGTCCCAGTGTCAATGTTCCTATTCATTGATGAATCTCTGCTGGTATTGACCCTTGTTCTTGGGTCTGGTGCCTAAAGAAGAAGTAGGGGCAGTTGGAACAGGCGCTGGTTCATGTTGTTGGAATTATTCCTTGAATGGAAGTTGTTACTGCTCCTTAGTCTCTGACTCAAGTGTGTACATTGAGCCTCTCACCACAATTGTGTATCACATCGACCATACCTGTGTTGCCAGTGTCGTGGGTGTTGTTTCAACATTATTGACAGAGTTGGAACTGAAACAGTCCGTTTCTCCAAACCTGTCCATTTGGTGGCTTAGGATATGCCACACCAGTTCTATCTTCCAGTCCCTACTAGTTTTTCTTTTGTTGAAATAATTTAGACATATGGTCATCAATACTGTCAAAAGTTCTTTCATATTCAAACCTATATCTGAATAATTTTCCATTATACATTCGAAAATAAGTTACTAGTTGAAGCTTTAAACATCAAACTCCTTTAATTTACAAGCAATGCTCCCATTAGTCGGATTATTACCACTATTAATCCAGTAGATCTTGACTTGCTGGTAAGTTTAAATTGACTGTATCTGTTAAGCAAAACAAGTTATCAAGCCAAACTGGTTTAATACCAGTACAGTTATTATTGTTACCTTGTTGTTCTGCCAATACTGGAGCCGATGGATGGTGTGGCTGAAAATAAACACGATCATTTTGTGGCAGCTGTAGTGTCTGCGTTGTCTGTTTTGGGTGGAGTATTTGCGTTTTATTAATCGGCTGAGCTGGCTGAAACACTTGAGTTGTTTGCAGGGCTGGCTGGAATACCTGAGTTGTTTGCAGTCCATCCGCTTCAACCTCCGCCAATTCCACAGGACTCATGTTGGAGTTAGGTGCGACACTGTCACGGATAGATGTACTTTGTAGGGTAGGTTCAATGTTTGCATGAATTAGACCACAAGGACTGGAAGATTTACCTTGTCGTTCCATTGCTGTAGACTTACCACCATCATAGTTTGTCCACGAGATGGATTAGTGCAGACTGATAGTTGTTAGAACATGCTTGTCCCCTAATAGGATTCACTTCCTGCTGAATTTTCAATAATATTGATTCAACAATTATACATATATTTGCTTTTATATTTCTTTCTATATTTTTTTATCTAGGTTATTATTAAATATACATTTCCTAGTTCACTTAGTTGTATGTAGGTCTTACTTTATGGTTTTACCATTATCACTATTATTGACTATTGACAGTATGTTGATGCAGGCTGCTCATTAGTGTGTTTTTAAAGAACAAACTTTTTTAAAGATACACCTTTCAAATTAATTAGTTAATTGACTAATTGTGTAATTTATGACTGTATATAATGTGATTGTGACTTGTTGTTTTATATCCTTTGAAGAAGGCAGGCATTGGGCTTGTCGAAAAGCGCTTTGGTTACTTTCAGTAAAGATCTACTTTTGGTTAAGGTCGCTGGTTTACGTTTGTTTTCTTTTATTGAAACACGTACATGTCGGCATGAATGACTGACCTCAGTCCTAAGGTCATCCATGTCAATTGCCAAGAGAATGAGGTGCAGGCCACACATATAGGCTGGAAATGCATGGACATATGGACAGCTATAGATCTGTAAAATTAGAGAGATAGACAGCTATAGGTATATATATGTGTATGTATGACTCACAAATAACCAAATAACAGCAATCGTACATAAATAGATTAATATGTTCAGTGTGTATATATATATATATATATATATATATATATATATATATATATATATATATATATATATATATATATCTACATACATACATACACATATAAATATATATATATATATATATATATATATATATATATATATATATATATACGGATAGACATGTGTATATGATTTCCACATTGGGAATGGACTCCTGGCCTACTCTGTACTACATAACAGACCATGAGCACAGTTAATGGGGGTGGGGGCACACATAAGGGACACCTGGTAATTACTGCTATGTAACCCCCCCAGCCCTAACAGATATGCTGTCCAATCCAATATCCAGCACAGGCAGTACTTGACAGCAGGACCCACCACAACACAGCTACAATGCTCCAACAGTTATCTATGTCACCTGTACATGTCAGGCCAATATCTGTAACATATCATGCAGATACGCCATTGTACCACAGGGAATGTACAATGTTGAAGGGCTACACATTACAACAGTACAGATATGCGCACACATCCATACATTGACAATCATGTGCAGGTATATATATATATATATATATATATATATATATATATATATATATATGATAAATGGGATATATGGGTACATACTCATATACACATACAAAAGGTATTAGTAGCCATACATGTGTAGCAGTAGTGTGGACATACTAGGTGCAATGTATATCCCCAGCCACAAGCCCTTTAACTGGTACCTGTGACATGTGTGGTGTGAGGGGATAATTTCATTGCACATATACCCACTCACAATTCAAAAGACATGACACGACACACAGGTATGTATACATAGGCATCCTTTATTTGTGTACCATACAATAATGTATGGCATTACTGACAACACATGGATGTTGATGTATATAACCAGTAATGAATGCAAGGCCCACACAAAACAGTAGATGCAGAAAGTGCGGATATATAACATACTATGGTGTCCAGGCTAAGCCCTTCAATTCGTACAACAGTTGACAACAGATTTGCCTGCACGATACATAACAGTCAACAATATCAGATGTAGTTCAGCATCCTCCAATTACACCCTGTAGTCAAGCCCTAGGGGGACATTCATTCCTTGTGGTAATGTCAATGTATCTGTCACATGTATGGTCCCTGGCTAACAAATGTTGTGGGTGTCCACGCTATAACTTGGATGATAGTAGGAATGCTAACAGTAGTTAATGATAGGCCATTAACTAATAACCGCTACTCGTATCACAGCAGGACAAAGGCTGCCATATATGTGGAGGACAAAGGCAGGAAAGCAGGGCCATACCCGCAATATTGCAGTTACACACCCTGAAACATGCTGGTTTTACAGTATGTGTTGCAACATACCCTTATGCAGGAATACAACATCAGATACACAAATGGATATAGCCATGTACTGCTAGCATGCAACACACACACACTGCCAGTGTAATATCTGACACACGACCTGTGCGGTGGACAGACAACACATGATAGGCAAACCTCTGTCCAGCTAAAGGATAGGCCCACAGTAGTTAGCTATGCAGACAGACTGCAGTCCAAGGTAAACTAGTATATACACAAACACACACACACACACACACACACACACACACACACACACACACACACACACACACACACACACACACACACACACACACACACACACACACACACACACACACATCTTGGAACACCAGTACTATGCAAAGCATTACACCACTCTACTCAGAGTCTGTATGTATGTCCCAATCCTCCTACATATATGTGGCTGCCCTGAGTGTGCAGGTTCTCCTGTAAGAGGTATTGCTACCTGCTGTTTTTAACATTGATGCCCACACACAGGACGGATGTCCATCACACATGGAATGTACAGGGTATACATCCACATGATGTAGGGAGTCATAGTGGGTGGTTGCCATGACAGTGGTAATTGGACGTACTACACATGGGTACTCAGATATATATATATATGGCCATCTGGATAAGTACATGTCCATATCATTCCACCATATGTCCTGGACATGGAGTGTAGCCCTACCCCAGCCCCTATAGTCCCAATGTAGTAGTGCAAGGGGATGTCTGGTCTGTATAGCTGGTATATTAATAGACATTTGCTACTGTCATTTGGATAGTTGTCACAGACACGGTGTGTGTGGAAGGTGACATCTGCTCATAACATGTGTGCCATTGGCTACTGACAGACATCCTAAGGTTATCATGGTACAGTACCTGCATATATAGCAGACTCGACAGCCATGTCACAGCACAGCATAGGATATACCTGTGTGACAGTGCATAACCACAACCAATGTGAACACAGCCACAGCCACATATGGTACCCTAGCATAATAGTACAGTATATGGACTATCTGTCCTACACCATCCTCATATGTGCCACTCACAGAATAATCCTACATATACTGGGCTGCTACACAGTCTGGTCTGATGACTGTCTGTGGTATGGGACATATGTGTGTGTATGGCCATACACACATGTAAGGTAAAATGGTACCATACAGTGGGGCAGCATGTAACAACAGATAGAAGGGGAGCTAGAACAATGACATCTACCACTGTCTGTACACAGGCCATAGTACATATTAACAATACACACACTGCTGACATTCACCATCACTACACAGACCCCAATACTGTACAAATATCCACATAATTTCCAGGGTATGGCATTAAGTGTAACCCCTACTGTACATGACATGTGTAGCACTCTGATATATCACTGATGTGTTATCAGATATGATGACACTATTTACGGTGTACAGCACATATGCACCACTTCATGCATGACATATGTACAGAGGTTGACAGAGGTGTGGCTGACAGCACATACACAGGCCAGTATAGACATGTTGCTGTGATACCCTCATTAATCTACCATTGTAACAGGGTTTGTTGCAACATATGTCCAATGAGGGATATGTAGTCAGTAACTGTCATGGCCTTCACCATCAACAGACTGCAATACTCACACTACTTTCTGCATTCTGCTGATAGATGCATTGTGGCTAACACATGACACCAAAGGCACAACACTGCCCAGTCTGCAGATGAGTCTGCAGATGGGGATTCCTGATATGCATGGAACTGACATGGCAGGTATTGTGACATGTATGACAGGCATATCCAGACAAACACTGTTAATCCAACATTATTCCATATGCAGTATAGCAACACTTACAGTTCGTTGTCAGGTCAGGCACATCCCCCTCCTGTTTGTTGCCCTCTTCCCACAGTGTATGTTGTTAGAGGTAAATCCCCAATCCATCTGAAATGCTGTTTGCCAAACAACAGTTCTAGCTCCTGTTCACAGTGACAGACAAGGGCCAACACCACCAGGATGTTCCCAGGTATTGGAGTGCGTTTCCATGCAATTGGCTATGGAAATGTTACCACACCTGTTCCACATGCAGTCGGCTAGGGAAGGGCTGCAATTCATGCAGAGGCCATCAGCTGATCATGAGCATCACGTTAAATACACGTGCTGCTGCCTAAGCAATGCAGGTGTGGCTTTCCGTATCCACCAGAGAGGGAGTGGGGGAGGCAGACAGAGGCGAATACATGTCAGGGATGGGTGGGAGGATAAAACCAATGCATGTTTGTGTCACACACCTACCAGCACAGGGTATCAAACACCCGACAGCTATGTAGTGCTATCACAGTTCAATGCTGTTATTGGATGCGCTACATGGGTTATCTGGTTGGGAGCACTCAGAACATATATGTGATGGTGAGTTACATCTGCAACAGGGATATGGTATATATACAGTAAGTGATGTACACATGCCTGTCTGCATGAACAGGTGCCAACGTCAGTACAGGCACACTCACACAGACACACACACACACATTAACACACTTGGCAGGGCCAGGAGTGCAACCCGTCACTAGTGGGATTGCCACAACATATCAATGTGCAGGGAACACATGCACCACATGGGTGATACGGAGGTCGTATGGGCAGTGAATATGAGGGGGTGTCAAGCATAAGGTGGCATGCTTCACTGTGCCCTGGGGGGAGTAGTGCATGTGGATGTGGACATACGCACCATACAACACACAAACAAACACACAGGGTCCAGTTCGTACATGCATGTGTGTGGTGGCCAACAGTACCAGCAGGCTGTACAAGGGTAGGCAATGGGTATACCTTGGAATCAGCCCACATGACAATGGTCTGCATTGTGGCACAGACCTGTAGCTTCTGCATATGCCCGCACAGGTGGGTATTGCATCCTTCTTCCAGTCACCTGGGTGACTATTGTGTGTGACCAATGCTGTGCATCACTTGCCATGTATGTGTTCCCTAGTCCATGACTTAGATGGTGTCTAGGATGTGCAAACCTCCCACATGCATGTACAGCGACATGTGGAACTGTACCTGGGGTGTCTGGCCCATGCTGTAAACACAGCTTATCATCAGATGTGCCAGTCTTGCCCATGTGTGACAGGGAGTGGTACTGGTCAGCAGATTTACCCTGAACCTACATTTATAGCATGCTAACAGCATTTTCTGATGTTAGTGTCATCTGTCCATACAGGCCATGTTGTCAGGCATGGTATGTCCATTGTGAGTCACATGTGAAGGCACAGTGGGGTTGCTAACTGTGACTGGCAGGCCTTGATGTCACATGTATGGGCATGGCTTTGCACCTCAGCCTCTCAGCCATTTACATCTGTTATCCCTGTATGGTTGACATTGTGATATATAGTAGGGCCACCATAAATGAAATTAGCAAAAGCCCTCCACATTGCCCACAGGTGTCATAGACTCACAACCACCTCTACATAGGATACGAGTTTCAAACACACACATACCTGTCACATTTGGGAGTTTAACCCCTACCTAACTAGTTTACTACACTACAACACTATGCAGTCATATTACATGCCATAGACAATATTGAAGCACATCTTCCCCAAAGGTGTATTTCACAATTAATGACAACAGCAGGACTACCAAAGTAGGGCATTTGTAATGTACTGCGAGTGAGTAGCCTATAATGCATTGCTCCATACGCAGATATTGAGACACACACATCACATCCAGAACTGGCATGGATGGAGATGGAACACTACCACCATTCTAAATCACACTACAGCAGTACGCAGTTACAGAATGCGCTACAGCGATTATTGGGCTATAAATTTCCCAGAGGGCACTTCTAGGTGAGTGACATCAGCTGCCTTGGCAAAGTAGAGTATTTGTACTGTATGGAGTGTGAGTAGCCTAAAACGTATTGCTCTCTACTCAGTCAGACACACACACACAAACTCACACACACAGTTGCCAGGGCTAGGGTTCGAACACATACCTAATTAGTTTATCACACTACAGCAGTACGCAGTTACAGGACGGGCTATGGCAATTACTGGGCTGTTAAGTTCCCAGAGGTGTACTTCTAGGTGAGTGACATCAGCAGCCTGCAGAGTATTTGTGTTGTATGGAGTGTGAGCAGCCTAAAAAGCATTGCTCTTTACATAGTCACACACACAGTTGCCAGGGCTGGGGTTTGAACACCTACCAAACTAGTTTATCACACTACAGCAGTATGCAGTTACAGGATATGCTACGGCGATTACTGGGTTTTCATTTTCCCAGAGATGTACTTCTCTGTGAGTGACATCAGCAGCCTTGGCAAACTAGAGTATTTGTATTGTATGGAGTGTGAGTAGCCTAAAAAGCATTGCTCTTTACGCAGTCAGATACACACACACACACACAGTTGCTAGGGCTGGGGTTCGAACACCTACCTAGTTTATCACACTACAGCAGTATGCAGTTACAGGGCACACTACAGTGATTACTGGGCTATAATGTTCCCAGAGGTGTACTTCTAGGTGAGTGACATCAGTAGCCTTGTTAAAGTAGAGTATTCGTAATGTATGGAGTGTGTGTACCCTAAAAAGCATTGCTCTCTACCCAGTCAGACACACACAGACCAGGGCTGGGGTTAGAACACCTACCTAACTAGTTTATCATACTACAGCAGTATGCAGTTACAGGACACGCTACAGCAATTACTAGGCTATCATGTTCCCAGAGGTGTACTTCTAGGTGAGTGACATCAGCAGCCTGGGCAAAGTTGAATATATGTACTGCACAGAGTGTGAGTAGCCTAACAAGCATTTCACTATACACAGTCAGAGGCAGACAGGCACACACACAAACACACACTCACACAATTGACAGGTCTGAGGTTAGTACTACTACCTAACTACTCTGCCACTACAGCAGTACGCAGTTATGGGACGTGCCATGCATATTACTGGGCTATAGCTCTCCCAATGGTGTAATTCACATTGGATGTCCTCAGCAGGCTGGTCATACTACTGCTATGGGGAGGGCAGTGTGTGCATGGGCCATACCCCATTCATGTAGGGGTTGACATGCCACATGCGGGCACAGACGGGGGCATATGTCACAGGTGCATGTATACAGCTACTAGATGGCTACTTCCTTGTAAAGTATTTTTGCACAGCTGGCACATACACCACATAGTCTGTCATGCTGACAGGTACTGGTGGCTAGTATCCGCAGTGGGTTACATCCACACCTTTTGTGTTGGGGGGCCCTTTGGCTGTTTGCCAGTTGGGACAGGCCCACATGGCTCTTTGTCATGGTCACCCTCTTCCACACATCTATGTCTGTGTACCTGTGGCTTATTATAGTGTGATGTCCTTACATATTTGTCTGTATTCCTATCCACTGTGTGTGCAGGGCAGGAGTGGTGCATACTGACATGTGCCTGCACTGAGAACTGGAACTTCCAGATATGTCTGCTCCACTGGTGTTTGCAGACATGGTCTTCATGTGTTTAAGTGTGTGAGCATGCCCAGTATGACCTCTCAGTATGTTGTTGACTGACATTGCCTTCATTCCTCTAAGTGTGTGAGCATGCCCAGTATGGCCATCTGTGTTGCATGTGTGGATCACTTCCAGGTTGTTTGTACTGTGGTGCTGACCTTTTCTTGTACAACAACAGGTAGCATGCTTTGTCTGCAGGGTATCCATCGGTCATTTGCCATTGACTGTTTCTACATTTCTGCATAGCGGGGGGGACACCTGACTGTTTCTACTGTTCTACACAGGAGTGTGGGGCACACCTGACTGTTACTCTATATGTACTTGGGATGGGGGGTGCACCTGACACTTGTACACATTTGCTAGGACAGTACTGGTATGTCAGGTACTCCATTTCAGTATGTAGTCTTACCTATCCTGCTGGCTAGGGCTTACCAGTGTAGTACAGATCCTAGCTTTGTTTACCTATATATTACTGTCTGACTTCCTAGCCTTCACAACTTACATCTGACTGCCTGGCCTGCTGTGGTCAGTCTGTGTAGGTCTGTGGGGGGGGGTTAACCATAGGGCACATTCAGAGGCCATAGTACAGCATTTGTTTGTGTTTGTCTTCACCTGTCCTGCTGGCTGAGACTGTTGTTGGGTATGTGATTATGGACACCCCTGTCACTCAGGCCATTTCCTGCAGTGGGTTTTTTCACCCTGTGTAGTACTGGCAACTATGGTCACTCCAGTATGTGTTACAGATCTCATGCTGACACTGTGGGTGTCTACTCTCTGCTGCCTTGACATCCGGCCACCCACTTCCTTTGCATGTTCACGTCCATACCATAGCTACAGGAAAAAACACATTCTACTCCATTTGGCAATTGGTAGGTTGACTGACTTACCTTGTGGGTGTGCCGGACTTGAGGATGGTGCTGGAGAGTTGCCTATGTCAGATGCACATAGTACACTCCCTATACACGGTTGGGCACAGGTAGTATCATGTTTGGCATCCCTTTTACTGTATGTGTGAGTCAGAGAGAGGTGTCAATCCCTGGGGCCCTACTGTGTCAGTGCATATGCTATGCGTGGCCTCCTTGCCAAGGCCAGGGCATACTGGGCACACCCCCTTCTGCCTACTGGGGCAGGCTCAGGTTGTTCCTCCTCCAAGTCACTCTGTACCTGTACAGGCCTTGTCATTGGTGGGGGGTTGTGTGGTCCTGCCCCATGCTGTTCCTGCTGCAGCTGTTTCCGCAGGATAATATTGTGTAGCATAGCCCATACCATTACTATTTGGGTACATGTAGCTGGTGAATATTGCAGCGCTCCACCGGATGTGTCCAGACACCGGAACCGTGACCTGAGCATCCCAAACACATACTTTATTATATGTCTAGCCTGTGCATGTGCATCATTATGGTGTTGTTGATTCCTGATGGGTGTCATCAGCCACGGGTCCAGTGGGTGCCCAGCATCCCCCACTAGGTGACCGTAGGGGATGTCCACATCAACAAATCTGTGGTACAGGTACATCAGTTGCCATATGTCTGAATCGTCATAGCTTCCAGGGCAGCCAGCACACACATTCAGTATAATGCCCTGGGTATCACATATGACCTGGCAGTTGATGGAGGAGATGCCCTTGTGGTTGATGTAGGCCATACCCTGCTCACTGGGTGGTGCTTTGACACATAAGCGTGTGCAGTCTATAGCACCCACTACCTCAGGGTAGTTAGCTATTTGGTGGAAGAGACGCATATTGCAGGTCAACACCTCACGTGTGTTGAGGAAATATACATGCTCACTGGCATGTTCTGACATGGCATCCAGGCACAGGTGGAATACCCTGGATGCTGATGCCTGTGAGATGCCCATGTTATCCCCAGTTGTAGTTTGGAAGGTACTTGTGGCTAGTATACCTAGGCCTACACATACCTTGGTATCCATTGGGATGGGTTCCCCTCGGATAGTGTGGTGTGTCAGGTGTGGCCTGCACATCTCAATGATTTGTTGTAGTATGTCTCTGTCCACCCTATAGCACTCCACTATATCCAGCTCATGTAGCCCCTGGTAGGTTACCCTGGGTCTGTACACTCTTCTCTGTCTCCTCACTGTGGGTTGTTCGGCAGCATTGACATCCTCACCACCCTCAGCCAATTGCACATGTTGTTCTATGTTGCCTGCTGCAGCCCTTCTAATTTTTAGGTTTGGTTTTAAATTTCCCCGCTTGTATACACCGGTGGTGTAGTGTGTGGAAAAACCAGGGGGGTAGATGTTTGCTTGGTTTATAGTGGTGTTCTGGGCTGGGCTGGTCTGCTTCCTGTGTGATTAGCTGATTCTGATACATTTCACCAGGCAGCTCAGCTAGTTCTCCTTGATTACCTTCCTACTGCTGTTTTCCCTTCCCATTGCCTCCCTGTTTAGGCCCATGTGCACGCAGCACAAATGGAGTGCTCAAATGTGCACAGAGCACTTTTTCCTGATTTAACTTCCTTTTTCTTCCTGTAAAACCCATTGCGTGGCACCCACACCTGCTTGCACTTTGTAAAAAGTGCTAGGCGGGTTTAGACACATCCCTAGCTTAGCTGTGCTAAGCTAGGAGCAATCCCGAGCCACAGGTCTCCAATCCACTTACAGTATGCCTGACACCCCCCCATGATGTCACCTATATCCTAGTCTTGCCCCCAGCTATATACTCTTACACTCTTGGGAACTGCCTCACACTCTGGGAAAATCTGGGATTCACTAACCTTTCCCTCATTTGCATAGAATTGCCTGCTAATGCATAGTTACATGCCCCACACTGAGCCTCACCCCTTAGCAACCATTACTCACTGGCCAGGTTGTCTTCTGCCTGCCATTGACTTGCATGGCAGAATACTGATTTTAGTTAGCATGCTTATTTTAGGTTTATTTTATTATTTTCCTCCCGATCCCGTTTGCATGTCGATGCCCTATGCTGAACCAGGCGAGCTCAGTGAAAAGAAAATAACAAGTTTTTTTGTTTTTTACAGTTTGCAATGCCAATAGCCTTCTAACTGGGCATTGGCATGCTTCCTCAATATGCAACCTTTATTTGGAGCTGTCATAGCTCCATTTTGTAGATTGCAGAACTGTACTCGGTTACTATCCGAGTACATGTCTGCACACTGTACTCGCCCTGCACAGACAGCTGCCAGCTTCCTGAATCTTATATTACCCTCATTTGTATGGTATTCACCTGCAAATTATAGTAATTTGCATACTGGAGCATGCAGGATTAGCCTAAGAGCTCACGTGCACGTCCCGGGAGCGTGTTCCTGGATTGCACATCGGCCATATTGCCAAAAATAGCTCTTAAACTAATCCTGCATGCTATAAAGGGCTTTGTAAATCCGGGTGAATATTGTGCTTAAAAATAGATTATATTTTAAACTGTTTTGTGTATTTTTTTTCATTTTTTTTCACTATATGTGTGTTTTTAATACTTTTGATGTAAAACAATTCATATACCTAATGTTTTACACTTGCTGTAGTTTACGTAACTTGATGGAGGAAGTATTTTACATCCAGAGTATTAGTTTAGTAAGTATTTAATATCTACACAAACACACACACACACACACATATATATATATATATATATATATATATATATATATATATATATATATATATATATATATATATATACACACACACACATTTAGAAACAGTAGATATTCTAAGCACTCACAATTAGACACAATTATTAATGCTTTCCATTAAAAGTTTCATACCTGCATATCTCTCATCTGTCCAGATTTTTACTTATAGTATCATAGGATCATAGAAGATTACTAGGCTATAGACCCGGAGGTAATTTCAAGCCTAGCCATTACATACCAATGAAATACCATAGGAATGTTAGTTAATACCCACGATTGCATTTAATAATGACTGCTCATGTCCAGGAGGGTTGTAGGTGCTATTCTTGGTAAGAATTTATGGTTACCCATCCACTCATCCAGGTTCCTCTTGAACAGTGTCATAGAGGTACTTATTTTAATTTTACATTTGTTAAACAGCAAAAATGGTGTTTAGCAGGGATAAATAATAGTGTCCATTTGCTTTCTTATAGTCCAAACTCCACAACAGCTTAATATGATGCCCTGAGGTGGTGGAATCATTTTTCATTGGGCATTACCTGCACATTAACATGCTGATGGTGAACATTCATTCTCCAGTCAGGGTTTAATGCACAGTTTGCCCAGTCTCTAATCCATAATATTGTCCACCTGCTTATATCCAGATTGCTAATCTGTTAATGAAGAGTAGATGTGATTCAGCACAAAAAGCTTATGACACTGATAGAAAAGGTGATGAAACATAAGCTCGATATAAAATCATTGCATAACTAGAAATTGTTTTGCAATTCTATACCTACCGATATAACTGATAGTCATAAACCAACTTCATATTAATTTTTTATGCATCTCACTCACTTTTTTGTTATGCTTCTTTATGTTTTAATTTGATGTTTGTTTTATTTCTCTCCATTTTATTTCTTAAGTGGTGTTAAATATAATTGTATTGGTGGTCTAGCACCAGTCACCACATCATCTGACTACTCTGCCTTCTCCTCCTGGGTCTTCATTTGACCTAGGTCTTCCAGTCAGAAGTGAAATGTAAGGTTCTGTAAAGACTTTTGTTGGTGACTTTCCATGGGTGGTGTTGTCACACCCTCTGGCAAAACTAGGGATAGGTCCCAGTATGTTACCTGTAGGACTTCCAGGAGATAGTGATGCTTTCCTGGAGCAGCAGCTTAACATTCAAATTTTTGCTTGGAGAATGTTCTTGTGTGACTAAAGGAGTATCAGAGGACACATCAGAAAGGGCAATCACAGAGTGAAATGACTCTTGGCTGGATGCTGCCCATTGCAACGTAAAAGTGAACCACCACCACACTATCCTACCTCCCATTATAGTGCCTCCTTTCTTTTTGTCACTGCATCATTTTACTACCCTGGTTGCTGTCTGGCGAATGATGTTTGCCTCACAAACAGGAGATATAGGGTTTGAGTCTCACTGAAGGAAATTAGCTAGGCTTAAAATGGCCCCCGAGAGCAGATAGCCTAGTACATACCTATGAACTATGACCTTTTGTTTTATTTCTCACATATCTGAAGCCAATTCTCTCTACTTCAAAAGGACTTCCCTCTTGCTCTATGCCCTCCCATTTGTGTCAGCACCTTTTCTGTTTTTTTGTCCATGCTACGTGCATGTCTGTGTGTTTGTTTTTCCCTGTTACCACCCTATACTCTTTCCTTCCCCAGTCTTCCTTTAACTTCCTTTCCAAAAAAATTAAAATCAGCATCTGTCCCAAAAAATCTTCACTTTTGTCTCCAACCCTATATCACAATTTCTTTCTGTCTTCCTCTGTTTGTTCCCCCACCCCTTCAGACTATTTCACATTCTCATTTTCTCAATACATTGAAATAGACTTTATTGATAGATCCTTATTATGGTTCTCAGCATTTATCATATTGATACTGACACAATTTTTCACATCAGGACATACACAGTCATGCTCATGTTACATGCTTATGCTGTTCGGGTATTTAGGAAACATGCAACTTCAGTAAATGATTGCCCCTCTATTCACTGTCAATGCCATTTGCACTAGCAGATTCTTTATTGTTGTGGTGCTAACTGCTTCCCATAACACTGTTATGTAGCTTTGATCAACATTGTGCAATTGGGACTATTGGCATTAGCCATTGAAGTGCAGTGTTATTGATGTTTCTGAATCTGAGGAATAATCTGTAATGGAACACAATAAATATCTGCAGATTTAAGTACTGATTATAATTTATGCCAAAAAATAATTGTTGTCAGCAAATACTATGCAAAGAGTAAAAACCAAGTGAAGTGTGTCTTTCAAACAAACATGTAGAAAACTGTCCAGTATGGATTTCAGATGGCACAATGTCTGGTAATGTCTGGCACTATTGATATATTTCTTGCCTCTATCTGGTTCATATTAAAATAAACTGAACATGAAAATCCTCTGTCTCCCTCTGAGTGAGTAAATCTGATGTTAAGCAATGTTGTACAAGAAATGTTTACTGTGGCTGTTCCTCTGTGAGAAATAGCATGAGTCTATTATTTGCTGTGTTGAGTGCCACATCTCATCAGCTTCCCCACCTTAGCTGTTTAATCAAATGACAGCATTCATTTTTATTTATAAGTAGTTTGCAACAGTGTGGAAACACATACTGATTACCTTTAATATTCACACTGAAGCAAAGCACAGAAAATCAATGTCAGCTATCAGTAATCGAGTTGTTTACCACAATGTATTCTGTACATCATAAAGAAGAAAGAAATGAGAATACTTCAGGGCATTATGTGTGTTGTGTTAGAAAAAAAGTACATATAAGTGGTTTCTTCAGGCGAAACAGGCAAACATTTCTTACCATAAAAATGGAAAAGCAGCAAAAAATAATAATAGTTGCTTTCTCATGTACTTGGCATGTAAGTGTTATAATCAAGATGATGACGTTATTCTTATGCATTTTATAGAGTTCGCATAGCATCGTCCTTTACAGTGGCATAAGGTAAACCTTTATTTGGGGTAGTATTATTGGTGCAAAATGAACATATAAAGAAAATAAAGATGCCCAAGTTCCTTGAATTCTTTACTTTATAAATCTTGAATCTAAGTTGTTGAAAAACTATATCTTGCAGGAATGCATTTCAAGATTTATTCCTTTCTGCTTGTACATGGTTTCACACATTCCAATACAAACACACACACACACACACACACACACACACACACACACACACACACACACACACACACACACACACACACACACACACACACACAAACATTGTGTGTAAGAGTGGTCACCTATTCATTTTTACACATTTGCCAAAAAAGTGGTGCATTTTATAAGGCAGACACATTTTATATTTAACCAATTTAATTGATCCTTTTATGCTCTTTAATAATTGCATCGATGATACAAAACAAATGAGTTCTCATATTTTTTCATTGTCTATTTCACATCATTTGATCTGATAGTTATGCTATTATGAAATTCATCATGACATATCATTACAACTTTGATAAAATGTTACAGGCATATATATGGTTATTTTTCCCATTTTCCTTGTCTGTGTATCAGAGGTGTTGCTAACTATTCATGTGACTGGTAGCATCCTCTGATCTGGTGCTTGCCTCAACTTTATGATGAGGAGTAAAAAATAAAAAAAAGTTCCTGTCCTTGAGGTTGAGCAAAACAAAAAAAATCTTTTCTCTCATTTTAAAACTGTAGCAGGCAGCTACTACAGTGTACTGCACACATGGAGAAATAAGCGAGTTGAGTTTTGATTGTAAATGCAGTATCGTCATTCCAATGCAGGTAATGCACTGCTGCAACTTGTAAGACAGAATGCACTGAAAACGTATCAGCATGTGCAGATCACGTCATCTAATATGTTGCTCTCAGGGAGGCTGCCCTTTTCATGCCCTTCTACCTCAGCCTGCCTGTCTATTACAAGCAATTGCGAATTATCTTGTCTTTTGTCAGTTACTACTACTGGGTGATATCAACTTATTCAAAGCAACTACTTAACCTAGGAAAAATATCCACTCCACCTCCCACTAACAACAATGACACCAAAGACATTGCCTCCCAAATTAACCACCATTTCACTGAAAACGTCCTATCCTTATCTTGTCAGCTCTCAAATAACAACCACTCTTGCACTCCTAACCAACCACTTAATAACATCCCCAGCTTTACCCTCTCACCCATCCCAACAGCTAAAATTAAAAAAAACTGCCACAAAAACTTAAACTTACCACCCTTGCTGCAGACAACTTGCCAGCCAATTTATTAAAAATAGCAGCTGACTCCCTAGCTTACCCTGTTTCCATCCTTATTAACCACTCCATTCAGGAATCCTACATCCCACAGCAATGGAAAGTATCATATATTATCCCTCTACATAAAGGCAAAAACTCTTATGAATTTTCTAACTACCACCCCATAGCCATCCTACCCCCCTTATCTAAAATACTTGAAAGGTGTATTCACTCTCAAGTTATGCAATTCTTGAATGCTAATAATCTCCTCTCACCCACACAACATGGCTTCTGGCAGCACCACAACCGCTCTCCTCTCTTTTACAAATACAGTTAACTTACACAGAAATAACAACAACTTTATATATGCAATATTTTTAGACCTATCTAAGGCATTTGACATGTTGTCACATACCATACTACTAGACTCCATGGCCTCCCTATCCTTCACCCCCTCCACTATAGCCTGGTTTAAAAGTTACCTATCAGACAGACAACAATCTCCCCTACTTCCAACCACTATAGGTGTCCCACAAGGTTCAGTATTAGGCCCTCTACTCTTCTCCATATTTACAAACAGCCTTCATACATCCACCTGACATGCTACACTTATACAATATGCAGATGATTTAACACTCATCTGCTTAGCACCATCACTCATGGCCCTGCAAGAACTTACCCAGGAATCCTTTACCTCAGTGGAAAGCTGAATTACCCAGATCCAACTCATTCTCAGCCCTAACAAAACCAAATTACTCATATTCACTGCCAACAAAACTAAATCTACCCATCAGCCTTTTATAATCACATCCAAAGATGGTACTAAGATCTCCCCCTGACCATACCAAGCTCCTTGGTGTAGAAATTGACAATAAACTACTATTTAACATCCATATGTCACAAACAATCAAAAAGGTCCACAAAAAAATGGGAACACTATACAGACAAAAAAAAATTACAATCTAATAATGCAAGAATCACACTAGCCCAAGCACACCTACTGTCCGCTCTCATGTATGCAGCACCAATCCTTACCCACACAAGAAAACAGACACGGAACAACTCGAATCATGTTACAATAAAATCGCCAAATTTGCTAGCAAGTCCAGCTTCAAAACCAATCGCTGTGAGGCATTACGTGAACTTAAATGTTTAGAACTTCCACAACTACTCAAATATCACCAATTAATACTTGCCTACAACATTGTGAATTATCCTTACAAAACTCCATCCCTAAACCAACTTCTAACCTAATACATATCAAATCGCCCCCTCTGCTCTTCTGAAAAATCTCTTCTCTGCATCTCCAGAGCCAACAACTCTGCAGGTAAAGCTCTATTCTCCCACAATATAGCCAGAATCTGGAACAACCTTCCCCCTACTCTGACCTCTGTTCCTTCAACCACTCTATTTAAAAACTCTGTCAATGCAAGCCTAATGAATATTTGGCTATGCCCATGCATCACATAAAACCCCCAACTCATGTAAAAAATAAGCTTGCTACTCAAACTGATTTCAGTTCCTCTGCTACAAACTCAGGAATCCCCATTGCAAACCTCAACATGTTTTTTCTATATGTATTTAATCAAGAATTGCTTCTTTCTGTATAAAACTGCTTTTATGTATGATTATAATTATTAATTGTATTACATGTGTTAACTATATTATACTTGTATGGAACATTTCTCCCCCAGCCTCAACTGTAAATGGACCTGTGTCCAGTTGGACTATGCCGGTAAACAAATGTAAAATAAAATAGAAACTGTCATATATTAATCGCTATTTATAAATAAACTGAGGGGTGCTATGGAGACGTCAAGGAAGATGGCTGTTTCAGAAAGTAGCTTGTTTTCTGATAAAGATTTTGTAGAAAATTAGGTATCAGGACAATAAACTAATGGTTGCAAGTGTGAACAGGCAGCATGTGACTAACAGTAGTCGAGTATGGGGACTGTCTGAGTGGTGGGAAGGAGAAAGGAAACATATGTAAATAGAGTAGGGTGGTAGATGAATGGTATCTTGGACTTGAAGTGGGCTGGCCATTTTGGCTGATATGCTGATATGATATACTGTGAAGAACAAGCTTAAGTGTCTGATTTGTCTGGGTTGTTACATTAGTTTGAATTTTGCCCAACCACTCCCACCCTTTTGCTGCTGTTTTAAAAGCCTGTGTCTCTGGCGTTCACGCATTATAGTAACCATGAATACCAAAGTTCCTCCTGTTTCTATTGCTATTGTCATTTGTGTAAACTGATTAAGAACTTTTTCCACCCATTGCTTTACATAGATCTGACATACTGAGCGTCCACTAAGCAAACAAGTATTGCTCATTAGCTAATCTCTTTTACTATTAATCCTAATTTTCACACAGCTCCCATCTACTTAGCATCCCTGCTATACTCTGAGAAGATCCTTAATAAATTCTGTGCCACCCTTAGCAGGTAAAGTATTTATTTTACTGTTTTGCACTTCACTTGTTTACTTTTATTTTTTGCACTTAAAATTTTATTCAAGTACCCCGATATTGTACTGTTTGTTGATTGCTAAGAACTTCACTTTTGGGAAGCTTTACTGGCAGTATTACTGTCTAAGTTGCTACTTTGTATTTTTGTTGGTACTTAATGGTTGTATTCCTGCAATTGTTGCTATGCTAAAGGGATTCTCCATAACTTCCTTTGTTTTAAGTGCCTGTATAAATTTGTCATGTTTGACAGGGTTTTGGTTGATTCTTACAGAGCTCAGTAACTTGAGGTGTCCTTGCTTGAGCTTCTGAAGTAATTTCCTAGCATCATGTGCCACCCAGGCACAAGTTAATTACTTACATGTAAAATCCCACTTCCAGAAGCCATATTAGTGACCAAGTACTGATTTATTCTTCTTTATTTGTGCATTTATCTGTATTTAAGCTAAAATTATCGCATTAGCTCAAACTGTTGCGCTACTGGTCTGATTGACTTGAAACTACCTTGTCTAGCTAATTTGTTAAAGTAGTTTTGTGCTAGCTTACACTCTCAATTTTTTTTGTGCTTCTACATTAAGAGGGCTGGGATATTCCATCTAGTGACAGTAGGCTGTGGCCTAGTCTATATGAGCTGCAAAACACAGAAGTTAACTTGTAAAACTAGCACTGGGACTGTAACTAGCAGTTCAGTGACACATTACACAAAGTTGAGCTCAGAGCCCCTAGCTTGCACATCAGATAGCACTAATACCATATCCTAGAAATATGCAGTACCATATCCTAACAGTATTCAACACTAGTCCCTAACTCTAGAAAGCACACTAGAGGACATCCGTAAAACCCAGTCCTCAAACCCTAATAGCCCACCCCAGTACAGGACTGGACAGCATGGATATGCAATTTCTGAATGCCTCTGTAGCTAGCTTGGCAGATATGGTCATCCAGAGACAAAATAACAATTTTCTCTTGTTCACTGACAACCTTTTAATCTGTAAAAAATCAGCACAGTATGTGAAAAATGTACATACACAATACCTTGGAGGCAAAAATCTCACATACAAACAAGGTTGTCAAGAACATACACACTATATCCACCACACATAGTGTCCACACACAAAAAAAATCTTATGCTGAAGCATTAAAAAGCAAACTCTACAAGCCTCAAAGATGTACTAAGCCTGCAAAAACAATGCCTAGCCTCAGTAATCTCTAAAGCATACACTAAAAGCAACACCAAACACTACACATAAGCCTACACAAAAATAGACCCCCCAAAACAAAGCTCATAGGCAAGCAAACAATTTACCAAGGACTCTTGTCATAAGGGACTTCATTGTGTGACACACAGATTCCCCACTTAGCAGACTGGAGAAGGAAAGGATTACAGTCAGTTGCTTATTGGGCAACAGGATCTGCCAAGTTACACATGTACTCAAATAATCATACAACATGTACCAGTGTGGTTCTATCATAGTCCATGTGGCTGAAAATGACCTGAGACATATGTTTCTGGGTTACGTGAAGAAAGAAATTATGGTTGTCTATGAATATGTGTCTCAAACTGGTATGTGCCATGCATTGAGCAGCATTCTGCCTTCACCAAGAATGATACTATAGTATGACCAAAAAGTGATTGACTTTAACAATTGGCTTAGTTTCTTGTGTCACTCCAGGATGCAATATCTGTCAGCCTGGGAGGATATGGTCAACAGACCATTTTACTTTGCCAAAGATGGCCTGCAGCTGTCACCCCTGGACATCCAGAGTTTGGCTGAAATTGTATCTATCCCCTCAGAGCCTGTTTTAGGCAATACCAAAGTGATAAACCTACCAATATCACAAATAAATCCCAAAGGAACCTAAAGGTGCTACTGCTCAATGCTAGGAATCTTATCAAGAAACTCCATATCATAAAAGCTCTTCTCACTCTGCAGAATATAGACATCTGTGTTGTTACCAAGACATGGTATAAAGCCACAGAAAGTACTCTGACAATGCAGGGCTGCAGTGCATTCCACACCTTTAGACCAGATGGGGACTAAAGGTGGAGGTGTCTTGATCTGCATTAGTAACAAGTATACCTTAAGATCAGTCAAACAGGATGACATCCTGGAGTTCATCCATACGCAAATCACCTTATATAGAGTCCTTTACAATATCTTAACAAACTATAGGTCGCCATCTATGTTTGAACAATCCCACAGCTCTTATCTAGGCTTACTGGAGGCACTCTCCATCCAACCAAGCACTATTTGTGGGAGATTTTAATTACCCCTCTACAGACTGGGAAATATACACTACCACTAACTTTCTTGGACTGACAGAAATGCCCTCGATCAGTTATAATGCACTTCCTCTTTGGGGATATCAGATCACACAGCTGTCTCACTGAAAAGAAAAATCAGCTTGGAAACCCAACAATAGTTGGAAACTATTCTAAATCAAACTTCTCTTATTAAGTAACAGCTTGTCAAAATTCAATGTCCTGCCCAACTCAGAGTTTACAACAGCCAATGCAGAATTATTCACAGAGACACTGTACAAACATGTAAACTGTGGCATGGAGGCTGTTGTACCTACCAGACATCAGCCCTAAACAAACCCAAAAATCAAACCACACTGGTGGAATCTGAATCTTAATAGGGTATATAACAGAAGGGAAAAAGTCATGGACAAAATCAGAAAGAGCAACTCTCATAATGACAAGAGCTTGTTAATAAAACTGAACAAGAAACTAAGAGGACAAATTAAATCCAGCAAGGCCAATTATGGGGTCAAGATAGCTTCTCTTGCTAAAGACAACCATGAGGTCTTCTACAGCTATGTCCAAAACCTCAGAGGTAATACTCAATAGTGTGCTGAACTGATAGTAAATAATACCACCTTCACTGTGCAGACTAGCACAGCAAATCTGATGGCCAACAAATTTAGCTCAAACTGTACTCACCTCCTACTATCCCTTTTGAAATCCCTACTAGCATAAACCTCCTCCTCCTCAACTATCAGCAGGGAGCAGGATATAGACTGCTCAATGAGGCTAAAAGCACAGCCTCAGTGGGGCCACACAATATCTCAGGTTACCTCCAAAATAGCCTGAAACATGACCTATCAGAAATACTTGAGCACTTTTCAACTATATCCTCAAAACAGGCTATGCATTAAGCGAATGGAGAATGGCACCAGTTATCCTTCTTCACAAAGGTGGGGCATCAACCAACCGCAAAAACTATGGACCCATTAGTCTGACTAGGGTCTATATCACAACTTCGAACTTACAAATGTTCGATCGTTGTAATATCGAACCGTTATGTTCGAAACCCAACAAAATCGAAAGCACAGAACAGCGATTTTTTTCCCAGAGAAAAAAATCGCTGTTCCGTTACAAAAAAAAAAAAAAAAAAAAAAAACCTTAAACGTAAACTGAAGAGAGGGAGCTTTGCCCCCCCCCCCCATACCCCTTACTTAAATATACCAACTCTGAGATCGCACCACAGTGGAGGAAATAGCAAAGCCCTGAAAACAGCCCACTGATTTTTTTCCCTTGGAAAAAAGTCGATGTGCTGTGGCTTCACTATTTTCCGCTTTTGGACTTTAAGGTTCGATATTACAATGTTCAAACCTGTTTTAGTTCGACATTGTAATATAGACCCCATCTGACTAGTCTAATAGGTAAAGCCATGGAATGAATTATCATTTATTTATTATTTATTTACATTTGATAACTGGGAAGTGTCCAACTGGGCAAAAATACAGCAAAGCTTTCAGGCATAAAAAACCCTTCTTCAGTGCATTACAATTCATTAATAAAGAACATGCTGATTTTATAGAGGGTCAACGTCACATGGCCAGCAGCCCAATGGTCATAAAAATATTGAGCGTACTACTGAATTAGTGAAGAAGCTACAATATTTTGAAAATAAATTATGTACTTTTAAACGTCTGCAATGGCAGCATTTTAGTTTCTCAGCCTACTTAGAGAGAGGAATTGTCCCAAGAGGCCTCAGGATACTAAAGATGCCTTCCTATGGGAATGTATATCCAACTTTACTAAAGCGCTGGCAGCAGCTCAATATAAAGCTGAGCCTTGACTACATGACTTTAATGAATGACTTTTTTTCAGAAATAGAAGTAGATCTAAAAAAAGAATTAAGTAACTTGGATAATGAAATACATGAGTTAGAAGTATTTCAAAGTAATAAAACTTTGTATGAGCAGTTATTTGACAGAGTATGTGCTTTGGATAAACGCCTCGAGGAATCCAAAAAGAAAAAACTGTTACGTGATATTAATGACTTTGCTTTAGGTCAAATCTTCTCTTGGCCTAAACCACTTGTACAAGGCTCTGTTAATAATGGGGCCAACCACAAAAATAATGCTAGAATGCAACTTGATACACTTGATACGTTTGAGGACATACCTAATGGTATCAAGCAACGAGAATCAACAGCTACAGCTGTACACACTGGCCAACCAGAGAGCGCGATCATGGCGACACCCACCAATGCGCATAACGCTGACGTAAATGCGCTTGAAGCAGAGAAACGCCCATCGGACAGAAAGGAGAATGGCGTTCAATAACGAGGAAGGCTACAGCAAACAACGCTAAATTTAGCGCGTTTTCAGCTTACTCAAGCTGAAGTAGTAGCTGAACGTAGTACATCCAAGACGAGACCGACAACTTATAGAAGCCCAACCCCAATGAAGAGAAAAAATCAGAGCCCTTTAGGACTGAGCAAACAAGTCCAAAAATAATACAAGGTATCTTGAATTTATCTGACTTTGAGCTTAATGAATCACATTACTCTTTATTACAAAAGGGACTGAACTTTATTCCAACGGCTAATGATGATGTTGTAAATGTATTAACTGACCTTAAGCTGTTTGTCAGAACAGTAACATTGAAAATGCTCTTTGGTAACACCTGCAATACTGGAGCCCTATGTAAAAGGCGTAGTACTTTTATTCCTAGCAATGTACCAGTGCTAACTGCTTTCAATGATATCTGTGAACTAGAAATTAGGAAATTGTATACAAACACTCAGATACCTAAAAACTTTAATTTAACATATTTAGAACATAAGGCACTTAAATCTTTAATTAGTAATCAAGACATTATAATTAAGTCAGCTGACAAAGGAAATGCTATTGTACTCATGAACAAGACTAAATATGTAGATTCAGTACAGTCTCTACTTAATGATAATACAACTTTTAGAAATATTAATATTTGTGATGTCAAGAAGTGTATCAGTAGCATTAATATGGCAATATATGACTTACAAATACAGAATGATATTGATATAGACCTATTTAACTTCTTCACGGTTCCATGCCATGTTATACCATGCCTTTATGGCGTTCCCAAAATACATAAATCTATAAGTGAACCTCCCATGAGACCTATAGTGTCAGGGGGCGGCTGGACCACTGAACCAATATCTATTTATTTACAGCAACAACTCTATCCATTTTTGAATTGTTGTAGTACTGTTATAAAAGATACAACTGACTTCTTATTAAAGTTAAGAGAATGGCAACATACTCCATTAGCACAATCCATAGCTAAGAGTGATATGTTGTTTGTAACACTAGATATAGCATCACTCTTCACAGTAATACCAAATAGCTTTGGGATTGACAGCATTAGAGAATTTGTAACAACACAATCACCCCTAACATCACGTAAGGTAGAGAATATATGTAGTATGTTAGACATAGTTCTAACGAATAATATATTCTTGTTTAATAAACAATTATATTTACAAACATCTGGCGTAGCCATGGGTACATCTATGGCAAATACCTACGCCAACTTAGTTTTATATGTTTGGGAAGAAAAGTTTATATTTAATGATGGTAATCAGTTTGCTGATAAAGTAGTATTCTACCAACGTTTTGTAGATGACTGCTTTATGTTATGGAAAGGCACACAGGTTGAACTAAATGAATTTCTACAATATCTGAATAGTACCACTGATTTTTTTTAAATTTAAGATGGAAAGTTCAAATGAAAGAATTATCTTCTTGGATTTAATGTTGTACAGGAAACAGGATTGTTTTCTTACTAGTGTACATCAGAAGGAAGTACACTCAGGGAGGTACTTACATTTTCAGAGTATGCATGCATCACATGTTTTTAGAAGCGTGGTAACTTCACAGTTTGGTAGAGTAAGTAAATTAAATACAGAGGATGTTAATTTTAATTTACAGCTCGAAGTTATGTTCAAAGAGCTGGTATCCAGTGGTTATAATAGTAAATTATTGTTAGATCTTAAAAATAAAACCTTAGTTGATATAAATACTACACTTAGACCCATCTATACAGAAGGGACTAGAGCACCTGAAACAAGACAACCTACCACTAAAATTAGGTTTGTCACTTCGTTTAATGTAAAAACACATCTAATTAAGGATATTATATGGAAGAATTGGTTGATTCTAATGGCTTGTACGAATGTTAAAAAAGTATTAGATGAAAGACCATATTTCTCTTTCAGAAATATGAAAACTCTTAAACAAAAACTATGTTATAAGGATTTAAATCTTATTTCTACCTCTATGGTTAATAAACCAGGTACTTATAAATGCATTAACTGTTCTTGTTGTTGTGATATTTTTGATCATGCTAGCCATCAGTTCAAACATCCATTAACAAATAAATTATATACTTTTAATTTAAAAGCTACATGTAATACTACATCTGTTGTATACATGGCTACTTGCTCCCAATGCTCGTCCTTCTATATAGGTAAAACAATAAGAAAGCTCAAGGACAGAATAGTTGAGCATAGATCAGAAATAAGAAGAGCAGTAGCCACTAATGCATTGTATAAACATATATTAGAACATGGCAGCCAACACAAATTTTTCTTCAGAGTTATTTGTATTGTGGCCACAACAGTTCGTGGAGGAGATATTAACAATATGCTTGAATCAAAAGAGTATGAATGGATAGTTAGATTAGAGGCAGATCGACTACCAGGATTAAATGATGTTGTCACTTTAAAACCTGTCCTTAAATATTTACAACAAACTAAGTTAAAGTAATAGTTACAAAAGTAATCTAACCACCAATAATGAAGTTATATGTATCAAGTTTTAAGTAATGATTTAAGATGATTTTTAATTGTTTGTTTTATATAAGTCATATGACCATTGGGCTGCTGGCCATGTGACGTTGACCCTCTATAAAATCAGCATGTTCTTTATTAATGAATTGTAATGCACTGAAGAATGGTTTTTTTATGCCTGAAAGCTTTGCTGTATTTTTGCTATGTTTTTTATAAAGTGTCCAACTGGGCCAGAAGCCCATTTTCAGTGGAGACTCGGGGAGAAAAGCTCCAGGGAAGATTACATAATTATACATTTGTACATATGACAATTGCAATAGGAGTTCAAATGCAAATCCCTTGACATTGTATCTAAAAGCATATAACAATGTACAATAAGCTTACACTATTCATACAGACAAAACAAATGTATACATAAATACATATATATATATATATATATATATATATATATATATATATACATACATAGATATTTTTTTCAGGATAAAAATATTGCAAGCTGAAGCTAGGAAGCCTCAATTGCCAAAAAATATTGACAATGGGTGGTGGAGAAAAGGAAGTTAAACAGTAACATGAAATAATGAAAATGATCAACAAAGACATTGGCAACCTACAGACACTGGACTCATTCCAGTCTGGGTTTGTCAAAGGAAGATCATATCTACTTAGCCTGGCATACTTCTTTGAGAAAGTAACCAAGGCAATGGGTGAAGGCAATATGGTGCATACAGCCTATCTTGACCTGGCTAAGGCATTTGACACTACACCCTACTCAGGTATTGTGGACAAAGTACCTGAACTAGGCATAAATCCCTACACAACTCACTGGATTGCAAGAGGGCTCATAGACAGACCCCAAGAAGTCAGGATTGGTGAGACCACCTCCACGAAAAGACAGGTCACCATTGGACCACCATAGGGCTTCATGCTGTGCCCAGTCCTGTCTGACATTTATCTTTTGCAGGTCAAGTCTAATGTGTAGGGCCTCTGGCACACTAGATTCTCAGATAACTGCAAATGGGGAGCTATCATAAATTGCCCCATTACACTATCATCCTGCAAGAGTGTCTACCACAGAGAAATGACTGTTGCCAATGCCACAAATTAAAATTCAGTGCAAGGAAGTGCATTATAGTGCCTTTTAGTAAAATGCCTCCCCATGAAACTACTCCATTTATGACATATCCCTAAGAGGTGACCCAGTAGTTAGAAATCTGGGAAAATATGTAGACAGTAATTTGGCCACTGACCAACAAGTAGCCAAGGTGGTAAGAAAATCATTCTGTGTCACCCAACTTATAAACAAAAATACACTTAAATTCCCCATACGGCAAAGACTTTAACAGGTGTGGAGGGTGAGAGCTACTAGCTTCCAAAATGTGTCCCTACACACATGCCAACTTTAGCTGACTTATTGGGGGAAGTTAAAAAGTTTTGTAGAAAGCTACATTTAAGACTTTTTTCTCCAACAAGCAATGTGAAAGATGTAGTAGTGTGGTGGTGTGTAATAATTCCATATTGGATGATTCTTTGTTAAATGTGTCTATCTACGAGAATCCATTTGTGGATATTGTAGATATGATTGATTTAAACATGTCTAATGGTTCAATGGACAATGATGAATGTAACTTTATTTGTGTCACTGGTTATGGTAAATTGCAAATTCCAAAGGTTCCATATGTGAGTTTATTTGTACCACCTAAAATATCCCCAGTGGTCAATATGTTTGAAACAGTTCTTTGCAAGCAAATTGAAGTGGAATATCTGAGTTTTTTTTTTTTAAAGAATAAAGTATTTAACTTAAGCAAATTGGAATGGATGGTTTTGAAACAGCTACATTGTTTGAGTGAGCAGTACATCTTTACACAGGTGGACAAAGGGGGCAACTGGGTATTTATGGCCAGGTAGGATTATAACAGCATGGTGTTTGAATTATTAGCTGATGATGAGGTGCATAGGAAATTGCACACTAATCCCTTAAGTGAATTTAATGATTTGTTATTGGAATTATTGGAGAGATGTGAAAGGTTGGGCTTCTTTAGTTCGTCTGATATTAAGAAGATTTTCATCAGAAGCCCAAGGGATGCTAGATTTTTAGCAATTCCAAAGATACATAAGTCTCTTATGAAGCCTCCAGGCAGACCAATTGTGTCAGGGGTGGGAGCGTATTTACAGAATATTGGAATTTTTCTGGATTCGCAGTTAAAAATGTTCCTCTCCAGGGTAAATCTCATGCTAAGAATACTGCTGAGGTATTGGAGTGTGTATGGAAAATTCAGTGACATCCTGAATATTACTGGGCTTGTGTGGATGTTAGGTCTTTATACACCAATATTAAAATCAAACAGGGTTTAGAGGCCATTATAAAAATCGTGGGAGAGGGCCCCTGTACAATGTATGTCTGTCAGTTATTAAAGTTTGCTCTTACACATAATTATTTTATGCTTGAATAAGTATATTATTTGCAAACAGAGGGCACTGTGATGGAGGCTGCATTTGCCCCCTCATATGCCACTTTGTTCATGTCATATTTTGAGAACATGTTTATCTATCCTACATTGTTTTTTTAAGAAAAATGTAGTGATGTATAAGCGGTTTATTGATGATTTGATTTTTGTGTGTAAGGGTGACCAGGGGGAATTTGGGGATTTTATGGATTTATTGGGCCTGAATACATTTGGTTTGGAATTTACTTATAGAACAAATGAGAAACGAATGCAATTCCTTGATGTGGAGTTTTATGCGGACTATAGGGGGACACTTCAATATAGGCCCTTCCAAAAGGTTACAGCTGCCAATAGTTTTTTGGAAGCTAGTAGCTCTCACCCTGCACACCTGTTAAAGTCTTTGATATATGGGGAATTTAAGCATATTTTTGTTAATACATCTGACAAACAGATTTTGGAGTTGGAATTTTCTAAAGTGAAGGATTGGTTGCTCAAGAGGGGATATCCAAGAGTTTATATACAGGAGGCTGTGAACAAAGTTAAGAGGAAGAGATTTGTGAGTAGTGGTAGTATTGGTAATATTTTGGGAAGCGAAAGGAGTATTTTTGGAGGAAAAAGATGATGTATTTTTGTGACCAAATTTTCTCCTTTTTCGGATACCCTCAGGAAACTTGTGAATAAACTGTGGCCAGTGATTAACAGGGATGAGGCAGTGGGTAGTTTGTTTCCTAGTAAAGTTACATTTTTATATGGTAGATTCAGCAATTTAAAGGAATCGCTGACTCAAAAGGTACAGAAAAAATCTGAGGGGGAACCAGATGCTTTTCCTTGTGGAAAGTGCAAAGTGTGTAGTAAAATTAGGAATCTTCATGGTACATTTATCAGTGGAAGAAAGTTTTGGATTAAAAATCGATTCAAATGTGTTTCATCTGGTGTTGTATACATCCTAGGCTGTGGGTGTTCCCCAATCAAGTGGTACATTCGGCAGACTAAAAAGAAAGCCAAATTGAGAATTTTGGAACATTTGGGTGATATAAGGAATTCCAAATTAGATAGCCCAGTTGCCCAACATTTTTGTTTTGTTCATGGCGGTAACATTGATGGCTTCTTTTTTAGTATTTTAGCAAGGCCCTTTGGTGAGAATGTTATGGGGGGGGGGATCACACTTAAATTATTAAGTTCGGAAGCCAAACTTATTATAAATTTAGGGACTATGCATCCACAAGGGTTGAACTTGGATGTTAATTTGGGCATGTAAAAAAATCATGTAAGAATAATGCAAAAGCAAAAAGTATGCAACAAATAGTGTGAAATTAATTTAAATATAATATATAATAGAATATTAGTATTTGTATAAAATGATGTTCTTATAAATGGTATAATACTGGGTCATTTAATAAGCTTATATTTAATATAACTTTGCATTTTGCAGATCACAAATAATGGATGTTATATTACGATAGTTTTTTCTTGCTGTTATCTACTCTTGGTATTTGGAAGTGTGTTTGAATCTGGGTGTGGGACTTAATTTAATTTAATTGTTTAGATGTTAATGGAATAATTGAGCAATGTGCACTTTATTGGTGGGGTTTAAAAAAGGTGCAGCTAGATGAAGAAGTTATTCCTTGAAGGCTTTTTAGCCAAGGTACCAGAAGCTTGTTAAATAAAACTTGTAGCACTTTTCACTTGTCTCCTGTGCTTTTTTGGTGAGATTCGATTCCAGGAGGATTTTGTTTTCTGCTACTATGTCTTCAGAGGGAGTATCAATGAAACCTGGCAGTTCCAGAACCCAACTGGATTTGGACAAGTTTCATTGCACTGAACTGTGGAAGGAAAGGGAAGAAAAAATTGCATGCGATGATCTTTGGTCCCAGGCTAGGGATAACCAGGCATTTGCCAGGTAAGAGCAGTTGGAGAAGTTACTTATCATGGAAGTTTCCTCGTTTTATTATGTTAAACTGCTAGAGAATTATGTCAATTTGAATATCACTCCCAGGAGATATAGGGTGGATCGTTTGCCAGAGTTTGATTTTTCAGAAGAGGAGATGGATTTGTTTGATGAGTGGAAATCCGTTTCCTTATTGCGTACTGTCGGCTGGCTTAAGATCTTAATCAATTGGAACATTCATGCCCATGAGAAGGTGCAAAGTAGTATTGTGCAATTGCAAGAGGCTTTAATTTCAGAAACCTCGGATATTACACTTTCCAACAAGATGAGGGACATTAAAAATCATATCTCTAAGGTTGAGACTAAATTTATTGAAAGGAAAAAGAAAAAACTGAATAGGGACATCACTGATTACAACAGTGGTGTCATTTTTTCCTGGCAATGAAAGGGAAGGAGGGGAAGCAATTCTGCTATGAGTAAGGGAAGAAAATCACGCTCAGGATGTTCATGTGAATCCTCTGTTTCTTCAGTGGAAATGGCATCTTGTAATCACAAGAGTGTTTCATTTGAAGATTTAAATGTGGAAACAGACAGTTCAGTGCAAGGAACAGGAGTGGAGGGTCCCAATATGTTGGCTCATGGTAAGGGATGACGAAAATGGTATCAGGGAAAGGGCAAGAAGAATTAGACTGTGTTGAAAAATTAGACAGTGTCAGAAGACATAATAAGGGCTATGTGAGTACTTTAACTCATTCACTCCAATGGAAGCTCTGGAAGTTTGCACTGTAACTTCCAATGGGCGGAGCCTAAACCTTTTGATAGAATCAAAATATGTTCCTCACATTTCAAACAAATATTCATATCTCTAGAACCATAGAGGTTATGAAAAAAGTATAAATAGCAAACTCTTCAGCACAAACTATTTTTATAGTGGTAGTATTATTTAGGTTCTAGGTCTTAAACTGAATTTTATAAGTGATAGCAAACACAGCAACTATTACATTTGCAATATTTTATAAACAACTTACAATATCTCAGTAACCACAGATACTGTCAGCAGCATTATATTCATCTAGCTAAGAACTTCCATATGAGGCTAAGGAGTTCTGTCTGTGATAGCTGGTTGTTGAGATATTTAGAAAACTGTGAAAACTATCCCCCGGATTTACTATTCTTCCATGCAGGACTAGCTTAGTCCTGCAAGGAAGCAGCCGTTTAGGAGCAGGATGGCAGCACACCATGCATATTAATGAAGATGCACTGCCTGAGCTCCTAATCTTACATGGAGCATGTAAGAGTGCAAGGGGCATGTCTGAGAGCAGAGCTCTCAGAATATACATGCCCCTGCAATGAAGAACAGCAGAAAGTCCTAATGAATGAGCGAGACCATTCATAGGTGTAAGCATACCCCAGCAACATCCCCCCACATGTACAAGAGCAATAGTTAACACAAAAAATATAAAGATACTTTATTTTTTTATGAAAGAGATTACATTTAACCGTAGGTGCACAGGTTTGCCCATCGCTTAGCTACAGTTAATGCAGCTTAAATAGCAGAAGAGGATAAAAAAGCAAGATATATGCAAATGAAGTAGTATAGCAATAATGTAGTGGGCAGAGCATTCACCTTACGAGCTAATCATTCCCGTTCAAGTCCCACTTCAGCATATACCATTTCCCATGTCAAATCACTTTATGACCAATATTTTTAATTGCATAACCTACTAAATAACATATATTTGTGAACTGGAGTACTGCATTAAATGCAGATGTGAGGTGTCAGTGTCATAATGTTGCAAAGTCCACAGATAATCACCCATACAGTGTATGTACACAGGCATCAGGGATAGAAATGGAAGGTAAAATGTGTAATGAATGATAACTCCATACAGCTTTCATATCCCCCACCTTCCCAAGAACCATTAGGCATTACTGTCTAAATTAGTGCAGTGGTAAGCAAGAGTAAGTACTATTAAGCAAGTGTAAGCACTATTAAGCAGTAGTAAGTGGAAGTACGCATATGTAAGCACTAGTAAGAGGGTTTAAGCCAATTTGCGTGGGGGGTAAGCAATGTGCAGACAGGTTAAGCAATATTGAAGCTAACTCTCTGTAAGCATATTTAACCAGAGGTTAGCATTGCTTACCCTCGTGTAAACCTGCATAAACCCACTTAAAAGTGCTTAAAAGTGCCTTAATCACTTTGTATGCAATAGCCGCTGTCCTGGCCAGAAACAAAATAAACAGCCTTTGCAGGTCTTGAACCCAGGACCCTGTACACTATAGTCACAGTAGTTAACCACTAAGCCATCACAGCTGTAAATAATGTTGAGGTATCACCAAACAAATCCTCAATATGGGAAAATCAAACTAAACATGTGAAAGAAATCTATATACAGTGTTATGTTCTATAACCTACTACATAACATAAATATGTGAGCTGGAGTACTGCAGTAAGCCCAGACGTGAGGTGTAATTGTAATAAAGTATTGAAGTTCCCTAATAAATACAAGGACCCCATGCAGTGTACGTACACATGAATCATGGATACCAGACACATATATAACATGTAATGAATAATAAATCAATGCCAAAAAGCAAATATAATGCATATTAAACATTAAGCAATGCTAAACATTGCACAAGCCAGCTTAGTAGCTGTAAGCAATGTGTAGGCCAGCTAACTCAATTTGCCCATTGGTATACCCCTTTAAACAGTGCCAGTCTTAGGTAAGCAGGTTTGCCCATAGCTTAGTCTTTTCAAAACTGTCCAATCACAGCAATGTGCAAGAAATCAGCCCTATTTAAACCCAGCAGGCAGGAATACATCTCATAACTGTTTGTAGCTTCCCCTTGCAGGCACTATGTCTGCAACGGGAGAGGGTGTGCGCTTTTAGATGCACTGCTGGGGCATCCAGGAGTCTAGAGTCATGGCAGGACTTCTTGTCAAAGACCATGAGCAGAGACTGCTGCAGGGCCAGTACCAGGGTTCCCAATATAAAGCAGAAGCCTGGGACTGGCGCGCTCGTGACCTCACCAGTGTCACTGGAATACCCCAAAC
This sequence comes from Protopterus annectens, assembly GCF_019279795.1. Taxonomy (NCBI): domain Eukaryota; kingdom Metazoa; phylum Chordata; order Ceratodontiformes; family Protopteridae; genus Protopterus; species Protopterus annectens. Next base: position 37,097,993 of record NC_056742.1, on the reverse strand, counting down.
AGGTGAGCAGGTCAGGCATCACTATGCTGACCTGAAGAATTGAAAGGAAGCTCTCCTGGATCAGTAGATTCAAGAGGCTAGGAGTATAGGGGAGGTCCCAGCTGTGTGTAAGTATCACTTAACTACCGGTTTAATAATTGCCAGCTCATGTATATTATGGATAGGTATGGCTAAATATTCCTCTTATGTCCTTCACAGTGGCAAGTGAGTGGGCTGCGAACCAGGAGGCCCATGGATGTTGCTTGGAGAGTTTGTGACGCGAGGCAGGTTAGTAATGCTCTTGCATGTACTGTCATAGGAAATAAATTTAAAAGTATTAGTAAGTTAACTGCCTGTATAAAACATGTATTGTTTAGGGCAAGTACTGCATACACCAGAGAATATGACAGGGAGAGTCTCATATAGGTTGTATGTAAATAAAAGCATAATAGCCTGACAATGAAGGTCTAACTGCTGGACTGCATGTGTTTACTCTGGTATCATATGGTAATGTAGATCTGCAATCACTTAATAGTACTGTTTTATTAAGCACCATTACCCACTCTGTGCAACATAAATAAAATGTGTAGGAATGTCTGTATATGACTGGTGTAATCCCCAGAAATCATTGACTACAACTGAGAGAGACATAGACAGAATACAGTCAAAAGACAGACAAAATTTAAATAGTACACACAACTGAGATGTGAACTGTTGTATTTTTATCACACACAGTCATGGTTCGAATCCTGGGAGTGGTAGTAGTCTGCATACAGAATCATACCTCACAACTGTACAGATATGTCCAGAATGTCAAGTGAATTGGACCATATCTGCTGCCTGTCACTCTGTCCACCTGGGAAATCAGTGGGATGATCCCAGAAATATAGGCAGCAAAGAAGAAATGCAACTGATTTTCACACATCTATAAGAACAAACCTGTCACTCTAACAACTCCCCAAACCGTTACATGAGTAATAAGACAAGTATGTCCCATCTACACCCCCATGTTGTCAAGCTGTGACAAGAGTGTGTACAGTAACAGAGAGAGATGTTTGTGCCTAATACTAATGTGGAATCTTTTACTTTGTGTGGCAACATTCAGGTAGCGCTATAAAACATTGTTCCCACAGGTCCATCAGATATGAACACTGTGCACATAAATAAAAGATTGATACCCTGTACTGGTACTGTTTACATTGGTATTGTATGGCATTGTTATTGTTGCAGTTGCTCTGAATAATAAGGTATTACTCATCACTGTCACCCACACTGTGTTACATAATATAACTGTCTAGGAAATCTTGTGTAAGAGTGTTGTAATACAAGTCAGAATGTAAAACCACAGAAGAATTATAGACAGAAATCAGATGAGAGATATACAGCAATATTTATATAGCACACACAACTGTGATGGACAGTGTTTTAGTGTTAGCAGACACAGCCATGGTCTGAATCCCAGGAGTGGAAGTAAGCTGCATACAGAATCATACCCCACAACTGTACAGATATTTCCAGAATGTACAGTATATCGGCCCATATCTGCTGCCTGTCACCCTGTCCCCCTGGGAAATCAGTGGGATGATCCCAGATGTGTAGGCAGCAAATAGAAAATACAACTGATTGTCACACATCTATAAGAGCAAACTTGTCACTCTATCAACTCCCCAAACTGTTATGTGAGTAATACGCCAAGTATGTCCCATCTACACCCCCATGTTGTCAAGCTGTGACCAGAGTGTGTACAGTAACAGAGTGAGATGCATGTGCATAATACTAATGTGGATTCTGGTATTCTGTGTGGCAACATTCAGAGAGTGCTAACAAACATTGCTCCCACAGGTCCATCAGATATGAACACTGTTCCTAGAAATAAAAGATTGATACCCTGTACTAGTACTGTTTACTTTGCTATTGTATGGCATTGTTATTGCAGTTGCTCTGAATAATAAGGTATCACTCATCACTGTCACCCACACTGCTACATAATATAACTGTCTATAAAATCCCGTATAAGAGTTTTGTAAGTCACTAAAGGTAGAAGAGGGCAATAGTCAACATATGTCCCGGTTCACCAGCATGTGGTCAAGACATGGCCACAGTCTGTGCAAAAAGAGATGGACAGGTATGTGCATAACATCAACCTGGAATCTGGGAGTATGTGCAGAACCAGTTAATTAGTGTTAACAAACAATTCTTCCACAGGTATGCCAGGTAAGACCAGTTCATGCATATAGTTGTCGACAGCCATACCACTGTCCAAACTAAGGCAATAGGGTAGTCTACTAATACTTGCAAGGTACAGATAACAGCACTGACTAGGAAAGTAATGCGAACTACAGGAATATGCTAGTTGTTAATTGACATCTCCCCCCCCCACCATATCTGCAACAATATACTAAATACCCAACTGAATTGGTAAGTGATGACTTAACTGTAATGTTGAGACATATGTCCTATTGTTTGATAATTATTTAAACCTGTTTCTATGCATGTGCAATGTTGAAATAATCCAACATTGGTGGCATGGTGCCATCAATGTACCTGCATGCTGTTGTAATTACCACTGGGGTCGCATATATGCATGTGTTCTGTTTGCTATGCAGCTGTTCCATATTTGGTGACTGGGTGAATGCGAATATCTATTCATGCTGTTATACCTAATCTTGGAATGTGTTGACTATTACTAACCCACATATGTTAATAAAACATAAACACCATAGCACGTATGGGAATGCGGGTCCCAGCAGACCCACCTGTCCCACCTCAGCTGGTTGTGACACCGGGCACCAGCAAGTCTGGGGCTCAACCCGGGACCTCCTCGTCCATTGGTACTGCACCACCTTTGGGTAGAACTGCCTCAGGGGATGGGGCTCTCCCCCCGGGAGTGGGCGTGGACAGGAACCTGTCACCCATCGCCAGGTCCGGGTCATGGTGTGTAGTGAGCTCAATCAGCAGTTTGGAGATTTTATACGCCAGCTCAAGGGCCATGTGTCGTGACTAGAAGGTCGGCCTGGCTCTCTGACTCAGCACCCAGCACAGCCACCTTTGGGGCTGTTAAGGTGCAGTGGTGAATGCCCATGGGTGGAGACCTCAGTCCCACTGTTTCCACTAGGGGGCTGATGGGCTTCAGATTTCCCAACAACCCTCCCCAGCAAGGTGTTTACCCCCCACATGTGTCATATACCACTCCTATATGCGTCTTGTTTGTCTTGTCTGTTAACCTACCCAGCCTACCTCCCGAAATATACCTACTATCCCTCCCCAACATCCCACTATCACCTGAAAAAAAAAAGAAAAGGGCAATCTGTTCCCAAAAAAATAAAATCTCACCCCATATATAGCTGTCAATTTTGCACACGTGTCCACTGGACAAGTAATCTGGTCCAACTGGCATCAAAACATATTATTGTTGTCCACACACCTCCCAGGGGTTTGAGTGTCTAAATCTACCTCCAAATTCAGTGTATATGCACAGCTGTTGCTGTAGAACAAATGGGCAGCTATGGACCTTCCTTACAGCCTTCCTGCACATCCCTAGCTATTTTCCCTACTGTCTTTCCCTCTTTGTGTCCCTTTTTCACCACTTTCCTATCAACCCTTATTTCTTTTCTTTTAAAGAAATTAGATGAGGGTAAGCAGGAGTAAGCACTTTTAAGCAGCAGTAAGCAGGTTTAAGCTTGTTTGCATGGGGTAAGCAATGCATACACAAGTTATGCAACTGAAAAGCTAAATCAGTATAAGAAACTGTAACTGGAAGTTAGCAGTACTTACCTCTGCACGAACCCACGCAAACCCGCTTACAACTTCTTAAAAGTGCCTTAATCACTCTGTATCCAAAGGCCTATATTCTGCCCAGCAACAAAATAAACAGCCTTTGTAAAGTCTTGAACCCAGGACCTTGCACATCCTAGCCAAAGTTCTTCACCACTAAGCCATGTTGGATATTTGTAACCCTGATGTTTTCACAAACATATCATCCAGCCCAGTTATTCAACAGTACAGGAAATATGTGTAAACATGTAGATGTGTGTGTGTGTGTGTGTGTGTGTGTGTGTGTGTGTGTGTGTGTGTGTGTGTGTGTGTGTGTGTGTGTGTGTGTGCATGTGTGTGTGTGTGTGTGTGTGTGTGTGTGTGTGTGTGCGTGTGTGTGTGTGTGTGTTTGTGTGTGTGTATATATATATATATATATATATATATATATATATATATCTATATATATTTATGTATATATTTATATATATATATATATATATATATATATATATATATATATATATATATATATATATATATATATATATATGTATGTAAGCATAAATATATATCTATATATGTATATACATACATATATCTATAGATATAAAAGAGAACATAACAGAAACATATATGTCCACATGCACTGTTAATGGGTGTGAGGGTGCCCAAACAACACACATCTTGTATGTATAGATATCCCCCCTTCAGCCGAACACGTCTACCCTGAAATATAATACCAACTGTTGCAAATCCCATAACCAGGACCTAACACAACATGGGCACAAGATGATAACAGTACTCTATCCCACCTGTATGATGTCAGGCTGGTATCAGTAACATATCATGCAGTATAGTCTGGCTACCATAGGGAATGTACAATGCAGAAGCAATCAACATTCCTAAGATACATATACACAGACACATGTATGCATATCCATATATAGATATATACATATAGATATATATGTAACTACACATACACACACAGATATATGTATAGGAAGATACATATGTACAAGGTGCACCCAATACAGAACAGCCACTATGCCTACAGTTGCCACCTTACCAACTGGACACTGTATGAGCCACCCATACAAATCACAATTGTTGCCTGCAACATATACCCACAGCGAGGTCAAAGGATATAACACCACACACAGGTTTTCATACATGTGAAAGCTTTGTGTACTATTACAGTTGTATATGCCATGTCATATAGCTGTTTAGACTCTGACATACATATAAACAGACAAATGCAACTGTGAAACAATTATATTAATACAGTGTTCTGGAAAGTTTTACATATGTTGCTATCCTGGCCAAGGCCTTCAAGTAGTACAATAGTAAAGGCAGACTGGGCCACAGGATAACAATCAATCAACAGTAAGCAATGCAGATGTATAGTCCGGCAGCCTCTATCTACACTCTGTACAAAATCCATAGGGGGTAAATACCTCAGCTGACACAATGGGATGTAGCTGTTACATAACAAGGCATAACTGACACCATCACAATCACACTGAGAAACATACCAGTCTGTATAGCAGGAAGTAGTAGGCCTACATTTACCCAAGGTGAATTGTATGGTAATGTACATGCAGATACCTTAAGGCAGCTTACCCCTGACACCCCCACATGTTGTAACAGCCTAGGTTAGTTATGGTGCATCCCCCATAGACTGAAATACAGGGTCATTTACCACTGTTACATACACTGGCCTATAAAGTGCATAAGGGCACACATGTATTGTGTAGATGAAGCCCACACATATATGGACCCAACCCCAAAATATGTGTGGAGGCCACAACAGCAGTGGACTGAAGGCATGAATGGCAGCATGACATACTCACAGCCCACTACATACCAACCCTGACAGCATGTCATATGGACAAAGCCTGGTATGTAGGTGGAGGACAGAGGCTGGAACACTGGCCCATATGTGAAATAGTGTTGTCATACACTAAGCAAGTCATTGGTGTTCAGGATAGTCTGCAACATACCCTTAGTCAGGAATATAAAGTTAGAAAGAGAATTGGTTGTAGCCATGCACTGGTAGCACTCAACACACACACTGCCAGTGATATATCTGACACAAGACCTGTGTGGTGGACAGACAAAACATAATAGACACACCTCTGGCCATCAAGTGGATAGGCGCACAGTTGAGAGCTATGCAGACAGACTGCATTCCATATTAAATGAGTATGTACACACAAACCCTGTAACACCGGTGCTATGCAATGCATACAACAACGCTACTCACACTCTGTCTGTAGTTCTGGATCCTCACACAAATTTGTAGCTGGCTTGAGTGTGCAAGTTCTCTTGTAAGAGGTATTGCTACCTGCTGTCTGTAACACTGCTGCCCACACACACGAAGGATGTCCACCATACAGGAAAGGTAAAGGGACCACTCCCACATGATATAGAGATTTATAGTAGTGGATTGCCATGACAGTGGTATTTGGAAGTACTACACAGCATGCTGCATGGAGATAGCAAGTGGAGGACACTGATTGGGGCAGAGGCCATCACCTGATCATGTGCATCACCTACAAAAGCCATGCTGCAATCTATTCAAAGCAGCTCAATCCATTTACTGGGGAGAGATTAAGATAGAGAGGGAGAGAGAGTGAGTGAAAGGCAAAAATAAAAACAAAACAAAAAAATCCATCCAGCAAACTATCCAGAAGATACATCATTCCCACAACAGGTATATGAAGTATATATGCATGTAATTGACTGTAGTAACTGGCCCATAATAATGGGATAGATGTTGTGGAATGATTTATATGTGCCATCTGGTGTTGTTGTTGTAATGATGTTCAGATGAACAACTGCTAAGGACAATAGAGTCTGTCACTGTGGGTAGTGGGCCATACCCATCAACTGTGCAGAGCAGCACTGACTGATAAGATGTAAGCCATCATAGTGTCTGTTGTGTAATGGGAAGCGTGTATATTACTGTGGCCAATAGCTGGTGGTGGAAGTAATGCCATAATGATGGACACATGGGTTCCATAGCCCACCACTTCCAGGATACTCAGGTTAACCTGTATTGTAGCATGCTGGAATGCCATAGGTGTGTAATAGGGTTACCTGCAATCTGGCCGTATATATACCCACCCTAATGTTAGGCTGTGTCCATATGTTGCACCTGTCTGTGTTGTAGCAAGGAAGAAACAGTGCAGCTGTGCAGGAAGGTGTTGTGAGATTGTGGACCTGATGGTTGAATGTATCCCATATATAGGTATGTATATGAGTGTGTGTGCATATATATATATATATATATATATATATATATATATGTGTGTGTGTGTGTGTGTGTGTGTGTGTGTGTGTGTGTGTGTGTGTGTGTATATATATATATATATATATATATATATATGTGTGTGTGTGTATATATATATATATATATATATATATATATATATATATATATATATGTGTGTGTGTGTGTGTGTGTGTATGTCCACAAATATACAGATACCCATATGTAGACATATATATAAACACATATATACAACATCATATATCTACACATATATAGATATATACCTAGATGCACATGTCTACATATATACAAACACATACACATATGTATGTATGTAAATACATGTTCCCTATATTACCACCACAGTGCTGCATGCTATGTGTGAGGGAACAGCACACATAGCAATACACACAGATATATACAGCTATCAGTGTGCGCAACGTGGACAGGTATGTCACATGTGAACCCCTTGTTGGCACCACATTGCCCTTGTCTGTGAAGTAGGGAATGGGAATATGGGGAAGTATGGCAGGTATAGTTGTAATGGTGGTCTGGGTTAGTAGATATAGAGGACAGCCTATAGGGGTGGTATGTGACACGTAGTCGGTAAACACCCTGGATGGTGTGTGTGGTCTGTGATGTGGAATCCCTATGGGCCCCAATATGGACACAATGGGAACAAGCCTCCCCCTCACTGCTACTCACAATAGCAGTCCACATCCTGAAGGTGCCTGGCCTGGAGGCTGAGCAGGAGGAGCATGAGGACCCTGTGAATGTGCACTGTGTGCATCAAGGTGATGTAGCACATCCCACATGTGTCTCTGGAGCCTGCTATGGAACAGACTCTGGACCTGACCTCAGGGGAGAAGATCACCTCTGTGTGTGCCCCTGGGCAGGGCAACATCCCCTTAGTTGGTTCTACCTGAAGGTAGTGCTGGACCAGTACATGAGGAGGCCCCAGGGTGGGTCCAACATGTGATGTGGCCTGGTAACATGGGCAGATAAGTTTGGAGAGGTTGTTCTACTGGCAAATATTCCCTAAACATGCTATTGTGTCACTGTTATAGAACATATGTGGGTAGTAATATTCTACACAATCCTGGAACATGTCCAACAGCATGCATAGATATCCCCAATAACACAGAACGTCAGATGTGCAGCAATCACATAGCAAGCATACCACAGGCATATATGGAACCATAGTGGCCCTGACAATGGCATTCAGGTGAATAGTCTGTGACAGGCCAGCAATGATAGTGTCCACAATGAGACCATGGCTACAAACACATAGCACAAAGTGTGGTACAATACAATATCTGTCCCACTAGTAGGTAAGCTGTAGCCATACCTATTGAGTTGTGTGTACAGTTTGTTGTTGCTGATATGGTGGGGGGAGTGACAGAGATATGTATTAAGAACTGTGTGTAACCTTGCTGTATGAGTTGCTCAGACCTGTTTCCATCTTTATGTCTTTCAGGCAGGATGTTACATGGACAGCTCCTGGCTTACTCATCTGCTGAGAACAACATAGTGATAAACCAAAGAATAATCCACGACCTTGAAGAAAGGAACCGGAACTCTGCTAAAGTCCACAAGGCTGTATTTTTATTTCTGAAGTATTCCAAAAGTCACAGATAAAATCACAATAGTGATAAACCACCTAATCCAGCACTACCCTGTCCTGTTTGGCCGGGCCACCCATGAGCAGCAGAAGTGGACTGCCCCCTGTGGAATGACCTAGTCCACAGGTCAATGATGTCAGACTGCACAACCGCAGTTATGAGCAGGTCCGGCATCATTGTTCTGACCTGCTTTGCAATACCCATTGGCATGCTTATGCAGTCTGGGGGAAATCACCTCACAAAGGGGGGGGGCCATGCCATCCACCCCCCTGACATGTGTTGAGGAGCTCCTCGCCAGCCTCGTGAGACCTGCCCATCCTCATAGCCAACAACTGCCGGACACCATTCTGGAGGTGGGTACTACCCACACACCGGCTGAGGAGCATGCAGGTAAGGCCACAGGACACATCAGTAGACCACTGTTGCGTATGCATCAGCATCTGTACAGGTAGATCACGCATATCTGACATGTCATAGATATAGTTTGTTGCTGCATAGTAGTGAAAAACAGATGTGCCTATGTGGTAGTATTCTGGACATGTACTGCTGATGTACTGTAATGCTGCACCCACCCTGTAGCAATACCACAGGTGTGGCCACTGACTTCGCATCTCTCACCCTCTTATTTAGGTCCCTCTGGTATACCACAAAGGCAGCAGCCTGTAGCCATTGAGTATGGTTTACTTTGATGGTTGCCAATACACCAGGCATGGAATGGCTATGGTATATTCCATGCACACATCTAACACACCTTCCCAGAATGCATGCTGTATATGTGCATGTATTGTTGCTGTTAAATGCATGGCATCACAGCAGTGACCATGGTGGGGTATTGGAAAGGTATGTCAGACACCTGCAAGATAACTAACATACTCTCATTTCAGAATGTGTACACAGGGAGTAACATAATGGTGGGAGACATGGCCTACAGTAGGGACATGTATGAAACATCACCTGTATACAGTGCAACAACAGTGTATATGCCAGTAGTACAATGGCAATTGTTACAGAGTTACACTATGGCATAACGTATTACTGTGGTCCACATTATTAGCTGGGACTAGGCTGTAACATGTGGTGTGCAGTGTATGGGACACTGCAAACTGACACACATGTGTAGGCCTTACTTGTCAAGCATCTGCAAAAAGGCTGAAGGTGGGGAGGGGGTGTCAGGATGACACACCAGTGCACTGCAGCAGGGATCCTAAGGATGCTAACAATGGCTACATCTGCGCACAGTCAGGTTCAGGAACTGTGGCAGATGCAACTCTACCCCCACAGCAACAGTGATGGCAGTGTGTGAACACTAAGGGATGTGCACATGAGTAAACATTGCAATCATGCAGATTTCAGGGACGTGTAGGGCAGACTGAATATACACTGGCAGATGCAGATGGCCCATGCTAGTTACCCCTGACAGGAGTAGTCACTGCTGAAGTGCACATAACAATATATGCAGCAGACCATCATGATAAGGGTGTGCACACATATGCACACACGGGTTGTATGCATCAAGGTCAGCATTTGCACACCTAACACATTCTGTAGACACTGTATGTGAATGTACAGGACATATGTTACATATTGGGCTCATGTACTGTTAATATATTCAGTGATGCGGTCCCATGGCAGATCAAAGAACGGTGCATCATATCAATAAGGGTGTGCACACTCACCATAGCCAAGGTATGCTCTGACGGTTGTCAGTGTAATAGTATTGTATTGGACATACATGATTCACAGATGTTGAGAACTGTAAACCATACATCAGGCATTCACAAATGACATCTGTCCACATATCATCCCAGGTATATGTTGCTGAAAAACATAGGGGCTATGAGAAGTAAAGCTGACATAACTGACACAGTACTACACATTCCACAATGGGTTGTACACCTGTCAGTTGTGGTGCACAGTAAATCGCATTGTGCAGAACACGTGCACAGTAATACTGTGTACATGGGTGCAGTGGTATCCAGAAGAAGGGGCATCACCTACTAAAACAGCACATGCATCACACACATGTATACTGCTGCTAGCATGGATCGACTATCACTGCACTGCATGCTGTTGTGTACCAGATGTTATGCATGTCGACAGATGGGTAATAGGAGGACTGTGTGTACTATCATTTTGCAACCTCACCTGTATGTGTGTGTGTGTGTGTGTGTGTGTGTGTGTGTGTGTGTGTGTGTGTGTGTGTGTGTGCGTGTGTGTTTGTCTCAGTGGGTGGTGATTTTGTCTGTAGGGTCACTCTGGTGAAGTGGAGGGAGGGTGATACATGTAGGATGCGTGTATGAATGTGTGTGTGTTTGTGCGGGTGTCCATGTATTCACATGCGTGATTGTGGGGTTGTTCATACAGCAGTACTTCCCTTTGGGATCATGCAGTACATGAACATGGACTGACACATGACACACCAGGAATACTTGTCATGTATGTAATCACAGGACAGCTGATAGTATAATAAGGTCTGTAGCATGGAACATGCATTGGGAGGGAAGGTAGACACCAGGTATACCCTTAATATCGCATTCAGCAGAGAGGTGACTGATAACCCACATATGGAGCACTACAGATGCATTGGGAAATTACTAGACAACACCAGGGAGTGTATCCATATATTACAGTTGTCATGTGATAGGTCAATTGAGCAGCATATCTGGCATGTACTGAGCAATACTTACACATGACACTCCAGTGCTTGATATTATGGAGTGAACATAGTAGCCCCTCACATATAGGGACCATGCTCATGATGTCCAGACATACACAGGGTGAACATTGAATAACAGCAGCGAGGCTCCACTCAGGTCAGGGAGGTAATGGAGTAACAGGTCTTATGTTGTGATCACTTGTCTAGGCATTTAGAGGAATGATACATTAATGAGTGGCATTAATGAGTGTATGCTACCAAGTGTGATGCAGGATGGGGAACGCATGGGAATAAATGTGGGACTGTCTGTAAAGTCACGGACAGGTAGGTATTAACGTGGTGTGTATGTGTGTGTGTGTGTGTGTGTGTGTGTGTGTGTGTGTGTGTGTGTGTGTGTGTGTGTGTGTGTGTGTGTGTGTGTGTGTGTGTGTGTGTGTGTGTGTGTGTGTGTGTGTGTGTGTGTGTGTGTGTGTGTGTGTGTGTGTTTGTGTGTACTGTTATGCAATGCTGTACAGGTCTTCAAGTGAGTTTCTTGTTTTCATCCACAGGTGACGAGGTGGGTCAGGGTCCCTCCTGCATGCAGTCTGATGTTGGTGTCCATACAGACACCGAAGATGATGATAGTACTCTTGAGGCACAGGTGGGGTTGTCAGGGGCTGAAACAGTGCCATCATTTGACATCTTCCTTTTAGCCAGCCCAAACCCGCACACAGATTTTGTGCCTATACATACCCCATCACCAGTGGACAAAGTGGAGGGACAGCTGGGGTTTGGTGGCTGTGCACAGGAGAGTGTGGTAACCATACCTACTGTGTCTGGTCACAGCAGGCATAGCCAGATGTTCGACAGGGCACCACATAGGCAGATGTCCCAGGGTGCTCGTGGGAGGGCAGCTGGTCATCATGCCCCTGGCAGACGTGCCACAACTGGTACCACCAGGTGCATGTTTCAGGCTGTCATTGTGGTGCAGGCAGGTATGGAACATTAAACCAGACAGGGCCTGAGGCTGCAGAGGGCTGCTTTCACATCTGCAAGTGACGTCCATGAAATGTCTGGTGCCATCCGTGCTTTTACCAAGCTCATGGATAGATGGTCTGGTGAGATGATGGCCCTTATCAACCATGGTATGTCTGTGCTTGAATGTGTGGTGGGAGTGCGGTGATGGCCGTGTGGACGTAGGCCAGCAGCACCAACAGCTGGCAGTAAAAGTGGACATGCTAGGACACCAAGGGATTCCCGTAGTGGCAGTACCAGCCCTGGCACTGTGGGAGGGGTGCTGTCCACATCACAGTAGGCCATGAGCACATGGTCCTGGCCAGTCCCAGGAGGGACCTGGTTCCAGCGGACATCTATCATCATCAGCAGAGAGTAGCACATCGAGGCCTGTACCTGGACATGGAACCCCTGGCAGGAACAGTCCACATGTCCATGGCCGGAGGCAGTGAACTGCACATCCTGCCAGGTGTGGTCTGCAGCTGTCCATAAACTCCTGTGTAGGGCAGCCAAATGGCAAAACTGTGTGCATGCATACCCACACACTATACGAACACACCTAGGGCAACCCCATACCTAGACACACCACATCACCATGCCCAGTTCACCTCATTACACCCCTCACCCACACACATGATGTCAAATGTATGGCCCACTCTTAGCCTCTGGAAAACCAACAACACACCCTGTGCATATGATGATAACTGTTCCACATCCCTGTCATCCATAACATCGATGCAGGGACAGGTTAATATGGTTCTGATGCACATGTTGACTGTACTACAGTGTACCAAAGTACAGCAGTGTAACATGTTGTCAGGAGTAAAGTTTAATGCATACATGTCAGGTAGTGTAGCCGTCCAGCAATGATGCATTATATCTGTTAGTAACACTGGTTGATTGTGGTCTCCATAATGTTATCCATTTGTGTTGTAGGTGTACATGTGTCAAAAGGAGGATGGTCTGCAGTCATATTCCACAATGGGGTATGGCACTGTGGTGACACCATGGCTGTCACATATCTTGAGTAAAGTTGAACACATGTCACAGGTTTGTATAACAGTTATTGCCTGTGCCACATGGACAGGTGACCCACTGGGATGTGTATAATCTGCAACCTGATGTAGACCCATCCACATACATGCACACTCTTACTTGGCAACACTGGGACTAGACCCCTACCAAGGTATCTAGTGCTACTGAAATGTGTGGCTTTCATTGCACACACCACACAGCGTTTAGGGTGAGGTGTGTTCCAGGTTACAATTTATATGCAGAACATCCCCAGACATGTACAGTATGCTACTGGGGGATGTAATGGGTGTATATGGACAATACATTGTGTGACACACACCTACATATACACATTAACAGATAACAGGCAGACACACGTCCGAGAAACCTGGGCCTATCACTACTAACATGACCGTGTGTCCAAAGTGTTACAGGTAGGCTGCACACAACACATGCATAACTGGGCTGGAATGTGATATCAGTTACCTGTATGGTTGATGGTGACAGTGGTAACAGTAAAGTGGTACATGGGACATATACCAGGAGTACCTTGGTGTAATGACAGTGTACACAGCACCCACAACCCCCAGTGGATATTGTTCTCCCTGAAACCCATGATGACAATTTGACATACCCACCATCATACATTGCCCATGACTGCAATACAACCCATTGTATATCCCAACAGTGGTACTACAGAGATATGCATCTAATTCACATGCCACAGGCATAGTAGGGTATTGCATTGTCATGCCTCACCTATGGGCAGCAACAGCACTTTCTGTACTACTGTGTGTCAAAGGGTATTGTAATAGGAGTATGTGGCCTCGGAATGCTGTACCCTACAGATATACGGACATGCACACATACACACACTTGCCAGAACTCAATGGGTATCCCAAGGCTAATGACCCAGTTGTACAACACTGTTGTGCTGTTACTGCAAGGCTCATGTAGTCAGTAGGGAGAGGAGAGTAACAGGGTACATGTAATGTCTCATACAACAGCAGCCCCAACTGACTATGGCAATGGGTGTTGCGGTGGATGTGTAGGCCCTCATGGAATTCTCAAGTACAAGTATGCTAACACACAGACACTGCTATCCTCAGTAATGCACACTTACAAATGTGTCAGTACTGGGGTGCATTGCTGCAGGTGGTTATAGCTGTGTACCTACACTTATTACAGATGCCATTACCCTGCTATGTTATCAGTCTGAGTGGTGAGAACTCATTACCAGAGATAAGCCATGCTTAGCAGGTATCAACATTGCTCCAATAAAACAGCTAAGCTGATATGCGCACTGGTAAGTGAAGCCTACACTGTGTAAGCACCCACACATTTACCTGTAGCTTAGCACCATTTAGCTCCACACAAACCCACTTAAAGCAGTTGAAAACCACCTTAACCACTCTGTATCCGACAGCCCTTGTTCTGCCCAGCAAAAAAATGAACAACCCTTGCACCCAGGACTCTGTACATTATAGTCACAACACTTAACCACTAAACCATGACCACTGTGAATACAGCTGTTGTTTTTCCAATAAATCTGCCAATACACGTACTGATTAGTATTGAACAATTACCTTTACTTCCACAAATGTGTAGTAATGGTTATTAATATGACTGTTTCATCACATATGTTCTTTTATCATAATCTACACATATCAGATACATATGGTTAGATAAATCTGAGAAGGTATACACAACTGTGATGTTTACTCATGACAGGAATATGGATATATACATATACATAGGTTGATATATGTCTACATATACATCCACATGTATATGCATACATATGTCTGTATACACATCTGTATAGTGTATCATATATATATGGCCATGTGTTGCTCTCTTTGTATATATATATACACACACACACACACACACACACACACACACACACACACACACACACACACACACACACACACACACACATATATATATATATATATATATATATATATATATATATATATATACACACACACACATATATATATATATATATATATATATATATATATATATATAGATATATGTATATATAGCTGTATATGTATGTGCATCCTATGTGTACAGTTATGCCTATTTGTGTAGATATATATGTAGATATCTATAACTATATGTGCATACATATCTATTCTGATATACCTATTACTGTCAATATATATATGTAGATATTCATAAGTTTATCTGCATATGTATCTCAATCTGTATATGTGTAGACATATATTGCTGTGTATATGTATATATATATATATATATATATATATATATATATATATATATACACATATACATATCCAATTATGTATGTTGATATGTATATGTGTATATATCTATATAGATATATAGATAAATATATGTGTTTATATATATATATATATATATATATATATATATATATATATATATATATATGTTTATCATATGTACAGAGCATGGAGTGAAGTCCTACCTAAGCCCCAATAGTCCCAACCTCATAGTGCAAGGGGATGTCAGGTATGTATTGCAGGTATATATGTAGACTGTTGCTACTGTAATGGGGTTGTCTTAACAGACGTGTCTGGGAGGTCACATCTGCTTTTAACATGTGCGCCATTGGCTACTGACAGACATCCTAAGGACATCATAGTACAGTACCACTGCTAGCACAGTAATGATCCTGTGGACTACAGCAGAGATATGGCCAATAAATATGGATAGTCTGACACACTCTGGTCAGTGAAGAGGTATACACAAAACCCCTTAGTGCAAGACATGTGGACCAAGCCTGACAATGTGGATGTTAACAGCCATGTAGATGGGTATATCACGTAAATACTGGAATACATATGCCCACATAGGTTATGCATTCACACACTCCTGTCTGTCCTGACACATAATAACCACTGGTGCAGAGATCACATGGCCACATACTACCCAGTAGTTAGTTACATACATCTGTACAGCATCCCACTGCTTTGTCAAAAATACATGACAGTTATGGTGGCCCGGCAGCAGTACATCTGGCAAATATCTGGACATAACATCACACTGGATAAGTACACTAAGCAGCTAGGCATGTAACAAAGCTCTGTGTAAACTATAGGCAGACTTCCACAACACTGGCCTACATCTCTTATGGGGGAATATACATGTACCTGCAAATATAGCAATCTCTACAGGCATGTCACAGCACAGAGTAACAAAAACCTGTGTGAAAGTGCATACCCACAACCAGTGTGAGAACAGCTACATATGGTAAGCTAGCTTACTATTAAAGTATATACATCCTATAAAGGATGAAGAGATTCTCCCACCTGGGTATAATATACTAAGGGTTGATCGGATAAAAAAAAAGGGTGGTGGAATAGCTGTGATGTTCAGAAACACATTGAATATCATTTTGAATCCATTACAACCTCCCAAGGTCTCTAATATGGAACTAATTGCCCTAAAAATATGCCTAAATAACCATAAAACTATCAATCTCATTGTAGCTTACATCCCTCCCGGGAAAAACTTAGAAACCTTGGAACTAACCCTAAGTTGGTTAGCCACGAACTACCCTCATGAAACCATCGTACTGGGCGACTTCAACATTGACTGGTCCCATTTCTCTGACCAGACGAATCCCCTACCCATCAACCTACATGGCTACTCCCAAAACATTACATCTCCCACAAGAATTGGATAAACTAATCAAAAAGAAAGCACCATCGACTGGATTCTTACCAATAAAGATACACATAATTATACCACTGGGACCCTCCCCAATGATCTTAGTGACCACCTTGTCACTTTCATTATGAAACATAAATTCATGTTCACAAGCCCTCCCATATATAGACTTGTTAGAAATAAGAAGAAATTTCTCCCAGTACAATTCATAGCTGAACTCAAATCCTGTAACTGGTCCATGTTAAAAACACTTCCCCTAGATGAGAGTGGGGGTTACTTCAATGACACATTCCTAAAGATACTGGACTCCCATGCACCAAACCGTCTTATTAGATCAAAGGTCCGCATAGCACCTTGGCTAACCAAAGAAACTAAATCAAAAATTAAGCTTAGAGACCAGGCATGGAACAAGTGGCGAACCACGAAAGCACCCCTAGATCGCATTAAATTTCAGCAGCTTAGAAATTCTACAAAATCAGATATCACCCAGGACAAAAAGAACTATTACTGTCACCTCCAGGACAAACATCAGAATAACCCAAAGAAGTTTTAGGCAGGTTTTAATAACCTCCTTCATTCTGGGAAATCTTCCACCCCTATCCCCACGAAACTTACTGGTAAAGATCCTGAAGAACTAGCTAATACATTTAACTCTTTTTTCACTGAGACCATCCAGTCCCTAGCCAGTCAGTTACCTTCTTCTTCCTCCTCCATAACCAATGCTATTGGCAAATCTCCACCCGCCTTTAACCTTCAACCAATATCCACCTCCTACATCAGAACCTTACTGAAGAAACTTAAACCATCCAGCCTATCGGCTGATCGTCTCCCAGCTGAATACTTACAAATAGCATCAGATGTTATAGCCTACCCTATCTCAATCTTGATTAACAGAACTATAACAGAGGCTACAATCCCCTCTCTTTGGAAAATATCATACGTCATCCCACTTCACAAGGGTGGCTCCTCCACGGAAACTTCAAACTACAGACCTATAGCAATAGTGTCCCCAATAGCAAAAATAATGGAAAGGTGTGTCCACAAGCAACTCCTATACTATCTCACCCTAAACAATCTTTTGTCCAAAATTCAACATGGATTTCACCCCCATCACAGTACAACCACCACCCTCCTCTCCTTTGTTGACTCAGTCAACTGCAACCGTAATAACAAATTAATTACTTCTGATCTCTTTCTGGACTTGTCAAAAGCCTTTGACATGGTCAATCACCAACTTTGCTCCACACCCTCGAAACCCTTCACCTTGACAACTTAGCCCTAAGCTGGTTTAATGCCTACCTTTCTGTTAGACAACAAGCAGTCCAGTGGCAAAGCAAGCTATCTCACTTACTACCTAACACCATAGGAGTTCCCTAAGGCTCTATACTTGGTCCCCTTCTTTTCTCCGTATTCATAAATGATCTCTATTCAGTCAACCCCAAAGCCACCTGCATTCAATATGCAGATGACTCCACACTGATCTGCTCTGATGTTTCTCTCCATAATCTCCAGGTAGTTACCCAACACTGCTTTGCTGCGGTTGAAAAATGGTTCACAGAACAGAAACTTATCCTGAATCCAATAAAAACTAAGTTACTACTAATTTTCCTCACCTCAGCCACTTCCTTAGGGCAACATCCTCCACTTATTAATAATACGACCTTCCACGTTCAGTCCACTAATGGCACCACCATAGAGCCTGTCACTAACACCAAGCTACTAGGTGTCGCTATTGATCACAAGCTCAAATTTGATTTGCACATCAGTCAAACTATAAAGACAGTAAACAAGAAACTTGGTTCCATGTACAGAATTAAGAACTTTCTAACTCCTAATACCAAACTTACCATTGCACGTACACACCTTCTCTCCACCCTACTGTATGCCTCTCCGGTACTTTCCTTCCTCAATAAAACTGAGCTTAACAAACTCTCTGTTGCTTATAACCATATTGCCAAATTCGTAACAGGAGAACCATACCGTACTCATCACTGCCTTAACCTAAAGAAACTTGACTGGTTAGAACTCCCCAATCTTCTCAAACTTAACCAACTTACTGAAGCATTTAAAATAATTAAGGAACCAGATAAAACCCCCTCACTGAGCAAACTTTTAACCCCCTACACCAATCTCAGCTGCCTCCGATCTTCAAATAGTGTCCTGGTACAAACTATGAAATCTAATAATTTAGGTGGTGATGCTCTTTATGCCAATTCCATTGGAAAACTATGGAATTCCCTTCCTAATAACCTAAGACTAACTACCTCTCTCAGCCAGTTCAAAAGTAATCTTAAATTATTCTTAAAAGCTCATTGGCTATGTCCTTGTACTAAACCGGACTAGTCCTAAAAGTCCCCTATCACGCTCATGCCATTTCCTAATGGCTTTTCTCTCTCTCTCTTTTTCCACTAGATCCCTACAATAGTATGTTTATAAGATCTCTAGTTCCTCTTGGACTGCCTTCTCCTCATAATTACTATGAGCGATTTATGGGATAAAAACTTCATCCTTCTCCTCTGAGCTTATAATTTTAATCCCCAATATTGTCTAGTGTATCCCTATTTCACTTACCTACATATCACTTGAATACTTAATTTATGGCTATGTTTAACTTGTGTCTCTTCCTACCATGCTATCAAGAATTTATCTGTATGTAAGTCAAAGTCTTGTTTTTTAACTGTGGAGCTTTTCTCCCCGGGTCTCTGCTGAAAATGGATATGTATCCAGTTGGACTAACCTGGTAAACAAATGTAAAATAAAAATAAATAAATAAAATAAAGTATATGGACTGTCTTATCAACACCATCGTCATATGTGCCACTCACACACTAGCCCTACATATACTGGGCCATTACACGGTGTGGTCCGATGCCTGTCTGTGGTATGGGACATGTGTGTGTTTGGCCCTACAAACATGTAAGCCGATAGGGTACCATACACTGGAGCAGCATGCAACATCAGATAGAACAGGACCAAGAACAATGACATCTACCACAGTCTGTACACAAGCTGAGGTACATATTCACAATACACACAATGCCTACAATCACCATAAGTACACAGACCTCGGTACTGTATGCACAACCACAGAATGCCCACTTTATATCCTCAGATATAACCCCTACTATACATAGCATGTGTAGCAGTCTGATATCTCACTGATTTATCAGATATGATGTCAATAAATAATGGTGTACAGAACATATGCACATCTTACTGCATGCCATATGTACAAAGGATGACAGAGGTGTGGCTGGAGGCACAAATGGCCAATATTGACATGTTGGTGTGATAACCTCATACATTTACTATTGTAACAAGGTTTGTTGTGACATATGTCCTATGAAGGATATGAAGTCAGTAACTTTCATGGCTGTCACCATCTACTGACTGCAATCCTCACACTATGCTTCTGCAGTTCTCAGAGAGGTGTTCTTTGAATAACACAGGCACCACACACTGCCCAGTCTGCAGATGACCCTAAAGATGGGGGTTTCCTCAAAAACATAACACTGTCATGACAGGTATTAAAACATGTAGACCAGCCATATCCACACACACCCTGTTAAACCGACATTACTCCAAATGAAGAATAGCAACACTTACATTCTGTAGTCATGTCAGGCACATCCCCCCCTGTGTGTTGGCCTATTTCCACAGTGTATGTTGTTAGAGGTAAATCCCAAATCCATCTGTGATGCTGTTTGCCAAGCACCACATCTAGGTCCTGATCACAGTGAATGAAAAGGCCCAACACCAACATGATGTTCCTAGACATTGGAGTGTGTTTCCATGCAATTGGCTATGGGAATGTTACCACAGCTGTTCCACATGTAATAAGCTATAGGAGAGCTGCAATTCCTGCAGAGACCATCAGCTGATCATGAGCATCACTTACAAAACACAAGCTGCTGCCTAAGCAAAGCAGGTGTACTTCTCCACATCCACCAGACAGGGAGTGAGAGAGGCATACAGAGAAAAAGTAAGTCAGGGAGGGGTGAGGGAGTAAAACCTAAGCTTGTTTGTGTCACACACCCACCAGTACAGGGTTTCAAACCCCTGATTTACTGTGCATTGTTATTATATGTCTATGCAGTTACTGCATGTGCCACATAGCTTACATGTTGAGGAGCTGTCCAAACGTATATGTGATGGTGAGTGACATCTGCAACAGTGATATGGTAGCGATGTGGTAAGTGTAGTACACTTGCCTGTCCACATGAACAAGTGTCAGCGTCAACACAAACTCACCCCCTCAGGGGCTCACACACATTGACACACTTGGCAGGGTCAGGAATACACTTTGTAACTAGTTAGTTTGCCACAATACAGTAAAGTGCAAGTATCACATGCACCACAGGGGTTATCCAGAGGTTATATAGGCAAAGAGTATGTGAATGTGTCTGACATCAGGCAGCATGCTTCAGTATGCCAATGGGAGTTGTAGTGAGTGTGAATGTGGTCAAAAGCATCATACAGTACACACACAGACACAGGGTGCCAGTACTGACATGCATGTGTTCATTGCTTCACAGGTGTGTAGTGGTTGTCCATGCCAGAAGGCTATACAAGGCTAGGTGAGGGGTATCCCTTGGCATCGGGCCACATGACAATGGTCTGCGGTGTGGATCAGTGGTGTAGTGTCTGGATTGGCACACGGAGGTGGGTATTGTATTCACCATCCAGTCACCTGGGTAACTATTGTGTGTAGCCATTGCAGTGCATTGCTTGCCATGTATGTGTTCTTTAGTCCATTACTGGACACTGTCTGGGATGTGCACACATCCCACATGCATGTACAGTGACATGTGGAACTGTACCTGGGGTGTCTGGCCCATGTTGTGTACACAGATTGTTATCATCAGATGTGCCAGTTTTGGCCTCATGTGGCGGGAACTGGTAATGGACCGCAGGTTGACCCTGCACCTACATTGATAGCATGATACAGGTGTTCTCTGGTGTCAGTGGCATCTGTCCATACAGGGCATGTGTTTAAGGCATGGTATGCCCTTTGTGGGTCACATTTGATGGCACAACAGGTGTTGCAGGCATCCAGTGGGGAACATAGTGAAGGCACACTGTCTGCATATACATGCCAATTGTACTGATGGACAGGGTGCCATGGCCTCTGTAGTCCACTGCAATCAGACAAAGGTTACTATCTGTGGGCAATATGCAGGGTACTACCAACATAGCGGTTGTTACATAGGCAAGTGTGTTTGTGTATGAGACATGGGTTGAGACTGTTCCCTGGGCAATACAAGGGTTGCTAACTTTGTTTGCCAGGCCTTGATGTCACATGAAGGGGTATGGATTGACACCCCAGCCTCACAGCTATCTCACATCTGTTATCCTTGTAAGGTGGACATTGTGACATATAATAGGGCCACCATATAAGAAATTTGCAAAACCCACTCCACAATGAGTCCAGTTGTTGTTACACACTCACAGCCATCTCCCCACAGGATATGAATGACAAACACAGACACACACTTACCATGTCTGGGATTAGAACTCCTACCTAACTAGTTTATCACACTACAGCATTGCGCAGTTTTAGGATGCACCACTGAAATTATTGGGCTACTCTATTCCAAAAGGTGTATTTCAAAGTGGATGACCTCTGCAGGCTTGTCATAGTAGGTCTATGGGTAGGGCAGTGTGTGTGCATGGGCCATAATCCATTCATCTAGAAGTTGACACACCACATGTGGGCACATGCAGGGTTATATTCTGCAGGTATGTGTATACAGCTGCTAGATGTACTAGATGACTACTGCCTTATACAGTCATATTGCACAGCTAGCATTAGCACCACATAGTCTGTAATGCTGATGGATACTGTTGGTTAATGTTTACAGTGAGTGACATTTACACATCAAGTGGTTGTAGCCATTTGGCTGTGTGCTGGGTGTGATAGGCCTCATGATAGATGGCTACATCAAGTGGTTGTAGCCATTTGGCTGTGTGCTGGGTGTGATAGGCCTCATGATAGATGGCTCTTTGTCACAATCACTGTCTTCCACTCATCTATGTATGTCTACATTTGGCTTATTACTGTGTGCTGTCCTTGGATATATGTCTGTATTCCTATCCACTGTGTGTGCAAAGCATGACTGGTGCATATTGAGGAGTGTATGCACTAACGTCTGAAACTGTCAGATATGTATGGTCCGCTGTTGTTTACAGACATGGGCTTCATTTGTTTAAGTGTGTGAGCATGCCCAATATGACCTTTCAGTATGCTGTTGTCTGACGTTGCCTTCATTTCTCTAAGTGTGAGAGCATGCCCAGTATGCCCTTCTGTATTGAATGTGTGGATCCATTCCAGGTATTTTGTACTCCAGTGCAGACCTTTGTGTTGTACACCTATAGGTGGGAAACTGTTTTTGCAGGGTATCCGTAGATCATTTGGTGATATGGGGACAAACTGTGCAGGAGATAGTGTGTACTGTAGGTGATTGTGTCTGTGCTGCTTCTGCTACATGGTACTGGTATTAGCAGAGATATTCAGACATGTGCTGTTATACACTGTGATGTTTTATGCCCTCATATACTGTCAGGTGGGCATTCTTGCTCACCGTGATGTCCTGGGGGACAAGGGTGACTGCAGCTGTGTCCAGTATTGTGAGCAGACACCTACATATTCATGGTAAGTTTGGCATTCTGGAGGGGTAGCTGCAGACCCTTGCTGCTGGGTCTGTGTATCCAGTTCAGCACATTGGTACAGTGCTGGCAGACAATCCCATACTTGCACATCCATCGACATGACAGTATGGCCTTATCTTGCTGTGGCAATACCTCACAGCTGTACTGATTCACACAGGTTACCCAGAGGCAGGGGCCACGTGTCAGGACATCACCCCTATTGTGGTGCATGGGCAGGTATGTAGCCACTCATTTATGTGTTTGCAGCCATGGATAGTGTGTTCACAAAGTTGTGCATCAGACCCTGCACATTCCATGCTGCCCATGCTCCCACCCATCCTCTATTATTCTATCCTCTTCCACACATAATGCATACATTGTGCTGTGCTGACAGTGACACCTGTTCATGTGGACAGGCACATGTAATACACCTACCGTACAGCTACCATATCACTGTTGCAGATGTCACTCACCTCACTGGTGAGATCAGATCATAAACTAATCTCGCTGGAGGTCCTCATCCCGCCCCCACCTGAAACTAAAAAGACCACAGTGAAAAACTTCTCAAAAGCCGATTTCACACTTTTAAAAACTAGTGTGGTCTCCTTTAAGGCCCCTGAGCCAGTGGTAAACATTAGTCAAACCGCTGAATCACTTACAAATGCCTTCTACCAGCACCTACAGGACTGCATGGATCAGGCAATCCCAAACAAAACTAAGACTCTCTGTACCAAAGGCAAGCGTCCAGTCTGGTGGACCCCAGCCATAAACAAGCTCTACAACAAAAGGAGGAAGCTACTACAAGATAGAGCAAAATCCTTGAAAGGTAAGACACCTTTGATCATTATAAGTAAAAAACTAAGAGCTCTCATAAAATCATCCAAGGCAAATTTTGAGAGAAAAATCGCCAAGGACTCTAAAGAGAATCATAAGGCCTTCTTTAGCTATGTTAGAAACCTAGGAGGAAACTCCCAGATATGCTCAGAATTAGTTCAAAATGATGTGAAAATTACTGAACCTACACACATTGCCAACATACTGGCTGACAGGTTCAGTGTAAACTTCTCCCCCCCCCCCAAAAGGAGAGATATCTATTCCAGAGGATTGTAGCCCCCCCAACATCTCCAATGCCCAGTTGAGTACTGCCCGCACTACGGCAAAACACACAGCATCCATGGGACCGGATGGTGTCCCCGGCTGTGTGCTTCATGAACTCAATGAGGAATTAAACCCACAGTTAGGACAGCTGTTTAATCTTAGCCTCACCTCAGGATACGTACCCAAGGAGTGGCGCACGGCGACTGTGGTCCCACTTCATAAGGGCGGTGCCTCCACAGACCCTGGAAATTACCGCCCCATTAGCTTGACAAGCCTTATCTGCAAAGCCATGGAGAGGATCATAATGGAACTCATAAATAAAGACATAGGGAACTTGCAGACTTTGGATCCAACTCAGTTTGGCTTTGTCAAAGGCAGATCCTGCCTCTTAAACTTGGTTGACTTTTTCGAGACAGTCACCAAGGCCATTGATGAGGAAAGGCAGTCCATACAGCCTACCTCGACCTGGCAAAGGCCTTGACACAATACCCCACTCAGGTATCATCGAAAAACTCATCAGCTTGAATGTAAACCCATACATCACAAGATGGGTTGCAAACTGGCTAAGTGACAGAACCCACAGGGTCAGAGTTGCTGGAGCCATGTCAGACTCAAAGCCTGTCACAAGTGGTGTCCCACAGGCTCAGTCCTGGGTCCACTCTTGTTCGCATCTACTTTTCTGAAGTACAAGCAAACACAGGAGGGTTATGGCTGACAAAGTTTGCAGATGACTGCAAACTGGGCCATAGTCGAAAACACATCTGACACAGATATCCTCCAGAAGGGCCTCACAGAAATGGATAACTGGTGCCAGGGCCATGGCCTGAAGTTAAATGCCAAAATGCATAGTCATACCCTTTGGGAAAAACAAGGCTACCCCTAGCTACCATATAGGTGGCAATCCACTGAGCACAGAAAAGTCATCAGAGATCTGGGGACCCAGGTTGACAGTAGCCTTCGTTTGACACTCATGTTGCTAAAGTAGTTAGGAAAACCTTCTATATCACCCACCTGATCATGAAGGGATTCACATCTAGATCAAGGGAGGTCATCGTCCCCTGTACTCATCACTTATTAGACCTATGATTGAGTACAATGCCCGTTCGAATGTATCTGACCAGACACCTGCTGCAGCTTGAAAGGCCCCAAAAGTTCCTCACCAAAAGGATAAAGGGTCTCAAAATATGTCTTATGCTGCCCGACTGAAAGAACTCCAGCTCTATTCAGTCTCATACCGCTTGCTCAGAGGTGACCTGTGCCTGACATATAAGGCCATGTCAAACCCAGATTTGATGAATATGCTTCACCTCAAAAAATCTAGATCCCTCAGAACCACAAGGGCGGGAGACTTAAACCTTGACACGGTTATAAATAGAACGTGCTAGAGGGACAGATTCATCACCCAGAGACTCCCTATGCTGTGGAACAAAATCCCGGTACATGTGAGGCAGAGCACCTCTCTGGTCTTGTTCAAGAGGAATCTTGACCAATGGATGGGAGATTGCAGATATACCCCAGGGATTACTTCAGCGTCACTGCTTGACAGAGGCACAGCAAAATGATAGGCATAGTTTTTATTCAAACTAAAGGGGTGGTGAAAGCCACATAACTATGGGCTAGGCTTATAAATGCCCTTGGGCAGATAGCCTAGTATGAACCTATGAACCTATGAACCTATGAACCTATACGTTTGGAAAGCTCCTCAACATGTAACCTATGCGGTGCATCTAATAACTGCATAGACATGTGATAGCAATACATAGTTAGTCATGGGTTTGATATCCTGTACTGGTAGGTGTGTGACACAAACATGCTTAAGTTTTACTCTCCCACCCCTCCCTGACTTATCTTTGCCTCTGTCTGCTTCTCTCACTCCCTCTCTGGTGGATGTTGAGACTTACACCTGCTTTGCTTAGGCAGAAACATGTGTTTTTTAAGTGACGTTCATGATAAGCTGATGGCCTCTGCATGAATTGCAGCCCTCCGCTTGCTAATTGTATGTGGAGCAGCTGTAGTAACATTCCTATAGCCAATTGCATGGAAACACACTCCAATATATAGGAACATCATGTTGGTGTTGGGTCTTTTCATTCACTGTGAGCAGGACCTAGATCCATTGTTTGACAAACAGCATCACAGATGGATTAGGGATTTACCTCTAACAACATACACTGTGAAAACAGGCCAACACACAGGAGGGGAATGTGCCAGACATGACTACAGAATTTAAGATTTGCTATTCTGCATTTGGAGTAATGTTGGTTTAACAGGGTGTGTGTGGATATGGCTGATCTACATGTTTTAATACCTGTCATGATAGTGCTATGTTACTGACAAAACACCCATCTGTAGGGTCATCTGCAGACTGGGCAGTGTGTGGTGCCTTTTGTTTCTTGTGTTGCTCACAGAGTACCTATCTGTGAACTGCAGAAGCATAGTGTGAGGATTGCAGACAGTACATGGTGACAGACATGAGAGTTACTGACCTCATATCCCTCATAGGACATATGTTGCAACAGACCCTGTTACAACAGTAAATGTATGAGGTTATCACAGCAACATGTCAATATTGGCCCTGTGTTTGTGCCTCCAGCCACAACGCTGTCAACCTGTGTACATATTCCATGCAGTAAGAGGTGCATATATGTCCTATACACCATAATTTATTGACATCATATCTGATAACAAGCCAGTGGGATATCAGACTGTCACACGTTATATATAGTAGGGGTTCTCTTTGAGGACATAACCTGGGCATACTGTGGTTGTGTGTACAGTACTGAGGTCTGTGTACTTTTCGTGATTGTCAACAGTGTGTATTGTGAATATGTTCCTTGGCCTGTGTACAGACTGTGGTAGATGTAATTGTTCTTGTTCCTGTTCTATCTGATGTTACATGTTGCTCCACTGTATGTTACCCTATCGGCTTACATGTTTGTAGGGCCAAACACACAAATGTCCCAGACAGGCATCGGACCACACTGTATAGTGGCCCATTATATTTAGGGTTAGTGTGTGAGTGGCACATATGAGGATGGTGTTGATCAGATAGTCCATATACTACAATATTATGCTGGTTACCATATGTTGCTGTAGCTGTGTTCACATTGGTTGTGGTTATGCACTTTCACACAGGTGTCTGTTACTCTGTGCTGTGACATGCCTGTAGAACCTGCTATATATGCAGGTACATGTGTATTCCCTCATAAGAAATGTAGACCAATGTTGTGGCAGTCTGCCTGTATTCTGCACAGTGCTTTGTTACATGCCTAACAGCTTAGTGTCCTTAGTGTGATGTTATATCCAGACACTTGCCAGATGTACTGCTGCCAGGCCAACATAACAGTCATGTATGTCAGACAAAGCAGTGGGATACTGTACAGATGTATGTTGCTAACTAGTGGGTGGTATGTGGCCATGGCACCTGTGTACCAGAGGTTATTATTTGGCAGGAAATACAGAAGTGTGTGAATGCATAACCTCTGGGGGCAAATGTATACTAGTATTTATGTGTTATGCACATCTACATGGCTGTTAACATCCACATTGCCAGGCTTGGTCTACATGTTTTGCACTAAGGGGTTCTGTGTATATCACTGGACTGACCAGAGAGTGTCAGACTATCCACATTTTTTGGCCATATATTTGCTGTAGTCCACAGGATTATTACTGTGCTAGCAGTGGTACTGTACTATGATGTCCTTAGGACGTCTGTCAGTAGCCAATGGTGCACATGTTAAAAGCAGATGTGACCTCCCAAACACAACATGTCTGTGAAGACAACCAATATAACAGTTGCTATAGTCTACATATATACCTGCACTACATACCTGACATCCCCATGCACTAAGAGGTTGGGACTATTGGGGCTGAGGTAGGGCTCCACTCCATGTTCAGGACATATGGTGAACATATATGTATATATAATTAATATTATTAACATCCTCATATGTATATATGCACATATACATATTGACATACATAGATGGATTTGTATATGTACATATATAAACATATAAACACTCAGATATATACATATACACAGCAATATATGTCTACACATATACAGATAGAGATACATATGTACATATACTTACGGATATCTACATATATATTGACAGTAAGAGGTATATCAAAATAGATATGTATTCACATATAGTTATAGATATCTACATAAATGGGCATACCTGTACACATAGGATGTGCATACATATATAGCTATATATACATATATCTATCTCTATATATATATATACACACACACACACACACACACACACACACACACACACACACACACACACATATATGTACATACGATGAGATGTACACATGCCCATATATATATGTTGCACTATACAGATGTGTATACAGACATATACATGAATATACATGTGTATGTACATGTAGACATATATCAACCTATTATATGTATATATCCATATTCCTGTCATGTGTAAACCTCACAGTTGTGTATACCCTCCCAGATGTATCTCACTGTATGTATCTGCTATGTGTACATTATGTTAAAACAATGTATGTGATGCCACAGTCATATTAATAACAAGTACTACACAACTGTGGTAGCAAAGGCAATTGTTCAATACTAATCAATATGTGTATTGACAGATATATGGGGAAAAAAGTAGCTGTCTTCACAGTGGTCATTGCATAGTGGTTAAGTGTTGTGACTTTAGTGTACAGGGTCCTGGATTCAAGGGCTGTTCATTAGCTTGCTGGGCAGAACAAGGGTTGTTGGATACAGAGTGGTTAAGGCAGTTTTGAGCAGATTTAAGTGAGTTGATGTGGTTTTGCATGAAGCGAAGTAGTGCTAAGCTACGGGTAAACATACAGGCACTTACACAGTGTAGGCTTCGCTTACCAGTGAGTAAATCAGCTTAGCTGTTATATTGCAGCAATGTTGATACCTGCTAAGCATGGCTTAGCCCTGGTAACCAGTTCACACCACCCAGTCTGATAACATAGCAAGGTAATGACATCTGTAATAAGTGTATGTTATGCCGTGTACATTACATGCGCCTATGTGCTCTCATTACGGTAGGAAGGGGTGTGAGTGTCATGTCTGGGACACAGACATATGTGAGGCCTGTACAGCACTGTTATCCATGTGACTTTGTTGCATATAGGGGTAGTAGCCCAGTTTATGTGCTGACACACTGGCATGTAGTTGATGATGGTGGTACTACTGTTGACAGTACCTACCCACGTAAGAGTAGATTGCTAAATGTAGTACTGACAACAGACACACCTGCATGCATAGCTGGACTCTGAGGCCTCCCTGTGTCACAGTATAAACCCCCTACTGGGTAATGATCCGACATATGGAATGTAATTGTACACTACCGTCTGTACAACACATGATAGCGAGGGCTACTGACATGTAATTATGGCATACATATTGTTGTCAAATATCTCTCTGTCAACACATTCATCCTACGGCATAGCTACTTGCCAAGCAGGTGACTGTCAGTCCCTGTACAGATGTGCAGATGGCAGGTATCCCACTGGGATATGTACAGGCACCTAAGCTTGATTGACATTGACATGTCTACCCAGCTGTGTAAGAACTGGCACATATTGGAGATAACACCCTGTATGCACCATATGCCACGGGTACCTCCACTACACTACCACAGTCAACTGAACATGCTTGGGTACAGGTCTCCATCACAGACACTAACCATGTGTTGTAATGCATGTTGCATACATGTTAACTTGATCACCTCAGTGGCCATGTGCAGGAGGCACCTGGCGGAATGGCTAATGCATGTCACATCCACCCTGAGGTTCACCACAATAGTGTCTGTTGATGGCTTGCCTGCTGCCACATGGCAGGTGGCAGGATACAACTGTACACACAACCCCTACACAACCCAACTCTCCTTGGACAATAGTTACGTACACAGCTATGACTACCTGCAGAGATGCAGCCCAGTACTGACACATGTGTATGTGTGCACGATTGAGTATAGCAGTGTCTGTGTGTTAGCACACCTATACTTGGGAATTCCATGCGGGCCTTCACAGCCACCACAAGACACATTTCCATAGCCAGTTGTGGTTGCTGCTGTATGGAACATTACATGTACCCTGTTAAGCTCCTCTACATACCGGCTACACAGGCCTTGCAGTACCATCACAACAGCTTTGTAAACATGGGTTGCTAGGCATGAGATACCCATTGTGTCCTGGCAAGTGTGTGTATGTCCTTTATCTGTAGGGTACAGCATTCCTAAGCCACATACTCCTATTACAATACCCATTGCCACATGGTAGTACAGCTAGTGTTGTTGCTGCCCATTGGTGAGGTATAACAATGCAACACCCTCCTATGCATGTGGCATGTGCATTAGATGCATATCCCTGTAGTACCACTGATGGGATCTACAATGGGTTGTATTACAGTTGTGGTGAATGTGTGATGGTGGGTATATCAGAGTGTCATCATGGGTTTCAGGGAGTACAATATCCTCTGTGTGATGTGGGTGCTGTGTACACTGTCATTGCACTAAGGTACACCCAGTATATATTCCATGTACCACGTTATGGTTGCCACTGTCACCATCAACCATACATATAACTGATACCACATTCCAGGCCATTTATGCATGTGCTGTGTGCATCCTACCTGTAACACATTGGACACATGGTCATGTTAGCAGTGATAGGCCCTGGTCTCTCGGATCTGTGTCTGCCTGTTATGTGTCTGTTAATGTGCATGTGAAGGTATATCACACTATGTATTGTCCATATACACCAATTACATCTCCCATTAGCATACTGTACATGTTTGGGGATGTTCTGCATGTAACATGTAACCTGGGACACACCTCACCCTAAACACTGTGTGGTGTATGCAATGTAAGCCACGCACTTCAGTATCACTACATATCTAGGTAGGGGTCTAGTTCCAGTGTTGCCAATTAACAGTGTGCTTGTATGTGGATGGCTCTACATCAGGTTGCAGATTATACACACCCCAGCGGGTCACCTGCCCATGTGGCACAGGAAATAGCTGTTATATTCATCTGTGACATGTGCTCAACTGTACCCTGATATGTCACAGCCATGGTGTCACCACATTGCCATACCCAGTCATGGAATATGACTGCAGACCATCCTCGTACTGACACATGTACACCTACAACACAAATGGATAACATTATAGAGACCACAATCAACCAGTGTTACTAACAGCTATAATGAATCATTGCTGGATGGCTACACTACCTGACATATATGAATTACACTTTACTCCTTACAACATGTTACACTGCAGTACTGTGGTACACTGTAGTACAGTCACTGTATGCATCAGAACCGTACTAGCCTGTCCCTGCACTGATGGTATGGATGAAAGGGATGTTGCACAGGTATCATATGCACAGGGTGTGTTGCTGGTTTGCCAGAGGCCGTGGCTGGGCCATACATTTGACACCATCTGTGTGGGTGAGGGGTGTACTGAGGTGAACTGGGCATGGTGATGTGGTGTGTGTAGGTATGGGGTTGACCTACGTTTGTTTCTATAGTGTGTGGGTGTCATTTGCAGATGTGAAAGCAGCCAGCCCTCTGTAGCCTTAGGCATTGTCTGGTGTAATGTTCCATATGTGCCTGTGCTGCTATGACAGCCTGAAACATGAGCCTGTTGGTACCAGTTTTGTCACCTCTGCCAGGGGCATGACATCTAGTGGCCCTACTATGAGCACCCTGGGACATCTGCCTATGTGGTGCCCTGCCAGACTTCCAGCTTTGCCTGCTGTGACCAGACACAGAAGGCATGGTTACCACACTTTCCTGTGCACTGCCACCAAATGTCAGCTGTCCCACTGCTATGGCCACTGGTGATGCAGTATGTATAGGCACTGAAACTGTGCGCGGGGTTGGGGTGGCTAAAAGGGGGATGTCAAATGATGGCGCTGTTTTGGCCCCTGACAACCCCACCTGTGCCTAAACAGTACTATTATCATCTTCGGTGTCTGTATGGTCAACATCAGATTGCATGCCAGAGGGACCCTGACCACCACACCATCTGTGGGGGAAAACAAAAAATGCACTTTAAAACCTGTACAGCATTGCCTAACGGTACACACACACACACACACACACACACACACACACACACACACACACACACACACGCACACACACACACGCACACACACACACACACACACACACACACACACACACACACACACACACACACACGCACACACAAAACACCGTAATACCTAGCTGTCCGTGAATTTACAGACAGTCCCACATATATTTCCATGTGTTCCCCATCCTGCATTACACTTGGTAACATACACACATTGATACCACTCATTAACATATCAGTCCTCTAAATGCCTAGACAAGTGATCACAACACAAGCCCTGTTACTAAATTACCTGCTTGACCTGTGTGTAATGGTTTTAGATGACCCAACTGCTGTTATTCAGTGTTCACCCTGTGTATGTCCAGACATCATGAGCATGGCCTCTATATGTGTGGGCTACTATGTTCACTCCGTAATATCACACACTGGTGTGTCATGTGTGTATTGCTTAGTACATGCCAGATATGCTGCTCAATCAGCCTATCATGTGACAACTGTAATATATGGATACACTCCCTGGTGTTGACTAGTACTTCCCCAATGCATCTGTAGTGCTGAATATGTGGGTTGTAGGTTACCTCCTGCTGAATGGGATATTAAGGGTATACCTGGTGTGTACCTTCCCTCTCAATGCCTGCTCCATGCTACAGACCTTATTATACTATCAGCTGTCCTGTGATTACATATGTGACAAGTATTCCTGGTGTGTAATGTGGCAGTCCATGTCCATGGACTGCACGATCCCAAAGGGAGGTACTGCTGTATGACCATCTCGCAATCACACATGTGCATACATGACCACCCACACAAACAGACACAGATGTAGACATGCATCCTTCATGCATCAACCTCCCTCCACTTCACTAGACTGACCCTACAGACAAACTAACTACCCATCAGGATGCACACACACACACACACACACACACACACACACACACACACACACACACACACACACACACACACACACACACACATACAGGTGAGGTTGCACCATGATAGTACACACAGTCCTCCTATTACCCATCTGGCAACAAGCATAACATATGGTACACAACAGCATACAGTGCAGCTATAGTCAATCCATGCTAGCAACAGTATACATGTGTGTGATGCATGCACTGTGTCACTAGGTGATGTCCCTTCCCCTGGATAGCATTGCACCCATGTACACAATATTGTGTGCACCTGTTCTGCACCCTGCCATGTACTGTGCACTACACCTCACAGGTGTACAACCCATTGCTGAATGTGTGCTACTATGTCAGCTATGTCAGCTTTAGTGCTCACAGCCCCTATGTTTTTTCAGCAACACATACCTGGGAATGTATGTGGACAGATGTCATTTGTGAATGCCTGATGTCTGATTTACAGCTCTCAACATCAGCAGACCATGCATGACTAATCCAATACTCTTCACCAACCATCAGAGCATACCGTGGCTATGGGGAGTGTACACACCCTTATTGATATGACGCGCCCATCCTTGATCTGCCATGTGACCACATCACTGCATATCTTAATAGTACATGAACTCGATAAGTGACATATGTCCTGTACTTTCAAATGCAGTGTCTACTGAATGTGTTAGGTGTTCAGATGCTGACCATGATGCATACACTCTGTGTGGACATATGTGTGCACACCCTTATCATGATGGTTTGTCGCACCTCTTGTTATGTGTACTACAGCAGTCACTACTCCTGGCAGGGGTATAATAGCATGGGCCATCTGCATTTACTATTGTATGTTCAGTCTGCCCTACACATGTCCCCCTAATCTGCACGATTGCAAGGTCTACTCATGTGCACATTCCTTGGTGTTCACACACTGCCGTCACTATTACTGTGGGGTTAGGGTTACATCCGCCACAGTTCCTGAACTTGACTATGTGCAAATACAGACATTCTTAGCATCCTTAGGATCCCTGCTGCAGTGCACTGGTGCATCATGCTAACACCCCCCTTCAGTCTTTTTGCAGATGCATGACAAGTAAGGCCTACATATGTGTTTCACTTTGCAGTGTCCCATACACTGAACACCACATGTTATAGCCTAGTCCCAGCTGATAATATGGACCACAGTAATGCCTTGTGCCATAGTGTAACTGCAGCAGTTGCCATTGTCCTTCAGGTATATACACTGGTGTTGCACTGAATATGGGTGTTGTTCCAAACATGTTATTACTGTAGGCCATGTCTCCCACTATTATGTTACTCCCTGTGGACACATCCTGCAATGACAGGATGTTAGTTATCATGCAGGTGTCTGACATACTCTTCCAATACCCCATCATGGTCACCCCTGTGAAGCCATACATTTAACAGCAACAATACATGCACATGTACACCATGCATTCTGGGTAGGTGTGTAAAATGTGTGCATGGAATATGCCATCCCCATTACATGCCCGGTGTATTGGCAAGCATCTACATAAACTATACTCACCAGCTACAGGCTGCTGCCTTGGTGGTATCCCAGAGGGACCTACATAAGAGGGTGAGAGATGCAAAGTCAGTGGCCACACCAGTGGCATTGCTACAGGGTGAGTGCAGCATTACACTACATCAACAGTACATGTCCACAATACTACCACATATGCACATTTGTTTATTACTACTATGCAGCAACAAAATATATCTATGACATGTCAGATATGCATGATCTACCTGTACTGATGTGGATGTATACACAACAGTGGTCTACTGATGTGGCCTGTGGCCTTACCTGCACACTCCTTGGCCCGGTGTGTGGGTGGCACCCACCTCCACAAAGGTGCCCACTGGTTGCTAGCTGTGTGGATGGGCGGGTGCCATGAGGCTGGCTAGGAGCTCTTCCACACATGTTGGGGGGATGGATGGCATGGCCCCATATGTGGCAAGGTTATCCCCCCCAGACTGCAGCAGCATGCTGACGGGCATAGGAGGTCAGAACAATGATGTTGGACCTTCTCATAACTGTGGTTGTGCAGTTTGACATCATTGACCCTGTGGACTAGGTTGTTTCGCAGGGCGGTCTGCTCCTGCTGATAATGGGTGGCCTTGCCAAACAAGATTGGATAGTGCTGTATGAGGTCATTCAGCAGGATTTCATTTTCAGCTGCTGTGTAGACTGGCAGCCTTCCATGGGACATTGTGCCTGAAACACATAAAGATGGACACAGGTGTGAGGACATCATGCAGCAAGGTTACCACAGTTCTTAATACACATCACTGTCACTCCCCTCACCATATCAGTGACAAAAAACTGTACACACAACTCAATAGGTATTACTACATACCTACCAGTGGGGCAGATATTGTACTGTACCACGCTTTGTGCAATGTGTTTGTAGCCATTTTCTCTGTTTGGACACTATAATTGCTGGCCTGTTACAGTCTATTCACCTGCATGCCATTGTCAGGGCCACAATGGTTCTATATATGCCTGTAGTATGCTTGCTATGTGTTTGTTGCACATCTGACATTCTATGTTATTGGGGTTATCTATGCATGCTGCTGGACATGTTCTGGGATTGTGTAGACTATTACTACAACATATGTTCTATAACAGTGATGCAATAGCATGTATATGTACTATTGGCCAGCAGAACCACCTCTCCAAACTCATCTGCCCATGTTACCAGGCCACATCACATGTGTGACCCACCCTGGGGCCTCCTCATGTACTGGTCCATCAATACCGTCAGGTGGAACCAACCCAGGTGATGTTGCCCCCCCCTCATGAGGGCACGCACAGACATGTCCCTGTCCCCTGAGGTCAGATCCAGGGTCTGTTCCATTTCAGGCTCCACAGACACATGTGGGATGTGCTACATTACCTTGAGGCACCCAGGACACATTCACAGGGCCCACATGCTCCTCCTACTCAGCCTCCAGAACAGGCACCTTTGGGACGTGGACTGCTGTCGTGAGTAGCAGTGGGTGGGAGGCTTGTTCCCATTGTGTCCATATTGGGGCCCATGGGGCATCCACATCACAGACCATACACACCAGCCAGGGTGTTTACCCACCATATGTGTCACAAACCACCTCTGTAGGCTGTCCTCTATACCTACCAACCCTGACCACCTCCACAACTATACCTGCCATACTTCCCCATATTCCCATTCCATACTTCACAGACAAGAGCAATGTCATCCCAAGAAGGGGTTCACATATGACTTACATGGCCATGTTGCACATACAGATAGCTGTAGATATATGTGCATGCATCACTGTGATAGTAATATAGGGGGCATGTATTTACATACATATATGTTTGTGTGTATGTTTGTATATATGTAGACATGTACATATAGGTAT
>NC_056742.1:37028349-37055849 GCF_019279795.1 Protopterus annectens | reverse complement strand
CATTAACTGGGAAAACTACTTATGTACCAAATCTTTTGCTCAACGTTTTCTAGAATTCATAAATTCCAACGCCTTGGATCAACTTATTCACACCCCCACCAGAGGCAGCAATATCCTAGACCTGGTCATTACCAACATGGGAAACTGGTGTTCCACACCAGAGGTCAATTCCTCATTGGTCAGATCCGACCACAAGCTAATAAACCTAGACATACACATCCCACCCCCACCCCCAATTAGGGAAACCATTGTAGAAAGCTTCTCCAAAGCCAACTTCACACTTCTTAAGAGAGAAGTGGCAAACTTCACGACACCCATGCAGACGGAAAATAGAGGTATGACTGCCGAATCCTACACAAATGCACTTTATAAGCACTTACACAAGTGCATGGATCATGCTATCCCTAATAGAACCAAGATGCTATCCTCCAAAAAAAAGGAAGCCAATCTGGTGGTCCTCTGCCATAATCAAACTCTACAACAGAAGAAAGAAACTGTTGCAAAAAAGAGTAAAATCCCATGACTGGAGGAACTCCCTGGTCAACCTCAGTAAGAAGCTGAGATCCCTCATAAAATCCTCCAAAGCTAGTTACGAAAACAAAATTGCCACGGACTCTAAAGACAACCACAAAGCATTCTATAGCTATGTCAAGAATCTAAGTGGGAACACTAAGATCTGCTCTGAGTTACAGCACAATGGCACTAAATATATAGAACCAACTGATATTGCCAACATCCTAGCAGATAGGTTCAGTGCTAACTTTACTCCCCTCTCACCCCCTAGAGGGCCAATCCCTATACCGGAAGAATGCAGAGTTCCTATAATCACGGCTGCACAGGTAAAAAACACACTCTCCAAAGCCAAGAACACAGCATCCATGGGACCTGACAATATCCCAGGCTGCGTTCTACATGAACTACAGAATGAACTGGCACCCTACCTAAGTACTATGTTCAATCATAGCCTCACCTCAGGCTTTGTACCCACTGAATGGCGGACCGCGAAGGTTATCCCACTCCACAAAGGGGGATCCATGACGGACCCTGGGAACTACCGCCCCATTAGCCTGGCGAGCCTGGTCTGCAATCCATGGAACGTATCATCATGGAACTCATAAACAAAGACATTGGTAATCTCCAAACTCTGGACCCTACCCAGTTTGGATTTGTAAAAGGCAGATCATGTCTCCTAAACCTGATTGACTTCTTTGAAGCAGTCACCAAAGCCATAGATGAGGGTAAAATGGTTCACACAGCTTATCTAGATCTCGCCAAGGCTTTCAACACCATCCCCCACTCTGAAATTATAGATAAGCTCACTAAACTAGGTATAAATCCCTATGTCACAAGATGGGTTGCCAACTGGCTCATGGACAGAACCCACACTGTGAAAGTAGCGGATTCCAAATTCGACATCAGACCAGTGACAAGTGGAGTACCACAGGGTTCAGTCCTGGGTCCTCTCCTGTTTGGTATCTACTTCTCTGAAGTGCAGGCTAACACAGAAGGTCTTTGGCTAACAAAGTTTGCAGATGACTGCAAACTAGGAGCCATAATTGAAACTCCTAACGATGTGGACAAACTACAAAAGGGCATCACTGAGACAGATACCTGGTGTCAAAGCCATGGCCTGAAGCTCAATGCCAAAAAGTGTATTGTCATCCCCTTTGGTAAAAACTCTGTACCCATGAACTACCATATAGCTGGTAGTCTGCTTAATGCCGAAAATGTGATAAGAGACCTTGGGACACAGGTGGACAGTAGTCTCTCCTTTGATAATCACATTGCTACAGTGGTCAGGAAATCCTTCTACATGGCTCATCTCATCACAAAAGGATTCTCATCCAGAAAAAAAGAGGTCATTGTTCCCCTCTACTCATCACTCATTAGACCCATTATAGAGTACAATGCCCCTTTTGGTATGTACCTCACAAGACATCTACAACAACTGGAAAGACCACAGAAATACCTCACAAAAAGGATTACTGGCCTCAGACAGATGCCCTACGCAGACCGTCTTAAAATACTACAGCTTTACTCCATCGCATATCGCCTACTCAGGGGTGATCTCTGCCTAACATACAAAGCTATGTCAAACCCGG
Source organism: Protopterus annectens (assembly GCF_019279795.1). NCBI lineage: Eukaryota > Metazoa > Chordata > Ceratodontiformes > Protopteridae > Protopterus > Protopterus annectens. The sequence continues at coordinate 37,053,747 of NC_056742.1, read as the reverse complement.
AGCTGTTGGACATGCTCCACTTAAAGAAATCCCAATCCCTCCAAGCTACATGCTCTAGGGATCTAAACCTTGTCACCACAATAAACAGAACATACTGGAGGGATAGATTCCTGTCCCAGAGACTTCCCATACTCTGGAACAGACTACCTATCTATGTCAAACAGAGCTCCTCATTAGCACTCTTCAAGAAAAATCTTGATGATTGGATGGGAAATGGGAAATTCACCCCGGGGATCACTTCTGTGGCTCTGCTTGACAGGGGCACAGGAAAATAATTTTCTTGGGCGGCGAAAGCCAGGGCACATTTTTTGGCTAGGCTTGTATGGGCCCTAGGGCCAATAGCCTAGTACCTACCTATGAACCTATGCACCATGACCCAGACCTGGTGACAGGTGACAGCTTCCTGTCTGTGCCCGCTCCCGGGGGTGGCGAACCCCATCCCTTGAGGCAATTCCACCCAAAGGTGGTGCAGGACCAATGGACGAGGAGGTCCCATGTTTGGCCCCAGACATGTTGGTGCCCAGTGCCATGGCCAGCTGAGGTGGGACAGGTGGGTCTGCTGGCACCTGCATTCCCATACGTGCTGTGGTGTTTATGGTGTATCAACATATGTGGGTTAGTAATAGTCAACACATTCCAGGGTTAGGTATAACAGCATGAATTGATATTCCCATTAAACCAGACACCAGATACAGAACAGTTGCATAGCAAACAGAAGACATGCATATATGGGACAACAGTGGTAATAACAACAGCATGCAGGTACATTGAATGCACCATGCCACCAATGTCATAGTATTTCAACATAGCATATGCATAGAAAAAGATTTAAATAATTATCAACAAATAGGACATATGTCCCAACATAACCGTGGAGTCATCACATACCAGTTGAGGTGGGTATTTAGTGTATTATTGGAGATATGGTGGAGGGGGGGGATGTCAATTAAAAACTAGTATATTCTTGTAGTTCGCATTACTTTCCTAGTCAGTGCTGTTATCTGTACCTTATATATATAGGTATACCTGTGGAGGAATTGTTTGTTAACAATACCTAACTGTTTCTACACATACTCCCAGACTCCAGGTTGATGTTATGCACATACCTGTCCATCTCTTTTTGCACAGACTCTGGCCATGTCTTGACCACATGCAGGTGAATTGGGACATATGTAGACTATTGCCCTCTTCAACCTTTAGTGGCTTACAACACTCTTATACAGGATTTCCTACACAGTTATATTATGTAGCACAGTGTGGGTAACAGTGATTAGTGATACCTTGTTATTCAGAGCAACTGCAACACTCACAATTCCATACAATACCAGAGTAAACAGTACCAGTGCAGGGTATCAAGCTTTTATTTGTTGGCACAGTGTTTGTATCCAATGTACCTGTGGGAGCAATGTTTGTTAGCACTACCTGAATGTTGCCACACAAAGTACCAGATTTCACATTGGTATTATGCACATATATCTCACTTTTTTACTGTCTACACTCTGATCACAGCTTGACAACATGGGGGTTTCGATGGCGCATAAGTGGCCTGTTACTCTCACAAGATTTTGGATTATTGCTAGTGTGACAGGCTTATTCTCATAGTTGTATTTCCTGTTTGCTGCCTAAACATTTGGGATCATCCCACTGATTTCCCAGGGGGACAAGGTGACAGGTAGCAGATATGGGCCCATATACTGGACATTCTGGACATATCTGTACAGTTGTGGGGTATGATTCTGTATGCAGCCTACTTCCACTCCCAGGATTCAGACCATGGCTGTGTCTGCTAAAACTAAAACACTGTCCATCACAGTTGTGTGTGCTATATAGATATTGTTGTATATCTCCTATCTGCTTTCTGTCTTATAATTCTCCTGCGGTTTTACATTCTGACCTTGTATTACAACACTCTTATACAGGATTTCCTAGACAGTTATATTATGTAGCACAGTGTGGGTGACAGTGATGAGTAATACTTTATTATTCAGAGCAACTGAATCAGTCGCAATGCCATACAATACCAAAGTAAACAGTACCAGTACAGGGTATCATTCGTATCTGACAGACATGTGGGAGCAATGTGTCTTAGCACTACCTGAATGTTGCCACACAAAGTACCAAATTCCACATTACTATTATGCACATACATCTCACTCTGTTACTGTACACAGTCTGGTCACAGCTTGACAACATGGGGGATTAAATGGGAAATATGTAGCTTATTACTCTCATAAGAGTTTGTGGAGTTGCTAGTTTGCCAGCTTTGTTCTCATAGATGTGTGACAATCAGTTGTATTTCCTGTTTGCTGCCTATACGTCTGGGATCATCCCATTGATTTCCCAGGGGGACAGGGTGACAGGCAGCAGATATGGGCCAATTTACTAGACATTCTGGACATATCTGTACAGTTGTGGGGTATGATTCTGTATGCCGACTACTACCACTCCCAGGATTTGAACCATGACTGTGTGTGCTAAAAATACAACAGTTCACATCTCAGTTGCATGTGCTAGTGTTGTTTGTCTTTTCACTGTTTTCTGTCTATGTGTCTCTCAGTTGTACTAAGTGACCTATGGGGGTTACACCAGTCATATACAGACATTCCTACACATTCTATTTATGTTGAATATGTGGGTAACAGTGCTTAATACAACAGTACTATTAAGTGATTGCAAATCTACATTATCATATGATGCCAGAGTATACACATGCAGTCCAGCAGTTAGACCTTTATTGTCAAGCTATTATGCTTTTATTTACATTCAAACTATATGAGACTCTTCCTGCCATATTCTCCAGTATATGCTGTACTTGCTTTAAACAATACAGGTTTTATACTGGCAATTAAATCACTAATGCTTTTAGATTTATTTCCTGTGACAGTACATGCAAGAGTATTACTAACCTGTCTCACGTCGCAACCTCTGCAGGCGACAGCCATGGGCCTCCTGGTTCGTGGCCCGCTCACTTGCCGCTGTGGAGGACATAAGAGGAATATTTAGCCATACCTATCCAGAATATACATGAGCTGGTAATTATTAAACACGTAGTGGAGTGATACTTCACACAGCTGGGACCTCACCTGTCATCCTAGCCTCTTGGATCCACTGATCCAAGAGATCCCCCTTTCACCGCTTCAGGTAAGCATAGTGATGCCTGACCTGCTCACCAGTTTGGGGTATGCCAGTGGCACTGGTTAGGTCACAGGCGAGATGGTCTCAGGCTTCCACCTTATATTGGTAACCCTGATACTGGCCCTGCAGTAGTCTCTGCCCATGGTGTTTTACAAGGAGTCCTGCCATGACTCTGGACATCTGGATGCCCCAGCGCTGAGCCCGGAAGCGCACTTCCTCTTCCCTTTCTGCCATGGTGCCCGCAAGAGGAAGCAACAACCAGTTATGAGATGTATTTTCACCTGTTGGGTTTAAGTAGGGTCGAATTTCCACATTTTGCCATGATTGGCTGGTTTTGAAAAGGCTAAGCTATGTGTAAACTTGCTTACTGAAGGTTGGCATTGTTTAAAGGGGTATAACACTGGGGATGTTGAGTTAGCAGGTCTACACATTGCTTACACCTCCTAAGCTGGCCTGTGCAATGCTTAGTGTTGCTTAAAATTGACTTTGCATTATATTTTCTTTTTAGCATTGATTTATTATTCATTACATCTTATATATATATGTCTGGTATCCATGATTCATGTGTACGTACACTGTATGGGGTCCTTGTGTTTAGTAGGGGACTTCAACACTCTATTACAATTACACTTCACATCAGGGCTTACTTCAGTACTCCATTGCACATATTTATGTTATGTAGTAGGTTATAGAACTTATGACTGAATACTGATTTCTTTCACATGTTCAGTTTGATTTTACTATAGTGAGGGTTTTTTTGGTGATACCTCACTTTTATGTATTGCTTTGATGGCTTGGTGGTTAACTAACTACTGTGACTGTAGTGTCCTGGATTCATGACCTGTAAAGGCTGTTTATTTTGTTTCTGGCCAGAAAAGCGGCTGATACATACAGAGTGCTTAAGACACTTTTAAGCAGTTGTAAGCGGGTTTCCGTCGGTTTGCAAGATGGTAAGCACTGCTAACTTTTGGTTAAAGATGCTTACAGTGAGTTAGCTTCCATATTGCTTAACTTGTGTGTGCATTGCTTACCCCCGCACAAACAGGCTTATACCTGCTTACTAGTGCTTACATATGCTTACTCCTGATTACTACTGCTTAATAATGCTTACACTTGCTTACTCCTGCTTACCACTGCACTGATTTAGACAGTAATATCTATTGATCCTTGGGAAGGTGGAGGATTTGGAAGCTGTATGGAGTTATCATTCATTACACATTTTTCTTTCCATTTGTATCCATGATTCCTGTGTACATATACTGTATGGGGCACATGGGATTATCTGTGGACTTTGCAACATTATGAAAAGGATTTTATGTGGACCCAGGTTACAACAAGGAGTGGCACAGGTTTGTGGTGCTGGGGTTGAAGTTGGTACTATACCTTGTAAAGTCTGCAATTTTTGTATGAATGTAGACTCTAGTGAAGAGTTCAAACACCCTGACATGGATAGAGTTTTTAAGTTTAAACTATCTGCGAACTGCAATAGTACAAATATTGTGTATTTGGCCCATTGTGTTGTCTGTGCATCATTCTATGTAGGGATGGCAACCAGGAGGTTAAGGGACTGCATACAGGAGCACCTCTATGATATAGGGAGAAAGACAGAGAAAAATGCCTTAGCCAGGCATGTAGGAACCCATGGGGATACACATCGGTTTACCTTTATGGTGATTGATAGAGTCATATGCAAGCTCGGGGGGGGGGTGAAATTAAAAGTTGAGATGAAAGAACTTGAATGAATTGTGAGACTCAGGGCTAGTATGGGAAAGGGCCTCAATGACAAAATGAATATTAAGCCCATTCTCTTAGGGAGAGACCTGTTAAAGTGAATTTTTTATGTATAACATTTTAATGTGTAATGTTGCATTATGGTTTATACATTTTTTTTTACTTAATTTTTAAATGAGTTGTTTTATATGGTGTATTTGAATATAAAATGATGTGTGACTTTAAATGAAGGTGGGGTTTTAATCAATGAGCATGGGATGGTATATAAAGGAATTTTTTTGTTTCATTTCATTGTCCGATGAAGTGGCTTGGGCACAAAAGCGTTCACCTTTTGTTGTCTGTTGTGGATTAAATTGTTTTAATTTATATATAGCTGTGGCCTATATATATATATATATATATATATATATATATATATATATATATATATATATATATATATATATATATATATATATATATATATATATATATATATATATATATATATATATATATATATATATATATATATATATATATATATATATATATATATATATATATATATATATATATATATGTGTGGGCCTACTTCCAAATCCCGTACACCAGATTCCCAAAGATGAAAATCCCAAGACAAAAATCAAGAAGGCGCAGAAACCCTAAAATCAGTGTTTTACCATGGTAAGTAAACACATGGCCACTTCTAAATGGAACACATGCCAAGGCCAACATGCTCTTTTCTCCCTGTAGTGCAATCCCAGAGTTGGTATATTTAGTTGGGGGTGGGGAGGTGCAGCCTCCCACCTAGGTGGGTTTTACTTACCTTATCAGAATACCATTACATAGCTCATTCAAATCTTGCTTTCTTTTAAACCTCTTTTCTCCTATGCAACTATTGATCCCACATTTCCCATTTTTTCCTATGTAATTTTCTCTTACCATTTTTAAAGATCCCAGTTCAAGTTGTTTTATCTTTGTTACTATCTTCTCTACTTCTAGTAAAGATGGTTTAGACTTTGATTTCTATTTTCTAGTAATTGCTTTTTTGGCAGCCATCGTAATTAGACTCAGCAAGGCCTTACTATGTTTAGGAAATTCTGATTCTGTATCATAGCTCAAAAAATATTTCCCTAGTTACTCCAGTTTGCTTACCCAGCATTTCCAACAGAGCAGTCTGCAAGGAATCTTTAAAGTCCACCAACTCACTAAAGTCCCAAAAAATATGTTCCCCATCACACCTCCAGCATTTGCTTTCTACTTGATAAAAAATTATTTGGAGTCTACTTGGAGTATAAAGATACCTATGTAAACATTTCCACAGAAAGATCCTAAATATTCTAGATTTTGCTGCATATTTGGGAGACATACACATATCTCCTCATTGTTTCCTGGTGAATTGCTTATACAGTCTCTCTTTCCAATCCTCCATAACCTTCTCTGATTGATTCTTATAGTTATCATTCAATATTTTATATGCTCTACTAACTAATCCTATTAATTTGTTATTAGTAGTCTGTAAATCAATACCAAGTCAGGCTAATTGCACTAGATCTTTTATTTCTACTTTTAGCATTGATAGTAAGGCTATTGGGGCATGATTGATTAAAAATTGGGGCATTTTTGGTTCGGACCCTGCTATTAATTGGAAACTGGGTCCAAAACCTTGTTTTACTTACTGGAAGAACAGGTCTGTAAAATAATTAGTAGAGAATAATAACATGACTAAGTGTCTTTATAACAATGGGATTAAATGAATGTTTAAGTGTGGGAGGTGCTTTCAATGCCTATTTATTTTAAGATCAACTTGTGTCTTTGAAATTTTGAACAAAACATATTTTGTTAATGAACATTATACCTGTGAGTCCAAAGGTGTAGTGTATGCTGCTATATGTTCTGTATGCTTGGCATTTTATCTCAGAAAAACATCTAGGAAATTAAGAACCTGAATCTATGAACATTTGTTTGATATTCAAAATGCAAAACAACTAATGTACTGTATAGAGATATTCAGGAATGCAAGTGACATACATTTTTATTTGTTGTATTGGAAGAGGTAATCAAGGATGTTAGGGGTTTAGTGATTGAAGAGCATTTAAAGAAATGGGAGCTCAAATGGCAGCTATTATTGAATGCAACAATGTTATCAGTTCTCAGTGACACAGCGTCTATTAACTCAGTTTTAAAATTAAAGTTTTATAATGCATTTTAATTTTTAATGCACAGTTTTTTTTAACATTCTATGACTATTTAAGTTTTTATTGATTGTTCCATAATATGTGATCAGTGAGAAAATATTTAAATTAAGGAAATTAATCGATTGTCTTGTTCTGATGACATTCCATAGTAATGAGTGGGTATGAAAGTGCTTAACGTAATTTTAACAAACATTTTTGTTTGGACATATATTGTCATGTCATCCCTTAGGCAACACAGGTTTTGGTCATTTGACATCTATATTTGAACCATTATTTCCAAGCCATATCTCTTTCATAAATTAGGTGCCTTGTTTGACTGGATAACTAAGGAGTATGTTTATTCATTATTCTTTTTGAGAGTTTTCAGGAAAAGTGTCTTAAATTTGTGCGCAGCTTCATCGTGTGGAACATTTTTCTGGATAGACAGGATAGACCAGTTAAAGGAGCTTAGAATTCTATTAAATGTATCAGGGTTAAATTATTCAGGTTATGGGTAGCCCAAAGTAATTGTTGTTTGACATGATTGGTACTGAGTCTGTTTGCATATGCAGGCCCCCGGATTCTCGAAAGCTTGCACTGCATGCAAGATTGGTGCAGGAGCTCAAGTAAGCAATCCATACGATCCAGGAACAGCCTGCAGGGGCATGCACAAGTTCTCCTGCACTAATCCAGCATGGACTAAGCCCTGGTATGCATATCACCCCATTTGCAGGAGAAAGCTATGCAGATGAGGTAATACTGCAATCCAGGAAGCTTGCAACAGTCTGTGTAGGACTAGTGCTATCTGCAGAAATGTACTCGGTTAATAACCGAGTATATTTCTGCAAAATCCAAAATGGAGCTGTGACAACTCCAAATAAAGGCTGCATATCATGTAGTAAGCATGCCAATGGCCAAGTATAAGGCCATCAGCATTGCAAACATACAAAAAAAAATACAAAAATCAACTTTTATTTTGTTTTTAGCCGGACTCGGCTGTTTAAGCATAGGGCAGTGACTCGCAAATGGGAAAATAACAAAATGAACCTAAATTAAGCATTCTAACTAAAATTAGTATTCTGCCATGCAAGTCAATGGCAGGCAGAAGACAACGTGGCCAGTGAGTAGTGGTTGCTAAGGGGGGAGGCTCAGTGTGAGACATGTAACAATGCATTAGCAAGCAATCATATTCAAATGAGGAGAAGGATAGTGAATCCCAGTTTTCCCCTGCATGTGAGCCAGGTCCCAACAGTGTAAGAGCAGGAATAGCTTGGTGCAAGCCTTGGAGTTAGGTGACATCATGGAGGGTATGTCAGGCATACTGTAAGCGGATTGGAGCCCTGTGGCTCGGGTGTGCTCCTAGCTTAGCACAGCTAAGCTAGGGGGTGTGCCTAAACCTGCCTAGCACTCTTTACAAAGCCTAAGCGGGTGTGCGTGCCACACACCAGATTTTACAGGAAGAAAAAAGAAGTTAAACCAGGAAATAGCAGCAGTGTGCACATTTGAGCATTCTGCTTGTGCTGTGCACACATGGGCTTAAACAGTAAGGCAATGGGAAGGGAAAACAGCAGTAGGAAGGTAATCAAGGAGAACTAGCTTAGCTGGCATGTGAACTATATCAGAATCAGCCAATTACACAGGCAGCAGACCAGTCCAGCCCAGAACACTACTATAAACTATGCAAACACCTTCCCCTCTGTTTTTTCCCACACTCTACACCACTGGTGTAAACAAGCGGGGAACTTTCAACACTCACAACAGCAAAATGATAGGGGCTGCAATAGCTATCATACAACAACTTGTGGAGGAGGCTGAGGGTGGTGAGGATGTGAATGCTGTCAACTAACTCACAGTGAGGAGACGGAGAAGAGTGTACAGATCCAGGGTAACCTACCAGAGGCTACATGAGCTGGAGATAGTGGAGTGCTATAGGCTGGACAGGGACCTCCTACAGAAAATTGTTGAGCTGTGCCGGCCAGGCCTGACACACAGAACTAACAGAGGGGAGCCCATCCCAGTGGATACCAAGGTATTTGTAGGCCTATGAATACTAGCCATGGGTACCTTCCAAAGGCCAACTGGGGATATGATGGGGATTTTACAGGCATCAGCATCCAGGATACTCCATCAGTTCCTGGATGCCATGTCAGCACATGTTGGTGAGCATGTACATTTCCCGCAATATGCAACTGTTCCACCAAATAGCAGAATACCCTAAGGTAGTGGGTACTATAGACTGCATACACATATGCATCAAAGTACTGCCAGGTGATTAGGGTAGGGTCTACATCAACTGCAAGGGCTTCCCCTCCATCAACTGCCAGCTTGTGTGTGATGCCAAGGGCATAATAATGAATGTGTGTGCGGGCTGCCATGAAAGCTATCATGATTCCCACATCTGGCATCTGATGCAGCTGTACCAGAGATTTGCCAATGGGCACATCCCCGATGGTCACCTAGTGGGGGGTGCTGGATATGCACTGGAGCTGTGGCTGATTACACCCATCAGAAATGCACACACACCCAAACAAGAACTCCATAATGAGGCACACGCACAGACCAGAATTATAGTAGAGCATGTGTTTGGGATGCTCAAGTCACAGTTCTGGTGCCTGGACACATCCAGTGCAGCCTTGCAGTACTCACCAGCTGCATGTACCCAAATTGTCCATGTATGTGCCATGCTACACTACATGATCCTGTGGAAATGGCTGCAGAAGGAACAGCACGGGGCAGGGCCACACAGCCCCCCACCATTGCAAAGGCCTGCACAGGCACAGAGTGACTCAGAGGAGGAACAACCTAAGCCTGCCTCAGTAGGCAGAAGAAGGCATGCCCAGTATACCCTGGCCTTGGCAAAGAGGCAATCCATAGCACATACACTGACACAGGAGGGACCCAGGGAATAACACCTCTCTCTGACTTTCACATACAGTAAGAGGGATGCCAAACATTACACTACCTGTGCTTAACTATGTGTAGGGAGTGTACTATGTGCATCGAACATAGGCAGCCCTGCAACACCACCCTCAATACTGGGACACCCACAAGGTAAATGACTCACACATGCCAGTCAGGGGGGTTCACATACCCAACAACAGTCATGGCCAGCAGGACAGGTGTAGACAAACACAAACAAAGGCTGTGCGCTATGGCCTCTGAATGAGGCCTATGGGTAACCTCCCCCCTCAGGCCTACACAGACAGAGTACAACAGGTCAGGCAGTGGGATGTCAGTTCTGAAGGGTATGGAGTCAGAAACTAATATGTAGGTAATTAAAAGCTAAGATCTGTAGTACACTGGTATGCGTCTAGTCAGCACGATAGGTAAGACTACAAACTGAAATGGAGTACCCGACATACCAGTACAGTCTAGCAAATGTGTACAAGTGTCAGGTGTGCCCCCCCCATCCTACATAGGAATGTAGTCACAGTCAGGTGTGCCCCCCTCAATCCTGTGTAGAATTGTAGTAACAGTCAGGTGTGCGCCCCTTAACCTGTGTAGGAATATAGAAATAGTCAGGTGTGCTCCCCCATCCTACATAGAAATATAGTAACAGTCAGGTGTGCCCCCTCACAATCCTGTGTAGAAATGTAGTAATAGTCATGTGTGCCCCGCTTCTTATGCAGAAATGTAGTAACACTCAATGCCAAATGATTTACGGATACCCTGCAGAGACAGCATGCTACCTGCACATGTACAACACAAAGGACAGCACTGTAGTACAAACGACCTGGACTCAATCCACATATTCAGTACAGACAGCCATAATGGGAATGCCCAAACACTTAGAGAAATGAAGGCAATGTCAGTCAACGACACACTGAAAGGTCATACTGGGCATGCTCACACACAAACACATGTCTGTAAACACCGGTGGACCACACATATCTTGAAGCCGCAGATGTTAGTGCAGACACTCCTCAGTATGCACCACTCCTGCTTTGCACACACAGTGGATAGGAATACAGGCATGTATGTAAGGACAACACACTATAATAAGCCAAAGGTAGACATACATTGATGTGTGGAAGAGGGTGACTGTGACAAGGAGCCATCCAGGCCTGTCTCACCCAGCACACAGCCAAAGAGCCACAACAACATGAGGGTCAGATGTCACTCACTGCAGATACTAGCCACCAGTATCTGACAGCATTACAGAGTCTGTGGTGCACGTGCCAGCTGTACAACATGAATGTTCAAGGAAGTAGTCAACTAGCAGCTGTATACACGTACCTGTGAAATATGATCCAGGTTGTGCCCGCATGTGGTTTGTCAACCTCTAGATGAATGGGTTATAGCCCATGCAAACATACACACTGCCCTCTGCATAGCCCCACTATGACAAGCATGCTGAGGTCATCCACTGTGAAATACACCTTTGAGAGAGTTTTATCCCAGTAATCTCCATGGTGTGTCCCATAACTGTGTACTGCTGTAGTGTGATAAACTAGTTAGGTAGGAGTTCTAACCCCAGCCTTGGCAACTGTGTGTGTGTCTGTCCATCTCTGTCTGTGTAGGGAGCAATGCTGTTTAGGGTGGTCACACTCCTTACAATTGAAATGCTCTACCTTGGTAAGGCTGCTGATGTCATCCACCTAGAAATAAATCTCTGGGAAGGCTGTATCCAAGCAATCTCCATAGCATGTGACATAACTGTGTAGTAGTGTAGTGTGATAAAATAATTAGGTAGGAGTTCTAACCCCAGCCTTGGCAATTGTATGAGTCTGTCTGTGTAAAGTGCAATGTTTTTTAGGGTAGTCACACTCCCTACAAGAGAAATGCTCTACGTTGATAAGGCCACTGATGTCATCTACCTAGAAATGCATCTCTGGGAAGGTTGTATCCCAGTAATCTCCATAGCATGTGTCATAACTGTGTATTGCTGTAGTGTGATAAAATAGTTAGATAGGAGTTCTAACCCCAGCCATGGCAATTGTGTGTGTGTCAGTCTGTACATATCTGTGTAGAAAACAATGCTTCTTAGGGTAGTCAGACCCCTACAATTTAAATGATCCACTTTCTTAAGGCTGCTGATGTCATCCACCTAGAAATACACCTCTGGGGAGGTCTAAGCCCAGTAATCTTTGTAGTGCATCCTATAACTGTGTACTGCTGTAGTATGATAAATTAGTTAGGTAGATGTTCTAATCCCATACTTGGCAAGTGTGTGTGTGTGTGTCTGTTTGTCTGACCCTGTTTGTGAAGAGATCAATGCTTTTTTGGGTAGCCACACTCCATACAATCTGTATACTCTATTTTGACAAGGCTGCTGTCATTCACCTAGAAATACACATCTGGAAAGAATGTAGCCCAGTTATCACCATAGCCTGTGCCATAACTGCATACTGCTGTAGTGTGATATAGACCTCTGTAAGGGATTCTATACCTACACAAGTCAGTTGTGGATGCTTTGTGTGTGTTTCAATCGTTGTGCAGGGCGCAATGCATTTTAGGCTACTCACACTCAATACATGTAAAATGCCCTACTTTGGCAACCCTGCTGATGTCATTCATTGTGAAATACACCTTTGGGGAAAGCATTCTCCAGTAACTCCCATGGTGTGTCCTATAACAGCTCTATGCTGTAGTGTGCTATAGACCTCTGTTTGGGGTTCTATACCCACACATGTCAGTTGTGGATGTTTTGTGTGTGTTTCAATCTCTATGTAGGGAGCAATGCATTTTAGACTAGTCACACGCAGTACATGTCAAATGCCCTACTTTGGCAATCCTGCTGATGTCATAAAATGTGATATAACCCTTTAGGGAAAACATAGTCCAGTAATCTCCATGGTGCGTACTATAACTGTACAGTGATGTAGTGTAATAAATTAGTTAGGTAGGGGTTCTACTCCCAGACATGACAGGTGTGTGTGTGTGTGTGTGTGTGTGTGTGTGTGTGTGTGTGTGTGTGTGTGTGTGTGTGTGTGTATCTTGTGTAGAAGTGTGTGTGAATGTATGACAAATGGTCCCAATGTGAAGCAAATTTTGCAAATTTCTTATATGGTGGCCATAGTATATATCACAATGTCCATTGTACAGGGATGACAGATGTGAAATAGCCGAGAGGCTGGGGTGCAAATCCATACCCATACATGTGACATCAAGACCAGGCAATCACAGTTAGCAACCCCAGTAATACCCAGAACACACTCTCAACCCATGTCTCATACACACACACACACACACACACACACACACACACACACACACACACACACACACACACACACACACATGCCAAGGCAACAGCCAATATGTGTGTAGCCCACTGCATATTGGCGACCGATAGTAACTATGGAGTGATTGCAGTGGCCTACAGAGGGCATGACACCCTGTCCACCTGTACAATAGGCACATGCATGCAGACAGTGCACCTTCCCCATGTTCCCCACTAGACACCTGCAACACCTGTGGTGCCATCACATGTGACCCAAAAAAGACATACATACCTGAAAACATGCTCTGTATGGGCAGATGCCACTGACATCAGGGAATACCAATAGCATGACATTAATATAGGTGCAGGGTAAACCTGCTGTCCATTACCAGTTCCCACCACAGGTGGCCAAGACTGGCACATCTGATGATAATCTGTGTACACAACATGGTCCCGCCACCCCAGGAACAGTTACACATGTCACTGTACATGCATGTGGGAGGTGTGCACATCCCAGGCACTGTCCATGTTATGGACTAAGGAACACATACATGGCAAGAGATGCACAGCATTGGCCACACGCAATAGTCACCCAGGTGACTGGATGGTGGATATAATACCCACCTGTGTGGGCAAATGCAGATACCACAGCCCTGATCCACAATACAGACCACTGTCATGTGGCCTGATGCCGAGGTATACCCATCACCTACCCTTGTATAGCTGTCTGGCATAGTCGACCACCACATACCCATGCAGACATGTACCCATGCATGTCAGCACTGGCCCTTGTGTGTTTGTGTGTGTGTTGTGCATGATGCATATGATCACATCCACACTCACTGCAACCCCCAGTGGCATACTGAAACATGCTGTCTGATGTCAGACACCTCCCCATACCCTTTGCTCATATAACCTCCATATGTCCCGTGTGGTGCATGTGATAACTGCACAGTAATGTGTTGTGGCAATCTCACTAGTGATAACTGTATCACTGGCCCTGCCAAGTGTGTCAATGTGTGAGCATCCGTGTGAGAGTGTGACTGTGTTGATGCTGGCACCTGTTCATGCGGACTGGCACGTGTACTTCACATACCATATAGCTACCATATCCCTGTTGCAGATGTGACTCACCATCGCATACATGTTCTGAGAACTCCATAACAGGTAACCTATGTGGCGCATCACATAACTGCATAGGACTGTGATAGCACAACATAGTCTTCAGGGATTTGATACTCTGTGCTGGTAGGTGTGTGACCCAAACATACTTAAGTTTTACTCTCCCATCCCTGCCTGACTTGTCATTGCCTCTGTCTGCCTCACTCACTCCCTCACTGGTGAATGTGGAGACCTATACCTGCTTTGCTTAGGCAGCAGCATGTGCATTTTAAGTGATGCTCATGATCAGCTGATGGCCTCTGCACAGCTGATGGCCTCTGCATGAATTGCAGCCCTCCCCTAGCTGATTGCATGTGGAGCAGCTGTGGTAACATTCCCATAGCCAATTGCATAGAAACACATTCCAATATCTAGGAACATCATGATGGTGTTGGGCCTTTCCATTAACTGTGAGCAGGAACTTGATTTATTGTTTGGCAAACAGCATCTCAGATGGATTGGGGATTTACCACTGACAACATACACTGTGGAAACAGGCCAACACACAGGAGGGGGATATGTCTGACCTGACTACAGAGTGTAAGTGCTGCTATACTGCATTCGGAGTAATGTTGGTTTAACAAGGTGTGTGTGGATATGGCTGTCCTACAGGTATTAATACCTGTCATGTCAGTTCTACTTTATGAGGACTCCCTATCTGTAGGGTCATCTGCAGACTGGGCAGTGTGTGGTGCCTTTGGTTTCAGGTGTTACGCACAGAGCATGTATCTGTGAACTGCAGATGGTAGTGTGAAGATTGGAGTCTGTAGATGTTGAAAGCCGGGACAGTTACTGAATTCATATCCCTCATAGGACATATGTTGTGACAAACCCTGTTACAACAGTAAATGTAAGATGTTATCACAGCAACATGTCAATATTGGCTCTGTGTATGTGCTTCCAGCCACAACTCTGTCATTATATCTGGCAACAAGCCAGTGAGTTATTAGACTGCTACACATGTTATGTACAGTAGGGGTTATATTTGATGACATAACCTGGATATTCTGTGGTTGTTTGTACAGTACTGAGATCTGTGCACTTATGGTAAATGTCGACAGTGTGTGTATTGTTAATATGTACCTTGGCCTGTGTACAGACTGTGGTAGATGTCATCGTTCTAGGTCCTGTCCAATCTGATGTTACATGCTGCTCCACATTATGTTACTGTATTGGCTTACATGTTTGTAGGGCCATACACACACATGTCCCATACCACAGGCAGGCATCAGGCCAAACTGTATATGTGTACAGTATATGTAGGGTTAGTGTGTGAGTGGCACATATGAGGATGGTGTTGAACAGATAGTCCATATACTGTAATATTATGCTAGCTTACCATATGTGGCTGTGCTCACATTGGTTGTGGTTATGCACTTCTACACAGGTGTATCTTACCCTGTGCTGTGACATGCCTGTAGAGCCTGTTATATATGCAGATACATGTGCATTCCCCCATAAGAGATGTAGGCCAGTGTTGAGCCAGTCTTCCTGTAGCATGCACGGTGCTTTGTTACATGCCTAGCAGCTTAGTGTACATACCCAGTGAGATATCATGTGCAGATACTTGCCAAATGTACTGCTGGCGGGCCTCCCTTAACAGTCATGTATGTCAAGTATGTCAGACAAAGCGGTGGGATGCTGTACAGATGTATGTCAATATCTAGTGGGTAGTATGCGGCCATGGCACCTCTGTACCAGCAGTAATTATTTGTCAGGACAGACAAGGGTTTGTGAATGTATAACCTATGGGGCGAATGTATACCAGTCATTATGTGTTATACCCATCTACATAGCTGTTACTATCCATATTGTCAGGTTTGGTCCACATGTTCTGCATTAAGGGGTTCTGTGTATACCTCTGGACTGTACAGAGTGTGTCAGAATGCCCACATCTATTGGCCACTATCTCTGCTGTAGTCCACAGAAGCATTACGTGATTGCAGCAGTACTGTAATATGATGTCCATGGGTGTCTGTCAGTAGCCAATGGCACACATATGAAAAGCAGATGTGACCTCCCACACACCATGTCTGTGAAGACAATCCCTATTACTGTAGCAATAGTCTACTAATATACCTGCTATACATACTAACATCCCCTTGCACTATGGAGCTGGGACTATAGGGGCTGAGGTAGGGCTACACCCCATGTTCAGGACATATGGTGAATATATGTGTACATATGATTATCCAGATATCTATATAGATAATTACACATGTACATATCGGCATATATAGATGGGGGTGCATACGTACATAGATATGCATATACACCCAGCCATATACATATACAGAGCATTATATGTCTTTACATATACAGATAGTGTTACATATGCACGTATACGTATACCACACTGCCATTCCTGCCAGCAGTCCACTGCTGTTGTATCCACCGCACATACTGTGAGACTGGGGCCATATATGTGTGGGCTTCACCTACAGAATACATGTGTGCCCATATGCACTCCAGAGGCCAGTGTATGTAACAGTGGCATATGGCCCTGTAGTTATGAGTCTGAGGGGGATGCACCATACATAACCTAGGCTGTTACAAAATGTGGGGGTATCAGGGGTGGGCTGCCGTAAGGTATCTGGATGTACAGTACCAGACATTTCACATACCTTGACATTACTTACATAAAGTGGGTTACTGCAGGCCTACTGCCCCCTGCCATACAAACTGTTCTGTTTGCCAGTGTGCCTGTGATGGTGTCAGTTATGCCATGTTATGCAACAGTTACGTCCCATTTGGCCAACTGAAGAACTGTACCACCTAGTGATTGTGTACAGAGTGTAGATAGGGGCTGCTGGACTATACACCTGCATCACTTACTACTGAATGTGTGGTATCCTGTGGCCTAGTCTGTCATTACTATTGTACGATTTAAAGGGCTTGGTCTGGACAGCAACAGTTGTGGACTTTTCCAGACTACTGTATTAGTAGAACTGTTTCACAGTTGCATTACTTTGTTTATATGGATGTCAGTGTCAGAACTGCTATATGACATGGCATATACATCTGTAATAGTACACAAATAAAGGTATTCCATTTCTGCAAACCTGTGTGTGGTGTTTAATCCTATGACCTCTCTGTGGGTATATGCTGCAGGCAATAAATGTCATTTGTATGGGTTGCTCATCCAGTGTCCAGTTGCTAGGGTATTAACTGTAGGCATAGTGGCTGTTCCATATTGTGTGCACTTACTACATGAGTTTTGCTTACTGTACATATTTCTGCATGTGTATGTGTAGCCACGTGTATACGTGTATATCTATCTATATATATATATATATATATATATATATATATATATATATATATATATATATATATGTATCTGCATATATGTGTCTGTGTATATGTATCCTGGGGATGTACCTAGCTTCTACATTTTACATTTCCTATGGGAGCCAGACTGTACTGCATATGTTACCAATACCAGCCTGACATCATACAGGTGGGATGTAGTACTCTTAACACATTGTGCCCATGATGCATCAGGACCAGGTTATGGTATCTGCAACACTTGGTAGTGTATTGCGGGTGGACGTGTTTGGCTGTGGGGGGGTTGGTATACCTATTCGTACAAGACGTATATTGTTTGGGGCCTCTCAACCCGATTAATGGTGCATGTGGACATTTATGATTTAGTTAATCTCCCATTGATATCTACACATGTATGTCCATATATACCTATATGGATATATATATATATATATATATATATATATATATATATATATATATATATATATATATATATATATATATCCATATATACCTACATAGATCTGCTTACTTATATGTAACTTGTATATATGTAGACATATAGGTGTAGATATATATATATATGTGTTGATGTAGGCATTTGCATGTATATATGTTCATACATATTTATATATATGTATATATCTCTAAATGTATATATATATATATATATATATATATATATATATATATATATATATATATATATATATCTACATACATTGATATGTTGTATCCATTTAGATATTAATATATTTACACACACACATACATCTAGATGTTGGTATACATTCTCTGTACTGTTGCATGACTGGGCTGGATCATATGTTTCTGAAACATCAGATTAATGTATGTCTGACATGGCTTAGTGGTAAATTACTTTGTCTACGGTGTGTAGTGTCTTGGGTTCAAGCCTTGAAGAAGCTGTTTATTTTGTTGCTGGGCAGAGCACGGGACATTGGATACAGAGTGATCAAGGCACTTTTAAGCAGTTGTAAGAAGGTTTGCACATGTTTGTGTGGAGGTAAGCACTGCTAACTTCCGGTTGCAGTTTCTTATACTCAGCTTCTAAATTGCTTAACGTGTGTAGGCGTTGCTTACCCCATGCACAAACAGGCTTAAACCCGCTTACTGCTGCTTAACAGTGCTTACTGCCACTTACCCTCGTGCTAATTTCTTTAAAAGAAAAGAAAAAGGGGTTCATAGGAAAGTGGTGAAAAAAGTGGCACAAAGAGGGAATGACAATAGGGAAAATAGCTACGGATATGCAGGAAGGGTGTAGGGAAGGTCCATGGCTGCCCATTTATTCTACAGCAACAGCTGTGCATATACACTGAATTTGGAGGTAGATGTGGACACTCAATCCCCTAGCAGAGCGGTAAGGATAACAATAATAAGTTGTGATGCCAATTAGACCGGATTACATGTGTCCAGTGGACACATGTGCGAAATGGACAGCTATGTATGGGGTGTGATTTTTTTATGGGAACAGATTGCCCTTTTTCTTTTTTTTTTCAGGTGAGAGTGGGATATTGGGGAGGGGTAGTAGGTATATTTGGGGAGGTAGGTAGGGGAGGTTAACAGCCAAGATGCACAAGAGGCATACAGGGTGGTATATGACAAGTGGGGGGGGGCTAAACGCCTTGATGGGGAGGGGTGTTGGGATATTGGAAGCCCACAATCTCCCTAGTGGTAACATTGGGACTGAGGTCCCCACCCATGGGCAGTCACCACTGTACCTTGACAGCCCGAAGGTGGCTGTGCTTGGAGCTGAGCCGCAGAGCCAGGCTGACTCTCTAATTGCAACACGCAGCCCTCTAGCTGGGATAGAAGATCACCAAACTGCTCACTGATTGCTCTATGCACCACGACCCCGACCTGCCGATGGGTGACAGATGCCTGTCCACACCCACTCTCAGGGGGGTGAGCCCCATCCCCTGAGGTGGTTCCACCTGAAGGTGGTGCAGGACCAACAGACAGGGAGGTCTGGGGTTGGGCCCCAGACATGCTAGTGCCCTTTGCCTCGGCCAGCTGAGGTGGAACAAGTGGGTCCGCTGGGACCGGCCTTCCGAAGCGTGCTACAGTGTTTAGATTTTAACATCATATATGGGTTAGTAATAGTCAACACATTCCAGAGTTAGGCATAACAGCATGCATAGATATTCCCATTAACCCAGACACCAGATACAGAACAGTTGCATAGCAAACAAAACACATGCATATATGGGACCACAATGGTAATAATAACAGCATGCAGGTACGTTGATGGCACCATGCCAACAATGACGGAATAATTCAATATGGCACATGCATGGGAACCATTAATATATTAACAACCAATTGGACAGTATCAGAGTTAGTACATACCAGCTGGGGTGGATATGTTGATTATTTTTGGAGATAAGGTGGGGCGAGAGACAGATGTCAGTTAGCAAGTAGTATATTCCTGAACTCCACATTACTTTCCTAGTCAGTGCTGTTATCTGTACCTTACAAGTCTTACTGCACTACCTTATAGACCTATATTGGACACTGATATGGCTGTCAACATCATTACACATGAACCGGTTTTACCTGCAGTATACACCTCTTACCTGTTATACCTGTGGAGGGAATGTTTGTTAATACTAACTGTTTGTACACATACTCCCGGATTCCAGGTTGATGTTTTGTACTATGCTATCCAACTCTTTCTGCACAGATGCTGGCCATGTGTTGACCACATACTGGTGTGCCTAGACATATCTAGAATATTGCCCTCTTCCACTTTTAGTGACCTGACACGCACATATACATGCTTTCCTACACAGTTATATTATGTAGCACAGTGTAGGTGACAGTGACCAGTGATACCTTATTATTTAGAGAAACTGCAGCACTCACAATCACCTACTATACCAGGGTGGATAGTGCCAGTACAGGTTATATTGGTTTGTATTTCTCAGCACAGTGTTTGTATCCAACGTACCTGTGGGAGCAATGTTTGTTAGCACTACCTGGCTGTTGCCACACAAGGTTCCAGATTACACATTAGTATTATGCACATACATCTCACTCTGTTACTGTACACACTCTGGTCACAACTTGACAACATGGGAGTGTAGATAGGTCATACTTGAAATATTACTCTCCTAACAATTCTACAGTGACAGGTGTGTTCTCATGATGGTTGACAATACACTTGTATTCCCTGTTTGCTGGCTACAAATCTAGGATAATCCCACAGACTTACCAGGGGGACAGGGGGACAGGCAGCAGATATGGGCACATATATTGGACATTCTGGCCTCATGTGTAGGGTATGAATCTGTATGCAGTCTAATTCCACTCCCATGATTCAGATCATGGCTGTGTCTGCTACAACTTAAACACTGCCCATCACAGTTGTGTCTGCTATATTGATATTGCTGTATATCTCCAATCTGCTTTCTGTCTTATTAATCCCCTGTGCTTATGCATTCTGACCTTGTATAACAACACTCTTATACAGATTTCCTAGACAGTTATTTCTTGTAGGACAGTGTGGGCAACAGTGATATGTAATACCTTATTATTCAGAGCAACTGCATATCATTTTTGTATTTCTGGGCACAGTGTTGGTATCTGACAGATCTGTGGGAGGAATGTTTATTAGCACTACCTGAATGTTCCCACACAGTACCAGGTTCCACATTACTATTATGCACATATATCTCACTCTGTTACTGTACACACTCTGACCACAACTTAACAAGTTGGGGTGTAAATGGGACATACGTGGCTTCTTAGTCACATAAGGTATTGGGGAGTTGCTAGTGTGCCAGGTTTGTTGTCATAGATGTGTGTCAATCAGTTGTATTTCCAGTTTGCTGCCTATACATCTGGGATCATCCCACTGATTTCCCAAGGGGACAGGTTGATAGGCATTACATATGGGCCAATTTAATAGACATTCTGGACATATCTGTACAGTTGTGGGGTATGATTCTGTATGCAGACTACTACCACTGGCAGGATTCGAACCATGGTGGTGTGTGTTAAAAAAGCAACAGTTCACATTTCAGTTGCATGTGCTATTCAGTTTTGGTTGTTTGCATTTTCCCTGTTTACTGTCTAAATATCTTTCAGTTGTACTAAATGGCCTCTGAGGATTACACCTGTCATATACAGGCATTAGTACACATTCAATTTATGGTGCATGGTGTGGGTATCAGTGCTTAATACTGCAATACTATTACATGATTGCAAATCTACATTACCATATGATACCAGAATATACACATGCAGTCCAGCAGTTAGACCTATTTTGTCAGGATATTACACTTTTATTGCCATACAAACAATATGATACTCTTCCTGCCATATTCCATAATGTATGCAGTACTTGCCTTGAACAATACAGGTTTCATACTAGCAATTCATTTACTACTACTTTTATTTTTATTTCTTATAACAGTAAAAAGCATGAGTGTTACTGACCTGCCTTGTGTAGCAACTGTGCCAGGTGGCAGATGTGGGCCTCCTGGTTCTTGGCCCACTCCATTGCAGCTGTGGGAGACATAAGAGGAATATTTAGATATACCTATCCATGATATACCTGAGCTGGCACTTATTACACACATACTGGGGATATACTTACAAATGGCTAGAACATCCCCTGATGCTCTGGCCTCTAGGAGCCACTCCTCCAAGAGGTCCCCCTTCCGCCGCTTTAGGTCAGCATAGTGGTGTCTGACCTGCTCACCAGTGGCACTGTTGAGGTTGTGGGCGGGATGGTCCCAGGACTCTGCGTTATATTGGAGCCCTAGTACTTGCCCTGCAGCAGTTTCTGTGCATGGTCTTTAACTAGGAGTCTTACCATGACCTTGGACTTCTGGATTAACCAGCGGTGCACTCTAAAGCATACTCCTTCTCCCCTTGCTGCCATAGTGCCTGCAAAGGGAAGCTACAACCAGTTATGAGTGGTATTCCTGCCTGTTGGGTTTAAATAGAGCTGATTTCCCACACTTTTCTGTGATTGGCCGATTTTGAAAAGGCTAAGTTATGGACAAACCTGCTTACCTAAGGCTGGCATTGTATAAAGAGGTATACTACTGGCCACAAAGAGTTAGCTGGTCTACACACTGCTCACACCTCCTAAGCTGGCCTGTGCAATGCTTTGCATTGCCTACATTACACATTCATTATAATGCCTTTTTGGCATTGTGTTATTATTCATTACACCTTATATGTATGCCTAGTATCCCTGATTGATGTGTACGTACACTCTGTGAGGTCCTTGTGTTTTATTGGGGACTTCGACACTCTATTACAATTACACCTCACATCTGGGCTTACTGCTGTACTCCAGTTTACATAGTTATGTTATGTAGTAGGTTATGGCACATATGACTTTATACTGAAGCCTTTCACAGGTTCAATTTGGTTATACTTTGGTGAGGACATGTTTACTACTACCGCATTCTTCTGTACTTCTGTGATGACTTGGTGGATAAATACTGGGACTATGGTGTATGGGGTCCTGGGTTTGAGACCTGCATGGCTGTTTATTTTGTTGCTGGGCAGAACAAGGGCTATTGAATACAGAGTAATTAATGCACTTTTGAGCACTTGTAAGCAGGTTTGTGCAACGGTAAGCACTGCTAACCTGCCATTACATCTGCTTAAAGCGAATTAGCTTCAGAATTGCTTAGCCAGTGTAGGCATTGCATACCCCTATGCAAACACACTTAAACCCACTTACTAGTGCTTTAATATTCTTACTACTGCTTATTTGTGCTTACACCTGCTTACTAGTGTCTTATTCATTATGACACTGACACTTCACATGTGCATTTCCTGCAGTACTCCAGTTCATAAATATATGTTTAGTGGGTTTTGCAACAAAAATATTGGTCATAACATGCTTTGCCATGGAAAATGGAATGTGCTGCAGTGGAACTCAAACCGGGAATGCCTGCTCGTAAGGCAAATGATCTGCCCACTACACTATTGCTCTGCTGCTTCATTTGCATATAATGTCCTTGTTATCCTCTTCAGTCTTTTAAGCTGCTTTAACTGTAGCTAAGTGATAGGCACACCCGCGCACCTATGGCTAGCTTTAATTGGATTTAAAAAAAAAATAAAAGGGCTTCTTCATTCCATTTATATGCACTGCTGCTGTTGTACACATGGATGACTGTTGGTGGGGATATGCAGACACCTATGAGTGTTCTCGCTCATTCCTTACCCCTTTCTGCTGTTCTACATTGCAGGGGCATGTTTATTCTGAGAGCTCTGCTCTCAGACACATCCCCTGCACTCTTACATGCTCCGTGTATACCTAGGAGCTTGGGCAGCACGCCTTATTAATATGCAAGGTGCGCTGCCATCCTGCTCCTAAACGGGCGATTCCGTGCAGGATTAAGCTAGTCCTGCATGAAAGTTTAGTAAATCCAGGGGAGGGAGATGATCACAAAGGGAATCTGTGAAGGTGCCAATGGAGACATACTTAGTGGAAGCAGACACCAATATCCAATTGAAAATTAAGCCACTGTTTTTGGGATAGTTATAGCATGTTGGGGAGGAAATGAGTTGAGTGAAACCAAATAGGTTTAGGCTAGCTGGTGGATATTTTGTTGAGACAGTCTGCCAAGTGAAATTAACATAACCTAGGATTATCTTTTCATTAGAAATTGGATGTGTGATCCAGTTTAGAATGTTTTCTAGGGTTGTAGCATTATTACTTGGGGGGAATACAGAGAACTGTCATACATATTTGCTTCTGGTTATTTAGTTTAAAATGGGAGATGAGAAGTTCAACATTATGGAAATTGGGAATTGGTTTATTGTAGAGTAGGATTTATAGATAGTCAGGGTATAGTAATGCTACTCCACCACTTTTTTGAGTTCTATCAGCCTTGATGATATTATAATCAGGGAGTGATACTTATAGTCAAGTATATGGGTTTCAGTGATTTTTCAGTTATGGCAAGAAGATCTGGAGTAATTGTGAGAGATCCAAACATGGAGTTCCGAAATTTTATTATAGATGCAATGAGTATTTAAGAAAATGAATTTAAGCTCTTTGGGTGAGTTTGTGATAAGTGAATTGAGTTTTGATGGTTTTGGTGATGTGTTCCCTGTTTTGGTAGGAGATGGGTGGGCTGAGTAGGAAGAGTGGCTGGCTTGTTATGAGCTTTGGATGCTACTGGGGAGTCAGGATGGGAAGAACGGATGGGATGAATATCCCCACAAAGAGTTAAGAGAGAAAATATTGATATGTTTGGTAAGCTTGTTTTGGTTTAACTGTAGAAGTTAGTTTTATTTTTGTGTGGTAGGTGCAAAAGTTTAGTAATTTGAATTTGAAGTGAAGACTGGGTGAGTGTTCGTCTATGCTGAAAGTAATTAGTTGTGAAGTAGGAGTTATTTAAATGATTAGAGATGGAGCACATAGTCTGAGAAATGTGTAAAAGGCTGAATGATGTACGGTAAGTTGTAAGCTGATAAAACAGGAAGAGTAAGGATGCAGTAATATTTAAGAGAAGCATGGTATGTAACTTTGTAGAGAGATATGTCAGAGAAAGAGGAGCTAGAACACTGGGGTATGAATATAGGAGGGGTAGGAGTAGATAGCTGAGTGAGGGGGTGGGGTAAGTAGTGTTTGATGTGGTTAGTTAGCAAATGTAAGAGAGGAAAGAAAGTTAAAGTGCTTAAATGCAATTTGATGGTTTAGGAATTGTGTATGTATTCTTGTGCCCAGGTTATGTCTGTATGTTTGTGTATGCCTTTCAGAGGGGTAGGAAGTAAGTGGAGCTCTGG
>NC_056742.1:36998349-37023349 GCF_019279795.1 Protopterus annectens | reverse complement strand
ACTTTAAACTGCTGAGGATGCAGATCATAACACTTTACCCCTTCTACCTCCATATTTTGTAAGGATATACAATCAGTGTCCCCTGGGTCATCAGCTGCCAGTCCCTCAAACTTTTTCTCGAAGTGTAAGTACAAAGGGAACAATCTTTTCACTGGCAGTTTCCTAGGGAAGTCAAAATGAATCACAACCAGTGGTACTTCTGCTCCCATATGGACCTTCTCTACACCCAACCAGAGGATTTGATGATACTACTACAAATTTACTAGACTTGAATAAGGTCTCTTATTTTATCCTGTTGCATACCATTTACTGCCTATCTACCATTAGTTATACATGAAAAAATACCCACCTTTTGTAAGATCAGCACCAGCAGCAAAAAGTAAGGTCTACATCAGGAGTAGCAGAGTCTTTTATTAAATTATACTTGTGGATATGTTGATCTTTTGGATAGTATAGCCATGGTTTTCCCCATTTTAAAGCATATGTGTACTTCTTTTTTGTCATAACATTGTAACAGACAAATATTGATTTAATTTTACAGTCTACTCTGTCTTCATAATTAAGTATAACAAAATAATATCTATAGTGCAGATAAAGAGTAATAATCCAAAAATGAATAATCTCTGATGTAATGCAAGCAACTCACTTTATTGTACACATTAGTTAAAACTTTCATCCTACAACTAGTATTTCATCTTTAAGTATCAAGTTCTTATTTATGTGCCCCAGAAACCTGAAAATAATATGCCAAGATGCATTTGCCAGAGACATTTCCGGTCTAAGGGAGTTGAACATCATGTTTATTTCTAGAAACCCTAAGAAGGTCACATTTAATGCCTTTAATACACTCCCTGGAAGGACAGTAACGGCACTATTACCCTGTGCTTCCTTCTCTGGCTTCATAAAGTACCTTCTCTCAAAACTGTCAAAGTCACCTAAGTGAGCTTGCAAAACTTATATGCCAAAACTGCATTGCAATATAGTAGAAATACTCACTTGTAATTGGATTACATCTCCATGAACAGAGCTTTCTAATGTAAACATCACTTCCAGAACCTTCACAATGTCTGCATTTTCTCTTTGTATATAAGCAATGTCCCTCAACATCTGAGCAATTCAACAATTCAGATTATTGACTTTTTCCTTCAAGAGACATGGTTGTTCAGAAGGCAGAAAAATAACTCAGCATTTTATACTGTTTGCAGTTATTCTGTATATTCCAAAAACTGCAGCTAAAATTATTTTTACAGTTTAAAACTATAGCAAAACCTCACAAAATTGTTCTTGGACAGGAGAACCAAGTTTTAGGATACAAGACATATGTTTACTATATAAAGGGCACTTTTTTCTCTCTAACTTCCATAAAAAGATCTTCAGTCTATTAATGTTAGCCCTATCCCCATGGCCTTTATTATCTTAGTGCTGAGATGTAGTCCAGAAGAAATTACCTACCACTGCACAGAAGTTAATGTACTTTAAAGTATAGAGCCAATGGCAAAGACTTTATCACCTGCATGGAGGGTGAAAAACTTGCCTGCGTGCTTCATTAAATTGTTGGCACTATGATCTCATTAATGAACTGAGTGAATAGTAGGAGACGAAGACCTGAGATGCATGGAATGTGCAGTGTCAACAGTGTATATGTTTGACGATTTATTTCATTCATTCTGATGGCTTGCTTTCTTTATTTAGAGAATCAAGTGGTCTGTATCACATCCCTTAAAAAAGATCTAGGAACTGTCATTCAACAAACTCAAGGCACTTAGTGAAATCTCATATGAAGCTACAATTTCTTGCAACTGGAGATAGTTGTTGATAACACATCTCTTACAGAGATACAAAAGCAATAAATGCACCAAAACTGTGACTGTGCCCTAAGCTTGTGAAAAGTCCTGTTTATGCGTTGAGGGAATATAGACAGGTCAGGCATATGCCCAGTAAACAGGAGTTTATTTAAGAACTATTTCTAATGATACAGAAATGTGTTTACTTTACTTTTCCTAGGGAACAAAGGACTAAAAACTTTTTTAGCTATTTTCTACCCTGAAATAAATTGAGGTCAACAGGTAAGCTTCTTTTATGAACCATGGCTGAGAGATGATCTCTACATGACATTACAGCTTTCCTTCTCAGAGTTATTTATGTGAGCCTAGACATTTAATTCTGTGCTTCCAAAGTGCAACATACTGTTGAGGATCTTCATTAGGAGATCATAGAAATATTCTACTTTATCAAGTAGTAATGATACAGAAATGTGTTTACTTTTTCTAGGTATCAAAGGAAAAAAAAAAAATAGTTATTTTCTATCCTGAAAAAATGGAGGTCAGCAGGTAAGTTTTTTTATGGAAAATGACTGAGAGATGATCTCCACATGACATTATAGCTTTACTTCTCAGAGTTATTTATGTAAGCCTAGAAATTTAATTATGTGCTTCCAAAGTGCAATGTATCACCGAGGCTCTTCACTAGAAATTATAGAAATATTCTACTGCTTCATCAAGTAGTACTCGCTTGGGGTTAACCCTATTAATAAAGCTTTCTATAATGTTACAATCAGATTCCTATGTTTTATGGATTCTGCAATGGTTAGGGAATGTAAAAACAGGAGCAGGGTTGCTGAAAAGAGTCAATCGCTACACTAGCATCTCTAATATTTCAGATATTAATTCATGAATCAATGTTAGCTTGCTGTCAAAAGCAAACACCTAATCAGTATCAGTTCTTACAGACAGTGACAAATGCTGTGTAAGATCAAAAATCTGTAGTAATACATGTCTCTTCCTGAGTCTTTTCTAACTTTTATTCTTTGTTTAAGTCATATAACAGAACAAATTCAACTTTAACTTTCAAAGTGGCAGCAACCTGGTGCACTGTCTTCAGCAGCTGACAAAAGAGAAACAAATGGAACAGAGATACAAGAAAAAGAGAGTAATTTGAGCTGCTGAGTTTAGTATATTCAAAGTCACTATTACACAACAGATAATCAACCTCACAGGTAATTAACAGCTCAGGATGAAATAAGGAAAAAAAAAAGCAATACCAACCCCTCCTTTACGTTCTTCTTTCAGAGCACAGGATATAACTTGATGAAGACATTTTTAAGTATTGAATGTCTCATGACAGCCAACTTTCATACAATGCCACAATATCATTAAGTCGTTTTGTAATCCAGTTTTGCAAGAAATTTATTGAAGATTACTAAAGGTTTACAAGATTTTGTTAGTGGGATCAAAAAGAATGATGTTTATTATGGTGAATGTATCCAGGCAGTAAAATAAGTATGGAAAAGAAGAAGTATATTACTGCTATTTTCAAATAGACATTTACTAGCATATCTCCCAGAGACAGATAGCAATTTACTATTTCTTTATGAATAAGCCATATAATAATGGAAGCATGGAGTGATGGTTAATATGTAAGGTAAATAGGCCTAGAAACATAGAAAGTGAAACCTGTAAATGTGTGCAAAAATGACACAGTAGAAGATGCCAGGTGGCACACAACCTTCAATAATATTAATATGAGTCAGGTATATGAAAGAGCATTTTAACCTCTTTTTCCCAATATGGTCCACTTAGCATTCTGGCTGACCATCTGGCTGGGGTTCCCAAACAACCACGAATCCCCCCATTGCTCTTCCCAGGCTAACACTGACATAGCTAAGCATGAGCCATTTGACTTCTTGGGGATTTCACATTATGGTGTCTACTTGTAATATATGGGGAGTGAAGGTAGAGCTATCACATACATGGCAGTCAGTCAGCTGCCCATAGCCATATCATTCCTCCTAGCATGCTGAGATATGGTGTTCAGCAGTGAAAGCAACAATGATTGTCCTTAGGATATACCTATTCTGGGTACTTAGACTGACCCACCTTCTAGTCTTCCCACATGCCCACCTTTGTCTAATATACAGAGTTATACACTAAGCTACAAACAAGAGAAATACTAATGTTTCAAGCACAAAAAAAATCAAGCCGTTTACCTAAAGGATCCTCAAACAGAGCAGACAGATGTGCTGCTAATGTGCTGTGTGTTTTAATTATATCAGCTACAGAAACAAGGCTAAGCAGCCCCAAAGGGAGGTGGAAGTGCACATATTTTATGACACTTGGTGCAGATGTATAATACTGCAATAAGCACAACAAATGAATACTGTTAGAAAGGTAACAAAGCACAATATTTTATTGTTAGATTCACCAGTAAGGTTACTGCTATAAACTGGGAATGCAAATCTTTCTTGTAGAGTCGGACTTCAGTGCATATTATTCCTAGTTTATAGCACTCCAGATTGCATATGTATTTGAGCAAGTACTCACTCAATTCAAATGCAGTATTTTTAAAAGGTAAGTTATATAACATAATAGAAATTCAATTAAAAACACATATAACTTCATTCACTAGTATTATTTAAAAAGGACTATGTTTACTTTACCGCATCCTATGTGCATTTTAAAACATTGTATTCTCAACTATCTTTATTCTGTAAAGATATCTCAAAGTAAGTGTTGACTGAAATGATACCTCAGGAGGGAAGTAATGCTCAGTTTATGAATGGAGACCACATTTTACAAGTGCTCTGTTTCTTAAGCCCCTTGTAAATGCATATATTTCATCTCTGACAAGAATGAATTTCCAGACTGCAATTCAGAAACAAAAGGAAAGATTTCCAAATGAATGTTTTTGCAAACATATATAAAACATGATTTCAACAACCCTTCTATGTTAGTTATGGAGGGAGATGAAAAGTTAATTTTACAGGTAGGTGGCTTGCTGGGTGAGACTGCAGTGAACTGCATAAAATAGTTAGACTAGGACTGTGGTACAGAAGCCCAGAAACAGGTTTGACATCAAGGCATGAAGTTTTGCTTGCACATACTGTAGTCATACAAAAGATAAAAAAGAGAGCAAAACAGTAGTAGGTGCACAGTCCCCTAACCCATTTGGACAGAGGGCTAAGTTCAGAGATGACATATGCTGGTGAAATGGGTGGGAGGGTGGCCTAATGGTTAAGGTGTTTGCCTTACAAATACAAGGTGCAGGGTTTGAGTCTCACAAGGGATAATTGGCTAGGCTTAAAATGGCTCGCAAGGGCAGTTAGCTTAGTATGAACCTATGAAACTATGAAACTATGAAACTATGAAACTAAACTATGAATTAGCTTTATCAGCTATGCAAAATGTTTTTTTAAACACCATTATTGAGTTATCACTTGTGACATAGCAAATTTACATTTATATAAAGGTAATCAAACTATATTAACAAATTAACATAAACAAACATTATACTTCACATATATTGCTATATAACCTAAGCAACATTACATAAATTATTCAATTCCTGCCCCCTTCTTTTAAACAAGAAATACCTTTATTAAACCATCACTTCCAACATAAGCAATCTTAATCTCTTATTGGAAGAGGAAAACTGACCAATACATCACCCTAAATTACAAAATTCACATGTATGTATTAAACTGATGTGTTTTAAGGCAGGATAATTTGCTCATATGGCATTACTTTATTGGTAAAGATTCTTTTTTTTTTCTTCATAGAAGACATGTAGGAACATAGGCACTGCATCTGTTAAAAATGTTTACTTGTGTTGTTTTTATAATATTTTGCATGAATACATCTACCCAAAGTATATTCTTCACATTGTAGAATATTACTGTTACGTGACTGATGATTTTGGAAAAGTATACAATATGCCCTGAAGCAGATAACAGAGAAGAATTGCTGAGTAGACTCAGTGCTCAGTTACATTAAGACACACAATGGAATACTAAGCAATGGCTACTTGATTCCTTTGTCATGCACTCTGTGTGAGAGCCTGCATGCTATCGATCTTAGAGAATAGCTGTCACCCCCCTCCCCAGACTCTTTCTTTTGCATTTGCCCAGAACTGAGATAAGTTGTTAGCCACAAACAAGATCCAGTATCTAGTTTTCTGTTTGGTGCTGTTATCCTATTGTATTTTACTTGAAGACAAAGATATCTCTATGTGTATAGCTTTCTGGACACTACCCAGCCTTAGCAATCATTGTGTAACAAGAACAAAGTTCTGCCCATTTTTGTGATTTATGCTATAGGCTCATGCTGATTTAGGGGAAGACAGCACGTTTGTGTAAGCCTAACCTTTGAACCACAATAGATGCAAAATGGTCACTGAGGAAGTGGAGCAAAGTTCTCCTCTGCATGTTTCTATTCACAGTGACTAACTAAACCCATTCTCTGTGCATAGCCTTTGAACTACTACCCATACAGAAATTGTCATTATGGAACGTAACCAAAGTTCCCTCCCTGTTTTTTCTGTTGTATTATTCTGTTTTATAGGAAGGCATTGTCATGCTCCTTTTCTAGCCTACAAAACACCAAACATCCCAAAAGTTATGTGATACAGTATTAAATGAGTACTAGAGGGCATGTCTCATTTTGTTAACTGATATGTATAGGATAGTGCTGCTATTAAATTTTATCTTTTCAGCAAATGAATGGGGAGTGTTCATTCCTCTCAACTGTAGAGATTTTTTGCAGAATATCCAGATTTTGCCTCATATTTTTGGTCTGCTCCTCACAAAATTTTGGTTTTCTGGCAAATCACTGGCAAATTGTTGAGGATTGAAGTCAGAAAATAATAACAGAAGTTTGAGTTACATACTTTATACTCTTCAGAAAATTAATGCTAATGCAAAATATGTTATTTTATCAACTTTCTAAGTAAGAGTAATATGTAAAAAATGTCTCTATTTTTTGGGCCTTTGACCCGCCATTATATATGGCTTTGTCCAGATTTCTCAGTTTTAGAGGTTGATAGGTATGTAAGTGATAAAGTAAGAGGTCACTAAAGAGTTAGTAGATTCTGAAGACCTAAAATGTAGCTTACATTTCTGTTAGGACCAAGTATAGGAGAGGATGCTTGGAAACAGCTCAGTCGCTGCCAGCACACTGAAACCTTTTAATGAAAATGAATGAGTGCTTTCATCTTTAATAAGTTACACATGCTTCTTCATATTCAAAAGAAACACAATTCACATCCAATAATTACCCACGTGCTCTGGTTATGTTACTATTAAAAAAAGAAAACAATAGATGGAGCGGAGCCTAGATGGCTTACTGGTAACAGCATCTTTTTAGAGCTCCATAAAAAATGTACTTGAAATTAAGAAAAAAAATAACATCATCAATTAGAAACAGGAAAACTTCATAGATGAACTTTTAAACTACAACCATATCAAATTTCAAGAAATTCTCGAGAGTTTTTCCTGTCAAAATATATTGGAGATCTTCACAACAATATGAAAATGGCTAGCTCAAAGAACTCCTACACAGAGTCTACTCTGAAGAAAGAAATTCAATTGATGTCTTCCACACTACATGAGCTGTCCTTGAAAATGGATAGATTCACAGACAATCGGGAAAATCTAAAAGAAAACTGTCAAAAACAAACTGATGTCCTTAAGGAAACATTACAAAAACATCAAAATAAAATAACTGATATGGAAACATCTCTAACTGACATAGATGGTAGTCTTAAAGAGGAGGAAAATCGGACAGAATTTTTATTAACTGGCTAACCAACAAAATAGAAGATCTGGAGAATAGGGAGAGGAGAACCAACTTAAGAATTTTTGGTCTACCAGAGAAAACTGAGGGAGAAGGCATCATAACCTTTTTAAACTCATGGCTTCCTGAAATCCTAGACTTAAAGGAGGGACTTTTATATGAAATAGAAAGAGCTCATAGAGCCATTGGAAAACTACAACCTTCTTCATCTAAAACACCACCAAGATCAATTGTGGTAAAATTTCTATCATATCACAACAAAGATCTTATATTAAAATCAGCCTGGAGGAAGAGTCCCCTAACGTACAAACTAAGTCAGATAAGATTTGATAATGACTACTCCGCAAGAGTGCAAGAACAAAGAAAAAACATGGCCTTTAGTGAAACTTCTAAAACAAAACAAAATAAAGGCACAACTAGTTTATCCAGCTAAAATCAGAATCTTCCACTCAAATGACTGGAGAAATTTCAATAACTTTGAGGAAGCAACATCATTTATCAAAAATAATAACATCATCTCCATCCCTGAAGAAATGAATTTGGACTGATACAACTAATCTGAAAAGATCTTCAGAGAAAAACTCTTGGACTGATGTGAAGAAAAAGAAAC
The DNA here is from genome assembly GCF_019279795.1 of Protopterus annectens. NCBI lineage: Eukaryota > Metazoa > Chordata > Ceratodontiformes > Protopteridae > Protopterus > Protopterus annectens. Next base: position 37,015,174 of record NC_056742.1, on the reverse strand, counting down.
AAATAACTGAACATAAAATTATTGAATCTCTCAAAGATCCAACTAATTTATAGATCACTGGTACTACATCAACTTAAAAAGTATGTATATTAACTATTTCATTGATTATAACATAGTGGTATTTCTTTCTTTCTATTAGTGAATACATAAGCCTATCTAACATTACTTCTAAACTTGACATTAAATTCAAATGAAAAACAAAAGTTTAATGCTACATCAGAATTAAAACCACTTGAAAATAGAAAGTTTAACTGTCATAAGAAAGTTTAATAAATTACATACAGAAAGTATATAGGACAGAATATTTCTAATGTTTATAATTCACTTTTTGAATAGTACCTGATTGATTTGCTTAAAGAAAGATATACAAAATGATATGGGATGTTATACATAAGTGACTTTGTCAGCTTTATTTTTTTCTGACTAAATAATATACATATAACAGTCTTAAACATTTGGCTCCCTAGGCCTTAGAGATTAATCACGAGAACTGACATCTTTTTGTTTGAAATACCCATGAGTATATATAACTGTAGTTCTTAACCTTCACTCTGATTAAAAAGAAAAAAAAAGAAAAAAGAACGTAATTCTATACAGCAATCCTACAGCTTATACTGCAATAACAAATGTAAAGCTAACTTGCAACTGCATCATAAGTATATAAACCTATTACATTTAAGTTTTGTATATCTAATTCTTTTGAGTATTCACTTGAACTATGCTCTTTGAGCTGAGTGATAAGATGAATGCATTTCCTCGTATCGGGATAGTAAATGACACCATATGAATAACTAGCATTTGTTATCTATCGTTTACATTCTATGAGAATCAGATACTGATGCAGAAAGACGTGGAATTGCGTATTAATGTACATAAGCACTGTTCAATATCTCTCGTACCTCCCAATAGGGAAAATTGATTTAAAAAGTAAAGCTCTCACTACTCTTTCATTATTCACCATCCCTTTGCTGTCTCTTGCCAATATTTCATCAGCAATTTGTATTGGCTTTAATTGAAGAGTTCCGGGGGGTGGGGGGGGGGGATATATATATATATATATATATATATATATATATATATATATATATATATATAGTTGCTATTACAGCTTTGTTTTCTTCTAAGACCTTTTCAGATTTATGTAAGGTGGTACGGGATGGCTTGACAAGCTCACCAATTTTTTCTTTACTGGGTATGTTTTGAAGTTGATTACTTTATTCTTTATTGTTTGTTCTCTTCCTAAATACGCACATCTGCCACTGATAATGAAGATTCCTACATGCTTATAATGACTGTGAATATTGCAGTGGTTGAGATGGGAGCTAACTCAGTCTTGACTGCCACAATACCAAAAGCAGTCTCATTTATTATATATAAAAACTTAAACTGTTTATTTGTTGTCATTGTTATAGCTCTGTCTACAGTGATCATAACTGAAGGTGCGTGTTGGTTCCTGACCTATGCAAACTGTATTGCATCTACCCTCAGAGCCTTAGTACTGAATTTGCAGTTGTACATGAAATTTATACTGGAAGAGAACACTTTAATATTATTTATTGACCGGGAGGTGCTTCTTGGGTAAATGATACCATAAGAGTAATTATAGCACACTATTGATGAAAAGACAGTTACAGAAGATGTATGATGATGCGTTGTTATACATATGACCAATGTATTGTATATTATACTTCCTGGTAAGGAAGAAAGATCAATAATATTAGATAACACTCTCTGATCATTTTGTTGTCACATACTAGTTGAATATTAGTGAGACAGACAATTTGAAACCCTCTCAGAATGGTTTGTTTTCCTCACTATAGGTTAAATATTGATTAATGGTTGCAATACGATATTCCTATACAAAGGTTTTGGAGAGTGTTTGATATATATATATATATATATATATATATATATATATATATATATATATGCTTTATACCCTGTCTTATGTGCCTACGAATGAGGAAAGGGTGATCTGAGATGGTAGATAATCTTTGGGTACCATGCTGTTACATATTAATGGGTACATTAGTGAGAAACATAGTCTAAACCATTGATAAATGTATGACTTTACTGACCCCAAAGTAAATTTGATCATGCAATAAAATATTGCAGCAAACACTCATCTCTGTAATTACATAAGATTATTAGAACATCTCTGCAGTGTTTTCCAAACACCTTTGACTTCAGTTATTTCTCAGAAGAATATATGTCATTTTCACTACATCAGTATGAATCCTATCATAACTTACAAAAATGGTTTACAAGCATATATTCAAAATATAACTGCAATACTTCATTTACAGAAACAGTATTGTCTGGATAGCTATTGGCACTGAAAATTGTACACCACAGTACATAAAAATTATTGAAGTAATTATATCTTCATAGTATTTTAACTATAATAATACAGCACTGCATTGTATGTACAATGCCATTTAAACTCAGAGATGAAATTCTAATGTAGTAGCAGTAACAAAGGCAAAGTTTCAGTGGTTGTATCTAGATTTATATCAGATGCATTAAACTTAATTGATTCTTGTCTGCATCTGAACTATAAGAAGTTACATTCAAATAATATAGTCACCTAAATTTTAATGAATATTATAATATCCAAAAAGTGAAAATAGTGAACCCTAATGTTAAAAATGAATAGCTAGCTATTGAATGAGTATTAACCTTGTTTCAGGAAAAGGGAATGAATACTCTGCTATAACTTAGTTAAAAAAACAGTTATCTAATATGAAACTTCATATGTTGATAGATTTTGCTTTTATTGAAAATTTGCCTGCAAGACATAGAAGACAAAACTTTCAGTGATGTCCTTTTGTTCCTTGAGCACTGACTGACCTCATCAACCATAACTTTACAAAAAATATGATTACTAGAAGATAACTATTTCACCAAATTTAATTCTGAAATTCTTACTATGCAAATAATAGTGGACTGAGATAAATGAAGTATTTTGGAGAATAAAATTAAATTACAGGTTATAGATTATCTTGATTAATTTGGATGTGGGCCAGACAGTGTCATGGAACTTGAGGCATAGACAAAGTAGAGATTTTTCTTCATTAACTAATATTCATTAATAGAACCAGAGTGATATGTAAATAAAGGTTACTTAGCTAAAGTGAATTTTTGAAGTTACTGTAGATAGGTAATTAACTTATATTTACAAACTAGCTTTGTTATGAACTATGCTATAAATATCTAATAGAAATTGAATATTGAAAGAACTAGAATAGTATAAGAAAGAAATGTCAAGTTGATACTATTTGCAATGTGTTGACTCAGTTATGTATTACACTAAAGTATTTATTGATTCATAATTTACTTCTTTAAAATAACAAATGAATAGCTTTATTTAATCATATTGACTGGTTTATTTTCATCCGTTTGTTAATATTTCAAAGTTATGGAGAAAGAAATTCTGGATAAAGGTTTCTGAATATCCTAATAGGAATGTTACATTTAACAGATTGTTATAAACTGAAAGAAAAAATAAGAAAACTTCAGAGGATTATAATTACATTCCTTATTTGCACACACTCTTGAATAATTATAAATCATTACTATAACTGGTTATTATTAAATATACTTGCTGTCTATATATCTCCAATAAAAAAATAAAAAAGATCATTTACTGGAGCTTGGAAAAGGGTGATTTCCACTATACTGGATGGTTGAGATGAAAGTCAATCTGATAGATTTTCTTCTTTTTATTGGATTAGCAGTGTATATGACTTCATATTTTTTAGAGGGTTTATTAGAACATTTGCTTATTTTATTCCACTTATCTATTCAAGAGATTTTTATTTTTTTCCTTTCTGCATTGGCTTGAACAAACTAGTATTTCATGTGCTTCCTATAAGAATGATCTATTCATAATGAACAAATTAAAGATGTTACACAAACTACATATAAAACATTACAAATATATCTATTATCATAAATATTACGTACAAGTAACTTATAGCAATGGATTTAACCTTTCTATCCTTAAACACTAATGGATTAAATAATCCAAGAAAAAGATTAAACTTACTAAAATATTTGAATCTGTACAAAATACAACTAATATTTCTTCAAGAAACATGTTTCAAAACAGAAGATACTTTTAATTGGAATCCTAATGAATACAAAATTTTAGCCTCAGATCCTTTTTGAATATGAGGATAAAGAAGGACTTTTGTTTATTGTAATAGTAAAATTTAATAATAGAGTCTGGACTCTAGTAAATGTCTACTGGTTCCCAGGTATAGGCATAGCAACAGTAAGAAAACATATAGACTTAATTACTAGAGTATATAAGGGATATTTAGTATTAGAAGGGTCTATATTAGATCATCGAATGCTTAAAAAAGTGAACGGTGATTAATCAACCCTATGTAAGTGAAAGCTTGCAATTTCGAACTGTCAGAATAGCAATTTCTTTCCTAGGGAAAAAAATTATTGTTCCAAAAAAAAAAAATTAAAATTCTTTAAACATTACATACCCTCCCTAATTAAATATGCCAACTCCGAGACTGCACTACAGTGAAAAAAATGGCAAAGTAACAAAGCAGCCAAGCAAATTTTTTCCTAGGGAAAGAATTCACTTAAAAGCTGCTTCGATATTTTGCCATTTCAGGCTTTTGAGTTCAACCAAGATACATTTGAAAGAATGCGTCTTCATTCTTCTAATAGGGAACTTATTAGGAGGAGACTTTAATTGTATATTGGATAATACAGATACCTCTAACAAAAAAAGCTTATGCATTAGTAACATAGGAAAAACTCTTAAACAATAGTGTGAAAATCTAAATCTAATTGACACATTTAGATATAAAGAAACTAATTCATTAACATTCTCTCATCAAGATTATAGATTTGGTATTCATACCAGGATAGACAAAATATTCATATCTCAAGAATTAAACACAAAAATAGCAAGTATTTCTTTAATCCCATGTCCTTTCTCTGATCATAACTCATTAATTCTTAAAATACATACACATTTTAATAGATTAGTTCTTATGACAATAATTTCAGCCTATATCACAAAATTAAAGCAATTAAAACCATGGGTAGATTCAGAAATACAATTATTCCTAGATAAAAATTACACTAATAAAACTATTATAATAAACTTATGGGATACCCTAAAAGCTTATTTGAATAGAACAATCTTATTATGGTATAAAAATAAAATAAAATAATGGGATTCAGAACTATATAGCATCCAAAAACAAATCTTGGAACTTAATCTAAAAAATTCTTTGCGTCCTCTAAAAAATAAAAAAGCAATTGAACAATAACTGATATTCTAACTCATAAAACTGATATAGCATTAAAAAAATTAAAACTTAACTCATTTGCTGCATCTCCCAAACATATGCATAACTTAGCAACCAGAGTTAAAAGACAAGATTCTGAAAACAACATCTCAAATATCATTCATGAAGGAAAAAAAATAAAAAACATTTCAGACATAAGTGAAATATTGGATGCATTTAAATATCATTATAATAGTCATTATAGAGAAAAACCTAACCTTACTAAAATATCAAATTTAGAGTTAAATCCAACTAATCTAAAAGTGATTCCAGAAAAATGTATATTTGATCTTCATAAACAAATCTCCCTAAAAGAAATTATTAAAAATTAAGGAAAGTAAAAAAAATAAAGCATTGGGAATTGATGGAATAATTAATGAATTGTATATTTTCAATCTCCATAATATCTTTATTTCATAAAACTTTAAATGAAATACAAATGAAAAATATAATTCCAGCCTCATGGAAATACTCCTTAATCTCACCTATCTTAAAAGAAAAAAGACCCTTCACAATGTAGTTCATATAGGCCAGTCTCAATACTCAACAATGGTTACAAAATATTTATGTCAATTATGGTAAGTAGAATCAAAAAACCTTTAACACAAATCATAAATGAAGACCAAACTGGATTTATTTATAATAGACATACCCAATATAATATTCAGGGAATTTTAACTCATAGACTTTTTAAACAAAGACAAAAGGTAATCTCTAATAGTAACTTTAGACATAGAAAAAGCCTTTGACTCACTTAGATGGGAATTTCTTTTCAAAGCCTTAAAATTATTCAAATTTCCACTTATATTTATTTCATTAATAAAAACATTTATAAAGATAATCTTGCATATGTCAGACTTGGTCCTTTCATTTCAGAAGCTTTTGGAATATCTAGAGGCACAAAGCAGGGATGCCCAATGTCTCCTATCCTATTTGCTCTGGCAATAGAATTATTTGCAATATCAATCCATAATAATAAGGGTGATGTGCAGAGCTGTAGTAACTACAGAGGGATTAAATTGATCAGTCACAGCATGAAGTTATAGGAAAAAGTAGTGGAAGCTAGGTTAAGAAGGGAGGTGATGATTAGTGATCAGCAGTATGGTTTCATGCCAGGAAAGAGCACTACAGATGTGATGTTTGCTCTGAGAGTGTTAATGGAGAAGTACAGAGAAGGTCAGAAGGAGGTGCATTGTGTCTTTGTGGACTTAGAGAAAGCGTATGATAGGGTGCCTAGAGATGAGTTGTGGTATTATATGAGGAAGTTGGGAGTGTCAGAGAAGTATATAAGAGTGATACAGGATATGTACGAGGGTAGTGTTACAGCGGTGATGTCTGCGGTGGGAGTGAGGAATGCATTTAAGGTGGAGGTGGGATTACATCAAGGATCAGCTTTGAGCTTTTCTTATTTGCAATGGTGATGGACAGGTTGATAGACAAGGTCAGACAGGAGTCCCAGTGGTCTATGATGTTTGCAGATGACATTGTGATTTGTAGTGAGAGTAAGGAACAGGCGGAGGAGACCCTGGAGAGGAGAAGATATGTTCTAGAGAGAAGAGGAATGAATGTCAGCAAGACTAAGACAGAATATATGTGTGTGAATGAGAGGGATGAAAGAGGAATGGTGAGGATGCAGGGAGTAGAAGTGGCGAAGGTGGATGAGTTTAAATACTTGGGATCAACAGTTCAGAGTAATGGTCAGTGTGAAAGAGAGGTGAAGAAGAGAGTACAGGCAGGATGGAGTGGGTGGAGAAGAATGTCAGGAGTGATTTGTGACAAGCAAGTACCAGTAAGAGTGAAAGGGAAGGTCTACAAGAGGGCAGTAAGACCAGCTATGTTACATGGGTTGGAGACAGTGGCATTGACAAAAAGGCAGGAGTCAGAGCTTGACGTGGCAGAGCTGAAGATGTTAAGATTTGCACTGGGTGATGAGGATGGACAGGATTAGGAATAAGTATATTAGAGGGTCAGCCCAGGTTGGAAGGTTTGGAGACAAAGCCAGAGAGGCAAGATTACATTGGTTTGTACATGTGCTGAGGAGGGATGCAGAATATATTGCAAAAAAGATGCTAAGGATGAAGCTGCCAGGTAGGAAAAGAGGAAGGCCTAAGATAAGGTTTATGGATGTGGTGAGAGAGGACATGCAGGTGGTCGGTGTGACACAGCAAGATGCAGAGGAAAGGAAGAAATGAAAACAGTTGATCCGCTGTGGTGACCCCTAATGGGAGCAGCCAAAAGAAGAAGAAGAAGAATCAATCCGTAATAATCCCAAAATATATGATATTGATGTATATGGACAACATAATTCAAAAAATATGTTATTTGCGGATGATATACTGCTCACACTAAATGTTTCAGAGGAGTCTTTAATAGAACTAGATAAACAAGTAGATAAATTCTATTTAAACTCTGGTCTTTCTTTTAACAAAGCAAAGCCAAATTATCTACGAATCACATAATAGGTAAACAAGTTTCAACAATAAAATATTTAGGTATAATACTAAGTGACAGTTTGGAATCAACATTAGTCCTAAATTATAATTATATAATAAATAACATAAAAATATTAACTACTAAATAGAATAAAATATTTTTAAAATATGAAGACAGATTGCAAATTATAAAATGATATTACTTCCAAAAATAAACTACATTGCACAAGCCATACCAATGATACCAGAAAGAAAATATTTAAAAATGATAAATAAAATCCTTCTAAATTTCCTTTGGTATCCAAAAAGAAATAGGATAGCTGACTTAAATCTCATCAAACCATGGGAAAAGGGGTGGGATCAACCTTCCAGACATAGAGACATATATAAAAGCTTCTATTTTTAAAATTATCATTAATTGGTTTGATAGTAATTATTCCTCAACATGGAAAACTTTACATACTATTGTTTTTCTAAATGAAAATAAGATTACTAAACATATCATCTCAATAGAACGTACATATTGTGGCATGGTTTAATGATTAATATTCAATATAATATATCAAAAATAACTAAGTTAAATTACATAAATAACATATATAGTTTATTTAGAATATTTATCTATTCCAACACTGACATGAAGATATGGTTAGATTTATGAATACCCTTTAGTTCTACAAAAAAATTCTTTAATAAAGTTCATAAAAATACTTTAACAAATTGGGAGATGAAAAACTTTAGATGTTGGCAACATTGTATAAAAAAAAAAAAAGTATTAAATATTCAACAAATTCAAAATGCATTTAATATTTCAAACAGTGATTGGTTGGTACTTCAAAGCATATTCTCACATGCCCAAGATTTAAATAGAATAATAATTAATTATTCCTACAAGACTAGCCCTAAATTTATAAAGCTTATGTCTGAAGTAATATATAACAAGTTTAACTGGCCTAACTTGACATCAAAAATATATAAAATTGTAATGATTTATAAAACCAACACTAACTTAAAATTTTGGAACTACATAACTAAAGGACATCAAGCTAATTTATCAGCTGAAAGTAAAGCCAGCCTCTTATATTATATAAAATATACTTTTAATTTACAAGTATGGAAAATCTATACTTGGAAATTTCTACATAGTGCATTTATCACACCAGACAAAATAGCTAAATTTACAACAACAGAAAATATTATTTGTTGGAGATGTTTACTAAACTGTAAAGCAGATTGGATTCATGTGCTTTAGGAATGCATCAAGATTAAAACATTTTGGGAAAAAATTACTAAATTCCTACAAGCTATTTTCACAGATGCATTTGTTTTAACCAAATCCCTAATTTTCTTGACTGTAAATGATAATACAGAAATGAGTAAAAAAGATTTATTTTTATTATGGCCCATTTTGGCTGTGGCGAGAAAATGTATAACAGGAAAATGAAAGTCAATTCAAGAACCCGCTTTGGAAGAATTCTTGAAACTGTTGAAAGAATCTGTGTTACTTGAAATCTAAGTCAAAGTACAGAGAATTGTTCCTAAAAAATGGACTAACAATCCTTGGGTGAAAATTCTTGCTCTTATGGATACATTAGAATTGGACTCAGATTAATACTTTGTGTAACTTATTTGAAGTGATTGTACAAATATTTTTTCTCTACTCACTTTATTTGTCTTATTTTTTATATTATTATTTGTTCAAGGCAATTGTATATAGTGTATATAGAGTGTTATAACATTAATCTATATAGAAGACTGTAATATTAATTATTATTATATATGAAAAATAAAAAAAATTAAAGTAAAAAAAAAGAAAACAGTAATATTCATTAAAAAAAATGTTCCAGGAGTTTAGCTTTCAAAACACATTTATGAGTAATAACATACTTCAGCAATGGAGTGATGACATAAGCATTGAATAATAATTGTCCCACATTTTTTGTTGTGACATGTTGTTTCAGAATGCCCTTCAAGGCCCAAATCAACCTAATTAAATATAAACAATAAAAATCTTTTTCAAGTTTGATGCAACTTTTGATGTTTATTCAGTGCATTGCTTTCATCTAAACTGCATCAAACATGACCTATCAAGGCCTCTGGAAATGCTATTCAACTGTAGTTTCCAAAAAGGTTTCATGCCTCATGAATGGAAAACAGCAACAGGCATCCCTCTGCACTAAGGTGGGCCATCTAAAGACTGGAATCTATAGACCCATAAGTCTCACTAGTCTTATGTTCAAAGCCATGGAAATAATTTTCATGGAAATGATGAATAATACTATAGTGAACCACCATACACTGGACCCAACCCAGTTTGGTTTCACCAAGGGCAGGTTATGCCTACTCAACATGGTGATTTTCTTTGAGAAGGTCACCAAAGCAATGGATGAGGACAAAATGGTTCACACTGCCTACCTTGACCTGGTTAAGGCATTTGACACAATACACCATTTGGGTATTTTTGACAAACTCATGAGGTTAGGTACAAACCCATATGTGACCCAGTAGTTAGCCAACTGTCTCATAGACAGGACCCAAAAAGTTAGAACTGGGGAATCCACCTCTACAAAGAGGCCAGTAACAAGTGGAGTCTTTCAGAGATCAGTCCTTAGACCACTTCTTTTTGTTGTTTACTTCTCTGAAGTGAAGGCCAATGTCAATGTTCTCTGTCTGACTAAATTTGCAGATGATTGCAAATTAGGAGCTGTCATTGAATCCCACACATACACAAATGTTCTCCAGGAAGGGCTGACACAGACAAACAACTGGTGTCAGAGCCATGGGCTAAAATTAAATGTCAAGAAATGCATAATAGTATCCTTTGTGAAGTGATCCATCCCTGGTAACTATCAGATTGACAACACACCCCTTAGAGTTGACAAAGTAGTCAGGGACTTAAGGACACACATAGACAGTAATCTAGCCTTTGACTGTCATGTGTCTACAATAGTGAGCAAATCATTTTATGTTGTCCAGTTTATAAACAAAAGGTTTGGCTTCTAGGCCCAAGGAATTCATTGTTCCACTGTATTCAACATTCATCAGACCTGTCATTGAGTACAATGCCCCCTTTGGTATGTACACAATCAGTCATCCTCACTAAAAGAATGCTGAGCTTAAGTAAAATGTTATATGCAGACTGCCTTAAGGTTCTATTCATGTATTCTGTCTCATACAGGCTGTTGAGGGGAGTTCTATGCCTGGCATACAGGACATTGTCATACCTCACTGTGATGGACCTCCTGCATATCCATAAAACAAACAGTACCAGAATTACCAGTTCTAAAGACTTAAACCTTGCCTGTGATATAAATAGGACCTGCTGCAGATGCAGGTATGTATCACAGGGACTACCCCATCTCTGGATCAGGCTCCCTATCCATGTGAAGCAGAATTCCTCCCTAAAGCAATTTATGTGTAACTTGGAAAATTGGATGGGGAACAGTTAATTCATCCCTGGCTTAGCCCTGGCTTGGCATTTATGTCTCTAGTGGACACAGGCAACCTGCAAATGGTTCATCTCCCAGGCCCCTGCTTATAAATGTTCCATCTCGCAAGCCCTTGCTTACACTTATGAAGAGTACCAGAACTTGTCAGAGATTTGGGGTGTATAGCTAGGGTTAAAGAGGCATGTGTGGTTGTTAGCCTAGTAAGCACCTATGAACCAAAGATATTCTTGAACCTTGGTCAGGAAAGTGTTAGAGCCTTCTTAATGGGTTCTTGTGCATTTCTTAATGAGCAGTTAACATTCTTCACCAGACATAACCTTTTCAGAGTGTGGTTGTTTCTGTGGTGGGGGCAGTGTCAAGTTATAATGATTGTGTAAATCAAGGTGGCATGAGAGAGTTAGCTCTTTCAATAATAAGAAATCAATTTAACATGTTTTAGTAGGTAGCAGTGATGTATAGTCATGTCTGTGGATAGAGTAACTTTAAATATTTTCTTTTCAGTGGTTTGTTGTTTTTGTGTGTTTTGGCATAATTGTGTGCTAAGCAAGAGAGGACTATATTCTAGGTTTATAGCAAGAACATTTTTAGTGACAGCTAGCTGAGCAGGTGGAAGAAGTGATTGCAGAATTTCAGCTCTATTAGAGACATTGAGGTAATATTTTCAGTATAGCGAGAGAGACGTTAAGAGAATGGTCTATTATGAGGCCTAGCTACTTCATTTGGATGGCATCTGGAATGGTAATTCCATTGCTATCTTTGAGAAGAAGGAGGGGCATGAAGCAAATCTCTTATGAGTAGCAAAATGCATTACATTAGTTTTTGCAGCATTCTATAATAGTTTATTACCAAGAGGTTAAATCAGAGAAACTTTTCTAAAGTTTAGTGACTGATGTGCTTTACAGGATTCTATCATTAAAATGTCATTGTGTACATAACCAGACTAAGGATCAGAAGATCACAGGTCATACAATTAATAAAGATGGAAAAAAGAAGATGCCCAAGCACAGATAATTGAGGAACTCCAATATGTAGCCAACCATAATCACATGGAATGTTCTTTGTTTCAGGTAGCTTTGCAACCAGTTGGTTTCATCTCTTTTAAAGTTTAGCTTGTATAATTTGTATATGTGGAGGTTGTGATTAACTGTCTCAGTTGCCCTGGTAATGTCAGTAAATACTCCTGCATATATGAGACCACTGATTATATCATTGTGTAAAGTGTTGACAACTATATTCCTTCATAATAGGAATGGTCTGATTCTTCCAGTTCTTGGTGATGACCTCTTGTGGTAATGTTAAGATATTCCATAAAAAGAGGGTATTTTATTTTCCTGACACAAATGTGAATAGTTGTGTTAAATAAAATAAGAGATTTGGTCAGCATTAAGTTATCATTAAAAACAGACTGTAAGAGAGAATTCATATTATTCCAATATGTTTTCAGCTTTATACAGTCTTAAAACATAAGCTGCCAGTCAGCTTTAATATTTAGTTTACACATCTAGCATCCTATGCCTTTATTATATATCAGTTCAACTTTATGTGGTATGATAAAGGCTATGTAAGAACTTCCAAGAGAATTATTGTATTAATGTAATAAGTGTTAACTGGCTTTTTTTTTTCTTTCTATAAAATAGTCTTTTACTAAACAATTACATTTATTAGCAGTTATTTCAGTATGATATGATTTTGTTAAATTTATGGATTTACACCAAACACCTCCCCGAATATCTTTCCATTTGGCATTATAATTGAAATTTGAAATTATAATTTCAAATGTCAATTATAATAACTATAATTAAAATTATAATTGAAATTATTGCCTTAACAATTGAGGATAAGGAAAATAATTCTAAATCTGGAAGACCAATACCACCTGATGTCCAGTCTCTAATATAATAGTTTAAAGCCATCTAGGCATATTAGAAAACCATGAAAATCTCAGAAACAAAGAATTATATATTTTTTTGGGGGGTGGGAGGGATAAAGATTGCATTATATATAGAATTTTAGGAAGGACAATCATTTTAATTAAGGATAATCTTTCTTTCATAGTGAAAACAATTTTCCGTGTAGTATGAGTTTGTTTTATGGAATTTACGTTATTATTATAATTAAGGTTTGTTATATCTTTAATATTATCAGACAAAATTATCCATAAGTAAGTGATTTTACTATATTTCACAATGTGTTTATGTGATTTCTTATCCATTTTTTAAATATTGTAATTAACAGGTAGTATGTTAGTCTTATTCTCATTAAAACTTAGTCATGATTTCTTCTGGAATATTTCTGTTGATTGGAATACCAGAATAAGAGAATAATTGCATTTAGTCAAAGTTAATAGGTTGTTACCTGCAAACATTTGTATTTAGGGGATTAAATTATTATTTACTAATATGCCTTTGATACTTGTATTTGATTTTCTATAATTTGCAAAAGCAGTGGGGACAAGGGACAACCCTGTTTAGTACCTTTAGTAATCATGACTGATTGGGAAGTATATGAGCCTATCTTAATGTATACAAATGAGTTTTAATAGAAAAGATTAATTAATTGTAAGAAATTGTTTGAAAAAATTATATTCCTACAGTACTACTAGTAAGGACCCCAATTAAATGAATCAAATGCAATATTGATATCCAGACTACCCAAAGTTAGTTCTTTTTTATATTATTGATAGTATTCTCTTGATATTATCATATGTCTTCCTGTTCATTATAAACCCAGTCTGATCACTGTTTATCAAAGCTGGATATCTAATTTTAACCTATCAATTTTCTCTTGTAAATCTATCAATTATTTGTCCCATTGTTTCTTTTTGTTTTTCTTTTTTGTGCATACCAACTTGTAATTTTGCCAAAAAGGTATGTTTTTACAGAGTTCCATACACAAATCTCTGAGGTGTTACCTGTATGATTAATTTCAAAAAAAGTTTGAATTTATTTATTAAAGAACATCTTAAAGTCTTTCATATTGGTTATATATGCAGGAATCCTTTAAATTGGGATGCTATTACTAGAATTTAATATAACTTCAAATGTTATCACATTATGATCCAACAGTGGCAAGAGACTACTTTAACATTATCTATTCTACTAGTGATGCCATTTGAAATATATACTCTATTTGTGATTGTGCCCCATGTCTGTGTGAGAAATGTGTTAAGAAGAGTGATTCTGATACTGAAAACTCATTTATATGTCTCATATTATATAGGTCAGTGAACATTTTCAAATCCTTGACTGAGGCAGGTTTCTTTCTTTTACAGCTAGTGTTGGCATCCTTGTCAGACAAAAAATACAATTAAAGTCACCTGCAAAAATAATGTTTCTCCTTGATATTCATATTAGCTCCCCCAACTGTTGTTTAACTATTTGTAATCCCAATACAGGTATCCAATAAACATTAATAAACGTTTCCTTTGAATCTCTAAAGTCACTGAACAAAACATGACGTTTTCATCACTAAATTTATTCAGCATTTTAGGTAGAGGCAAAGAATTTTTGTATAAAAGGGCCACGCATCTTCTCTTTTGTTTATAATGAGAGCTAGTCGATACAGAATAGTGTTTAGTATTAAGTCTGCCCAAATCTTCTTTTATTAAATATATTTCCCGTAAAAAGATAACTTGGGAATTAAATATTTTTTAACATTTGTATAAACTACCCCTTTTACAACCATTATCTAATCCATTGATATTAACTGATATGCCTTTCAAGTTTGCCATACTACTGAAATAGGAAAAAATAAATAAACATTACATATAATATCCCTATACATTTGAAAATAATATAGTACTGAAAAATATTATTATATCCAGATAACTGCTTACTCATAGATATAAGATAATTTATATTGCTAACTGTTAACTTTCTATCAAGAATAGTAGACACCAAAAAAAAAAATAAATAATTTGTAAACTACTATACATGCCCTGTTCTTTCCTCCCAAGGAGGTTAAAACTCCTGGTTTTAATAGAAATCCTATTCAAACACCACCACCTACCCACAGATATGTATCTAGCATCACTATACTATGTCTAAATTTATGATATATGAAAGGTCTAACTTATTTAACAAAGTTAAAAGGAGTTAGTATATACATAATATTCAGATTATAAACACACATTTGCTTGCTATAAAACTTATAGATCATAAGGTATAACAGATCCTGTTGAGTATTCTATTTATAACAGCCTATATAGTATTATAATAAATCCAATCATTTCTTTCAGTTCTGAGAAGAAAAGAGATTAACACAGGTAAAAGACAATACATACAACATTGATTATAACAATTGGTCTATGTTCGGCCATCAAATGAGCTAACTATAGAACAGTTGATCATCAAACAATAAGCATCGACAGTTCACTCACTGAACTTTCATTTCATTGACAGGGTAAGTAACTACTTTTCAAACACTTCCCTGTTTCACACAAAGATGGCTGGCAACAGACCATAACAATCATGCTATATTACTAATATGCTATTTTTTATTATTGATAATGTGACTAACTAGTTAACTATTCAAACACAGTTCTGTCTACAAGGGTATACATGCCTGGATAATATGACAGGCACATATGATATCTGAAAGAACAAATATACGTTTCTAAAAAAATCTTTGTCTGTCTGTGAGGACTTGCATATACAATTATCGTTCAAAACATGTATTGTCTATAAATAGGATATTGAATTCATTAGGACATACTATGAGATATATAACAGTAAAAGAGTAACTGTGATGTCTAGAATAACTAATAATATGTTCCCAGAATTATATTTGTATTGAGGGATAACATATGGTTGGCAACATACCCACTACAGTCTTTTTGTATGACTTTGTGGAAAACATGCTATTACTTTCATATTATCCTTCCTTTACTATGTGTCAGATTTTATATATGTATTGAGGGATAACATATGGTTGGCAATATACCCACTACAGTCATTTTAAGAGACACATAAAATCCCTGTTCATCAAAACGACTGTGTAATTTTATCTGACTTTGTTTAAAACATGCTATTACTTTCACATTATTCCCTCCTTTACTGTGTCAGACTTTCAATTAACTTTCAGAGCATGAACTTCTAATATTGCCGTATATTTAAGCTCCTCACTTTTTTCTCAAAAAGCACTTCCACACAGAAACCAAAACAGATCATAACCACAACCATTGTCATATATATATATATATATATATATATATATATATATATATATATATATATATATTGCCCACATAAACAAAAGCATCCTCCGTTCTTTAAATTAATAGAACATAATCCAATTTGAATAATATAATATCTTAGCTTAAAAGGTGAATTGAAGAAATGAATTATATATTGCGTATGGTGCCACAGTACTATAAATGTATTATATAACTTAAATAGAGATATATAGGTTTTACAAGTATTAACATAGTCATTTAAGGTAAATGTAACAGAGAGTGGAAGTTAATTAATACATTCTTACTATTTTGCATTTAATGTGTGGGATAAAAATCAAGTATAAAACAATACTTTGTCCAGTATTTCTTACACACACACACACACACACACACACACACACAAATAAAGAAGTCTGTACCAATTGTCTCCTGATAGAAAAGGGCAGTAAAGAA